>NW_022630996.1:24627971-25048057 GCF_010015895.1 Lontra canadensis
GCGGGGTGTGTTGTTGATGGGGGGCCGGGGGGGGGTTGATCTGGGTGGGGGGGTGGGTTGTCCACCCCCCCCAATTGCACTTCCACGCTCTTCCCCCCCCCCCCCCCCCCCCCCCCCCCCCCCCGCTTCAGGACTTTTCAGCTCTCCACTGAAGCTGGAAGCAGATCTTCTCCTACCAGCAAATATCCGTTCAGTACAAATACCTTACCTGTTACTGTGCTGGGGCCTCATTTGGTTCTTTTTTAGCAAAAGTGGAAACCTTTGCTTTGTCCTGGCTAATTGGGAGTTAATTTGCTTTGTCTCAGTTGAAGATTTTTGTTTGGTTTTGTCTGAATCTTGGGGATGATGGCGTCAGTGCTTCTGAAGACCTAAAATTTCCACTCACCATTCAGCAGAGAGAAGAACCTGACTGAAGCTCATTGAAATAACTACTAAGAGTATCTGAGTTTCAGGACGATTAGAACAGTTTTTTTCTATTTTAAGTTTTGTTAAGTGTGTTTCCCCCTGCTCATTTCTTATTCTGACTCTTCACTGAAGAGGAACTGTAATGATGGTCCACGAACAAGGACAGAATATTAGGGCAGCTCACATCCCAGCAAGCCACCTGTCTTGGAGGTGAAGAGAGAAGAACAAGGGTGCATCCACATGTGTCCTGGCTTGTAGACCTAGGATGAACTGCCTAAAGCAACAGCTAACAAGAAATGGTTGGCTTGAAAGGCAGTGGGGAGTTTCAGGGTTTGCTCTCCTCTAGGAGAAGACCAAAGAGGGGTGGATTCCTTCCTCAGCACAGATGATCAAAGCTGTGTGAAACACAAAGTCAAAACTGTGATTGGGGGCAGCTATCATTATGAAGTATAAAACTGATACTTGTACTACTTTAGAAAAAAAAAAAAAACGTTTAGAATTAATGTTCTCTTGAACTAAAATGGAAAAAAGAAATATTGGGAATAATAAAACTGAAAGGGAAAGATTAATTGTGTGATATTAAGTGATTTAGAGTACATACATTTTAGTTAATGAATAACACTTTGATTAGGTAATATCTATATAAAGTACGAAGAATTTTCAACTACCAACAAATATACTGTTAAGATGAATTTTCCTTCCCACTCCTATTCTCTGGTTCTCTGGGTTTTTCCATTCAGGAGGCAATGAAATATATATTGTCAAATTTTGTTCAAAGATTTTTTTAAAAATACATTTTTAAAGTTTATTTAGTAATCTCTACCCCCAATGCGGAGCTCAAACTCACGAACCCGAAATCAAGAGTCATATGCTCTTCTGACTGAGCTAGCCAGGTGCCCTGTATTCAAAGATTTTTAAATGTTTTGAGTTGATCAATTATTTTACATTTAATTTTCTTTTCAGAGAGGGGTACATTATGGATTGCCTTATGACAATAAGTACATAAGATTGCCTTATGACAATAAGTACATAAGATTGCCTTATGACAAATTTCCTGGTCACTTAGCCTCTACTTTACTTGACAATTGCCAAAAAACAACCTTTCCTCTGCATTAGCACTGAAGAACCAATATTTCCTCTGAAATAGAATTTTCCAGATCTTGGGATGAACATATAGGTAGAATCTGGGATATCTTTTGCTGTTAGATACAGCTTGACAAAGGGATTTTTAATAAAATATATTAGAGGATGCCACAAGATCAGCCTTAAAAAAATGAGAGTGGGGGTCGTCAGGTGGCAGCCATGGCGGGTCAAGAGGATCCGGTGCAGCGGGAGATTCACCAGGACTGGGCGAACCGAGAATACATTGAGGTCATCACCAGCAGCATCAAGAAAATCACGGACTTTCTCAACTCGTTCGATATGTCTTGTCGTTCAAGACTTGCAACACTAAACGAGAAATTGACAGCCCTCGAACGGAGAATAGAGTACATTGAAGCGCGGGTGACAAAAGGTGAGACCCTCACCTAGAGCTACGCCATGCTGCTGCTGGGAAGTTGCTTCATGGAACACAGGCCGACGTGGGAAAGGCCCCAGCAGCCTCAGCTCCTTCCTCTCTCCTTAAAGAGCAACAGGGCTTATTCTTGTTTTTGGTTTTTATTTTATTTTTTTTTTCGAAAGCGTGGCCTTTGGGTTCTGCCATGTACATCGGTGTGTGATGTGGCATGTGGGAAGACATCCAGGGAAGCTCTTGGAATCAACATTAGGCATTTTATCTTTGAAGTAACATTTTGTAGAACTATCCGTCAGTGTATGAGGTGCTCAGAGCCAGACGCCTGGGACTCTTTGTTAAGGTCATCCCCACCTCTCTTTCTCTAAGACTTTCCTTACAGCTCTCATTGCCTCTGCATTGATTCTAGAAACAGTCTTTGTCTCCTTTTTACCTTTGGTGGGGGTTGGGAGGCAGTCTGGCTGAGACACTTATGCCCTGGCAAGGTGGCCGCCAGAGAATGTTGTTGCTAACCCACCAGTTTCTTGTCTTTTTGGGGAGGTAAAGGCCAGGCCCCCACTTGGCTTGAAGGGACATTTTCAGAATTTTCTTTCTGTCACTTGGGGTATCTTTGCCTCTCATATTTCTCTAATAAACTCCTCAACTTAAAAAAAAAAAAAATGAGAGTGGGAATAATAATGGTGACTGTTATTTGTCTAGTATCTACTGTGTGTGGAGTCTTTCAGTGCCTTACTTCTGATTTTGAAGCTGGTAAATTAACAGAAATTCTGAAAGGTAAACATTATCATGCCTGTTTTAAGATTGAGTAACTTACCAAAGCTCTATAGTTGGTAATAGCCAAAATTTAAACTCAGGCATTTCCAGTTCCAGTTTCTCTTTTACCATATTCTCATATTGGTGCATGGTACTTCTTAAAAGGGGATGGCATGTGATACTGCTAAGATCAAAAGAAAGGAGGAAAGAAAAGGGATCAATGTAGGAAAACGTTTAAGGAGAAACCATGACCTTCAAAGAAGGCCAGGTTATTCAAAAAGTCTGGGCTTTTATTTAAAAGAACTATTCCATGATTTATATAACATCACAAACTAATATTTCCCCTTTTACCAGAGTCGTTTCCTCTAGTATTTATGAGGATTATGTTGTCACGGTAGATCTCCTTTGGGAGGAGGACTTTTTTTTTTTTTTTCTCTCTCCTTACTGAATGTTTGTGCTGTTGTATCTGCAATTTCCAGTGTTGGTTCACCTGGACCTGGATACTCTGTAACTAATTCCTGGACAATTAAGCTGAAGGGTAACAATATTAGATGCAAGATCTCCACACTGGCGCTAAGCTTTATGGTTACTGTTGGGGCATCTGTGAGAGAATATTCTAATGGTTTGCCAAGAAAAAGACTATAATAGTTACCCATTGTTGCATTTTAGTTACCCTAAAATGTAATGGTTTAAAGCAGCATTCAATATGGTACAGTTCCTGTGGGTAGGGAATCCAGGTGCCTCTGGTTCAGGGTCTTTCAGAGGTTTGCAGTTGAGGGGTTGGCTGGGGCTGTAGTCCTCTCCAGGCTTGACTGTGGGAAGATCTCCTTGCACACTCATTCATGTGGCTGCTGGTTGGAGACATCAGTTCTCTGCCACACAAGGCTCTTCATAGGGCATCTCACAGCATGGCAGCTGATTCCCTAAGAACAAGCAAGCAAGAGAACGAGAAAGGGTGCTTAACCTAGAATGACAGTTTTTCGTAATTCAGTCTTGGGAATTACATGCCATCCCATGTTGTGTTCTTTTTGGTTCTATTCCTTATAGACAGGTCAATAAATCCACCCTATAGTGAAGGGGAGGGGATGGCACAAGAACAGATTAGCAGTCAGGATACAGGGATCCTTGGAGGCTGTATCCAAGGGTGCCCACGAAAAAGACACTATACTCTCATTGCCTGCTCCTTTAGAACCTGTTTACTACTTTGTTCCTCTTTTTAAACTGTATATTCTATTTTAAAAAGGGGGGGGGCTATGTCTCTTTTGTTTACTAACAAATGTGATGCCTAATATATAGTCAATAAATGTTTAATAAATGAGTAGGCTAAAAGATAAATTTTAGAAGTGGATATGGTTATAATTCTCATACAATTAAGTAAGATTTTTACTTAACTCACTAATTAATGAGAGAACAAGGAAGATATTTTAAACCACTCAAATGAAAATTCAGAGTACCAACTATTTACTGTCAGATAAGGAAAGCCGAGATGAATTTTTTGAATGGGTGCAAACTAGCCAAAAGCAATATTTGCAGGACTATAATTAGTGACATTCACTGGACACAATTTGCATTTCTATGGCTAGAAATTGTTCTGATTACTAATAGTTTTCTATAATTAACTTCTCTCTCTACAGTGTTGTAAAGTAAGATGGTTGAAGGCAAAGGCAGAGATTACCTGTATTGATGAACTACACAGTGTGCTCACTAAGTTTCAAAATCTTCCAGAACTTTTTCTTGCAAATGAATGCTACAGATGGAGAAAATGCCAGGTAAGAGGAGGATAGTCTTAGCTCTTTTCTCTTCAAATTCATATAAGCAGTTAGGATACTTAATTAGGACTTAAAATTCCTTGATTATTAAAGAACATTTTAAACATGTTAGAATATCATAGATGGCTCTGCCCACGTTCACAATGTTATTATTCCTTTATACACAGCTCTTGACCTTGTGGGATGGAGAGTATCTCTGGCAGTAGAGAGCAAAACCAAACTATTTCAGTTCTTTAGGGATTGATGGGGTCCTGTGGTAGATTCTAGGGTCTGCGAGATCCAGGGTTCTGTCAACAAATGCCAAACGTAGGTGGACCAGCTACATAAAATCTTGGTGGGGAGTATGTGACTGTCAGGGGGTTATGTCTTTGTCAAAAATTTTTACTCATGGGCTCTATCCTAAACCTACTAAATGTAAATGTATTAAAGTGAGGCCTAAATAATCTTAAGTACTCCTCATGTCATTCTGTGTGACTGATTTTATTATGCACTAGTCTAGATCACTTCTCATTAAAGTCATTCATGGTTCTGTGGCTCTGACCAAAATGCATCTAAAGAGTTTACGGAGGCTTTGAGTCTACCAGGGATAAATTATAGATGGCTTTCTCTTTGAGTTTTTCCAGGTGAATATGGGAATAAAGATCCTTGAGAATGCATATTATGCTATCAACTTAGCTGTAAAATCATTACAGAAAAAAAAAAAAAAAGAAAATAACAAGAGGTGCCACCACAGATCTCTTGCTATATCCTCAAATCATAAATACGGCTATTATAGAATTAACTAATTTTCATAGCCTCAGTAAAAAACCTTTTGATAGTATCCACCTGTGAAAGTTTCAACAGATATTTGCAGAATATCCTCCTAGGTCCTGCTGGAATAAGAGAACGACAATTACTTACATTTTTTTCTACCATGCAGATATTGCTGAATCATTTCAGTATACTCAAAATGCTACAACTATTTGAAATTCAAATGAACATTTTCCATCTGTAGTCTTCATTAACATTGTAATGGTATGATTTCAGTTGTTTCTGCTGATGAATATTAGTTTTCTTGAGCTTTATACCCACTAGTTTTAATTTTGTAGTCCATAAAGTATAACAGGTAAACTGATTTAGATTATATATATATGTATATATAAACTGTATATATGTATATATATTATATTTACTGTATGTAAATCATAGAGTGAGAACAGACTTTAGAATGATTAATTCCAATATCCTTATCAGAAAGGGGAATGGTTATGGACTGAATTGTGTCCCTGCAAATTCATATGTCGAAGTCTAATTCCCAGTACCTCAGAATGTGACTGTGTTTGCAGACAAAATCTTCAAATAGGTAATTAAATTGAAGTGAAGTCATTAGGGTAATTCCATATGAAATGTGTCCTGATGAGAGGAAGTTGGGACACAGGCATTGTCTTAGTCTGTCTGGGCTGCTATAACAAATTATCATAGACTGGGTGGCTTATAAACAACAGAAATTTATTTCTCATGGTTCTGGAGGCTGGGAAGTCCAAGATCAGTGAACCAGCAGATTTGGTGTCTGGTGAGGATCAGCTTCCTGGTTCACAGACTGCTATCTTTTTGCCATGTCCTCATTGGCGAAAGGGGCAAAGGCTCTCTGTGGTCTCTTGTATAAGGTCACAAATTCCATTCATGAGGGCAATACCCTCATCAACTAATCACCTCCTAATCACCTCCCTAAGTACCCCCAACCTAAACCATCACATTGAGGATTAGGATTTCAACATATGAATTTGGGGGGGACACAAACATTTATGTATAACAGACATGTACAGAGGGAAGATAATGTGAAGACACAGGGAGAAGATGGCCATCTGCAAGGGAAGGAGAAAGGACTCAGAGGTGACTTAACTCTGCAGATGACCTCAGCGTGGGACTTTTATCCTCCAAAACTGTGAGAGAATAAATTGTTCTTGTTTAAGCAACAGCACTTTGTTATTGCAACTGTAACAAAATAACATGGGAACCAAACTGCCCAAGGTTAAAGAACCCGTTAGCTGTAGGACTGAGACTGAAGTGTCCAAGTCTTCTGCCTCTCAGTTTGGTATGTTTTCCTTTTTGTTGTAATGCTATTAATACATGAAAAATTAATTATTAAAAAGCTTTAGTTATGCAAAATCATAGGACCGTAACAGAGTAGTTTAAAGATTGTTGTTGTTCTTCATTAACTTTCAACATTAGATGGTCTTAACAAATGTTGGATATCAGCATGGGATGCACATTAAGTGTAACACACTTAATGCCCTGAAATCCTAGACTAAGGATTGTACCATTTCAAATATACAGAGCCTATTAAAAATGAAAAACTTCGACACTTGCTGTTATAATAATCTCATCTTGGCCTCACTTCTGCTTACCAGTTTCTCAGCTTACTTTCTTACATGCTGTGTGTAGTGTCTGCAGTCCCACAACTTTCTCTCTATGTAATTTGAATCCAGCTTCATGCTACATTGCAGATAGCTTTTTAGCCTGTAGTTCTAGCTGAGAACTTAAGATCTGGTGCTCAGGGGTTTAAACACAATCTTCAGGATTCTTTGACAGAGCAAGAATTTTTCTTGACAACCTTAGAATTTTGTTCTTTCCATACTTCATCCCTAATTTGCCTACCAACTTAAAGTAAGGACCCTAAGGTAATTATTGAATTCAGTTTTATAAAGTCATTAGGATCTTCCTCAATCATGAATAAAAAGCACATGGAGAATGTGTGTTGTTAAAGTAAAGCCACAAGTCCTGCAGCACAAGTGTTAGGTCAAGTGGCCCGATAAAACACAGGATGCCCAGTGCAATGTTTGGGACATACTTAAACTAAAAAATTATTCATTGGTTTACTGAAGTTGGAATTTAATCAAGTGTTCTATATTTTATTCAGTAAACCTGACAACCCTAAATTTTATGTGATTTAATAATAGATTAAATACCAGGATTTCACCTTGTAATGAAGGACCCCAGAACTTTCTCTTCCTAAGCTATGCAGAGAAGGTTGTGTTAAGCACATTTGATGCTTAGTTTCTCAAAACGGAGACCCACTTATTGGAGAAGAAGTGATATAAATAAGGAATAGATTATTAATTAACGTCTTATAAAAACTACCAAACTAACTTATTTATAAAGGAAGACCAAGTTATTGCTTATTGCACTAAAGGAGGTCACTATATTGGCTGTGCTTTGGAAGTGTCTCAGGAAGGGAAGGTGAAAGGCAGGGTATTTGTAAAGGTTGGGGAATCTAGTGTAAGGCAGGTCTTTCAATGTGGTATGAGGGCTGATTAGGATTGGGCAAAGTTTATGAAATAATAGTTTAGGATTGGTGGACCCAACAATGAAGGGGTTTAAAGTTAGCCTTGAAGAATTAACAACCTTTGATGAGACTGATGAATGATCTATTAACTCTGATGAGGGCAAGTTTAGTGGTTAAGTATTTGGATAAATGGATTTTTAGAAAGTTCTTATAATAATAAACAACAAATAACAAAAGCAACAATAACAGTATTAAAACAATGAATTCAAAGTTGATTTGGAATTTCATCTTCTGGAGCAAGAATTTTGTGAACACTGAGTGCTCTGTAGTAAAGTCATCTTTATGTAGTCAGAAAGCTGCATAGCCATAAATCATTGGTTCTCTAAGCATGGTCCAAGGAGCACTGGGATCCTGAGATACTTTGAGAAGGTCAACAGAGTTGTCTCTTTTCCAACTGCATGTCTATATGAGGCCACATGTTCTTGATAAATTTCAACTAAGACAACATATTTCAAGGACTGAACCAGATGAGAACCTCTCTTCTATTAAGCCAGACATTAGGGATTTGCAAAAATGTTAAGCACTGCTGTTTTTCTTGCATTTTTTGGTTGTGATTGTCAAGAACTCTAAAGGGTCTGAGGTTTTACTCTACTTGCAAGTTAACAGATTAGCTTACCACCATTTAATGGAAGGCTGGCTGAAGACATGAAGCTCCTATGTCAGAATTTAAAGACTTTATTATTCACAGCAAAACCATAGCCAGGGTGTCGGTATGTTTACATCAGTTTCCCCCAGTGAGGACAAGTCCCACAGGGGCAGCACGGCCAGGCCTGGATGGATGCCTGGACACAGAGTGGTTGCATAACAGGAGAAGCAGACTGAGCATGGGGGGCCCACCATTCGTAGCTGGCAGTAAGCAAGCTTGCTTGCTGTCCTGGAGGGAGACCCTGCTTTACCCTGCAGGGCTACTTACTGCCTATACAACCATGAGGAAACATAAGTAAAGAGCCGTCAGAGCATTGCCTTCTTGACACACATAGCAAGTTGTCTTGAAGCATGAGACATTTATGAAGGCATGTTGTTTAGCAGTTATTTTTCATAAAGATATTTGTTACCATATACATGTATTGCTTTTAAATGATATATAAACTTTTCTCCATTTTAATTTGTAATTGGTAAATATCAACAGTTATAATCCCTGTAAAACTTGCTCTTTGGGATCCTCAGTAATATTTTTTAAGAACATGAAGATGTTGGTGCCAGGGTGGCTCAATTGGTTAAGCAATGGCCTTCGGCTCAGGTCATGATCCAGGAGTCCCAGGATCAAGTCCTGCCTCAGGCTTCCTGCTCAGCAGGGAGTCTCTTTCTCCCTTTAACACTCCTGGTCTTATGCTCTCTCTCTCTCTCTCTCAAATAAATAAAATCTTTAAAAAAAAAAAAATGAATATGAAGATATCCTAAGACCCAAAGTTTGAAAATTCTATTGCAGATAGTTTTATTTCTTACCATTATAATCCTCTTAGTTCCTTCATCTTAGTCCTAGAGATCATTTCTTTATTGCTGCCAAGGAATGCAAATAGGTTTTTGTACTACTCGAGAAGAAGCTTTTTTATTATTTTTTTTTATTTAAAAAAAAATTTTTTTTTAAGATTTTATTTATTTATTTGACAGAGATCACAAGTAGGCAGAGAGTCAGGCAGAGAGAGAGAGGAGGAAGTAAGCTCCCCACTGAGCAGAGAGCCCGATGGAGGGCTCAATCCCAGGACCCTGAGATCATGACCCGAGCCGAAGGCAGAGGCTTAACCCACTGAGCCACCCAGGCACTCTGAGAAGAAGCTTTTTTAAATGTTTCCTTGATACCTCACCACTGCTGGTCCCCATTGCGCTGTTTGTTCCAGAGAGATTTTCCATCAAAGGCCCTGCTACCTGGATTTTGCAGGGGGGCTTTCGGCTTTTTATCCCTCACTACTTGGTGTCAGGATGGGAAGAGTCAGGTCTGAACTTTGGCAGAGTGACATATGCCATTAGTTAATTTTTCAGGTCTCTTTTATTAGAAATCTTCTGAACAGTTTTTATTTGTTTGTTTTTCCTTTGGATTTTTCTTTGTTCTTCATGTTTATTTAGGAAAACTTCCTTTCTCTCAAATTTGTCTGACAGGACTCTTTGGACATTTTTTGTTATGTATATTTATCCCTTATGTATTTATATAGAATGTGTGAGATACACATATATATCACAGGACTCGTTGGCCAGGTTTGTATTTTAATAGCACAGGTCCTCTCAGTTGTTTTGTCTCCTTTCTTGTTGCATTTTCCCAGGGCAAGACATCCCAAGGTTTTGTTACAAAATAGCCACTTAATGATGCCTTAGCACTTCTAGAAAATGGTAACATTAAAATTTGTATGGCAATATATGAAATTTACTTTCTAACTTACACATGTGTATAATATTTCTTTAACAATGAGCAGGTATTATCTTTTTCAAGCAAAAAAATATACTTAATTAGAGAAATGGAAAAGAGGTTTTTAAAAAATATAATAATTAGTTGGCAGCATAGACTTTGAATGCCTTCATTTCAAATTCAAATGGATTAGATTGCAGTTTCCTTAAGTTCAGAAATTATGTCTTATTCATCTTGCCATCCTGAACACCTAAGAAAAGTGTCTGAGCATACCATGGGTGCTTGATAAGTGCTTATTAAAGAGATGAATAATAACAAAAATTTTTCAAGTGCTAGTTTCGCAAAGTCATAAAACATCCTTATGGAAGTATCTTCTTACTAGGTCATTTGAACTTCACTATTCAGACTTCCAAATTCCTGAACAAAATTCTGAGACTGAATTCATACAAAATTCCATAACTGAATATATCCAAACTCTTCAGCTGAACCGTCTAAAAATTGTTTTTCTGTAGAATGGTCAAATAATAGCTCTTCCATGTGATTTATCCTAAATGATTCTTAGTCAGTGTTAATTTTTTTTGTTGGATATAATTTAATAGAGGAAAATAGGGCAAAGAAAACAGGTAGCTGATCCCTTAAATGAAACAGCCTCATTGTGCTTCTGTATTGCTGTAAAGGGGTTAGATTCGGGCTGGGGAGAAGGTACTAGGTGAGGACTCTGTGACACACAGTAATGATTTTGGCTTCTGCTTGGAGCAAAACATGAAGTTGATGGGAGATTGGGAGCCAAAGAACGATAACATTTATCTTACATTGAATAGGTTCTGTCCGGCTTCTGTGTGTGGGGTTAGGGGGCAGTGTGGAAGCAGGGTGACCCTTTACAGTAAGCTGCACAAAAGATGACATCAGCTTGGCGAATGAGGTAGCAGCAGAGTGGGAGGAAGTGGTAGGACTGTGGATCTATTTTGAAGGTGCAGCTGGCAGTATTTGCCTACAGATTGGACATGGGTGTGGGAAAGAGAAGAGTCAAGAATGACTCTGAGGATTTTGGCCTGAGTTACTGGAAGAACCTTACAACCCAGTTAAATAATGATGAACGTCTCAGCGGAAAAATAGATTATGATATAATTGAACTTAAAAAGTGATTTTTTAAGGCAGTTTCTTTTTAGCAGACCTTTTATTGAAGATAAGTGTACAAATCCTAAGTGTATAGCTGGACTCATTTTCACATAATGAACAAAGCACATCCACATAACCAGATCACAAAACAGAACATCACTTGCACACAAGGAAACGCAACCCCCCCAACCCGAGGTAATTATTCTTAAAATTAACTCTGTATTTAACTCTGTTAAACCTCTTCTGCATAGCAAATGATGTCGAGCAACAGACCACAGAGTAAGAAGTATCTTCAGAAATTAGGAGAGGAGGAGTTTAAGAAACCTGCCCACAATCGTGTGATGGGAATTAGTCATCCACTTGATCTCATGAAATTCATACTGAAAAGCTCTTTCCTAATAATACAACATGAGACAGACACAAAGTAAAAATAGATACATTTTCTGCATAGATGTCAAAATTAGGAAGTTCACTAAAAAGTTGTTAAGAAAAAAAAAAGGAGCCCTGAGTTGACAAAAAAGAAACTTTGAAAAACTGAAGTTGACTATACTAAGGTCCAATGATCTGTACTTTTAAAGTAAAACATTCCTTATCTGGAAAGCTTGGTGAAAGCAAGGATCAAAGTAAGAGGATTTAGAAGATGCTGAGTCTGAAAACTGGACTTAGAACACAGAAACTAAGTTACAGTTTTTCTCAGAAGTTACATATGAAGAAATCTATGAGCCAACATGAGTGTGTGAGGGACCGGAGGTGGAAGGGGCAGGAAAACTAAGAAATGAAATTAAGTTTCCAGGTGACTGTTTCAGCCTCCTCCCCTTTCTACCTCCAAATACCTTGGAATTAAAAATCTTACATTAGAAAAAGAAGAGGCCTTGATATTGGAAATAATATAGGAAATTGTTTATTGCTGATTGGAAAAAGACACAGGAATACATTTATGCAAATATATATATATTTTTTTCTTCTTAGACAATATGAAAGGAAAAAGAATCATTTTAGAACTCCAAGAAATGACCAGAATTTGTCCAAAGCCAGTTAAGGACCTTTTAGTGATTAGCAGAAAGCAGCAGAGCAAGCCTTAAATTGTAACCAAAGAAAGACTCCATCAATATGTATTGATCCCTATTCTGTCCAGAGACACTATACTACTTATTAATATACCTAACTTTCTTTGAGTTATCTTTCTTAATTTTACAGGCTGGGTTTCATTATTTTGCATCTGAGGTCGTGTCTTCTGAAGTCATTTAACAGGCATGACAGTTTAATGCCTAAAACCAGAAAACAGAGACATGAGTTGTATCATACCTTGATAAATTATCTAGATAATTTATCTCTAAAAGGCCAACTTAAAAAGATACTCATACTTAGCATCCTCCCAAAGAGGTTCTTGAAATTAGATCTTCATCTAAACAAATGGTAATCATCATGCTTTTATGAATTACCCAAATGAGACTCATTATGTAAAGTGTTTTATGATCAGAAAATCTTTCAACATTTCTAACTCTTTTGGTTTATTTTACCTATTTATTCTAAATGATGATTGTGTCTACACACTTGTGTATCATCTTAATGTAAAGACACCATGGCCGTCAGAAAATTTAGGCATATTCCAGTGATGTCTGTAAATCTTTCAGTTGTGTTCATGGAGCTGTCCACTCTTCCTATTTTATTAATATTCTAATCATCTTCACAAGTACTTACAGATACATCTTCTTTCCAATACCAGCCTGAATAGCCTGCATGTTCTTGATGGCAAGAGCAGTATGAATTTTGTTTACCACTATATTCCAGTTGGCAACCATACAAAGTTGGGCATAAAGTTGGCACCTCATCAATATTTGTTGAAAGAATAAGTGAATGAATATCAAACTTGTGGAGGCCACCATGCACTGGTGAGAAACCAACCGTAATAATACCCTGAAGTTTGTCTTTATTTTTCTTCGCTCTTCTGGCATTGATACCATCCACCCACAGCATTCTGTCAGGAAGCCTATTAGAAGACTGGGAAACATGGAAGTTTAAATCACCCAAGCTGTGTTTGCCATGTGCACTTATGCCAAGCCTGGCGATACACCTGGCTCCGCCTCAAATATCCATGTGTTACTGCAGACACATAATGATGTGAGTAGGATTGCGTGTGAACATGCTCTTGAAATTTTTGAAATAAGAAATATTTTAGTGCAACCACATTCACTCATCTTTCACTTGATTTCAGATCCCTGTCTCTGAAAATGCTATTTTGTAGTCACATAATTTCTACCAGAACTAAAGGAAGTGAAAGGCATGGATGGTACCCTGTTTTCCTTGGAACCATCTCTATCAGTTGTCCAATAGTCTGTTGAAAAAAAGAAAAAAACAAAATCTTATGATGAGTATTTCTAAGGTTGTTTTGATTCCTCCTACCTCCCCTATCCCAATTAGTCAGCAAAAAAGGAAAGAATGTCAATATTTGTTAAGTGTCCCCATGTGACAGACACCTTCTATATAGGATCTAATTTAACTTTGCAACAATGCTAGCATGTAGGTCTTACTTACCTAATTTGCATATGAGACTACTAGAAATGGAAGTTAACTGCCCAAGGGCACATAGCTAATTGAACATCAGAAGTAGGATGTGAATCTGCCTGTTTTATTCTAAAATCTTTGCAATATCCTCAACATCTCAGTGCAATAAGTGTGTGGTGGAATTCACAGAACTCTGATAGAGATCTCAAATTCATTTAAGCATCTTTTTTTCCTCACCTGTATTTTCATTACTCTGCTGTTGGCAGATTTTTTTAATGGGGAGAGTGGGTAATGTGGAGACTCCACTATGGGAAATTTTTTAAAAAGTAATAACATGTAATTAAAAACTGTACATGTGTTTAAGTATCTGTTTTGCCTTTTCAGTTTCCCAGTTTATTTAGTTCTAAAAGACAGAATTATTGAAATAAACTTTTCAGTGTGTAGAAACATTCACTCAAGAAAAAGGTTCCTTGCTCTTAAAAATATTTTTGTTGGAGCAACATAGAAAGGTACCACAGAAGCCTATTTGAACAAATTACTTGAATCAGCAGCTCTGTACAGACACAGCCTGAAAGATTCATGAATTCAGGTATACATTTTAAAAGGAGACCTAACATTTCAGGGTTCCAGCCCTGTTTGGAGGCATACCTTAAATAAACATTTATTGTACCCTACTGTTTTCTGACTAAGACTAGTTTCTTAAAATGTTGAAACAATGAACTTACCTTTGCACAGGACACATGCATAATCTTTCCCAGGAGTTATTTGGGCTGGGGATTAGATAGAATTTCATTGTCTATTATTTCCATGAAATTCAGGTTTAAAAAAAAACCAAACCTTTTTATTTTATTTTATTTATTTTCAGTGTTCCAGCATTCATTGTTTATGCACCACACCCAGTGCTCCATGCAATACATGCCCTCCTTGATACCCACCACCAGGCTCATACAACTCCTCATTCCCCTCCCCTCCAAAACCCTCAGTTTGTTTCTCAGAGTCCACAGTCTCTCATGATTTGTCTCCTCCTCCAATTTCCCCCAATTCACTTCTCCTCTCCAACTCCCGATGTCCTCCGTATTATTCCTTATGCTCCACAGGTAAGTGAAACCATATGATAATTGACTGTCTCTGCTTGACTTATTTCACTCAGCATAATCTCCAGTCCCGTCCATGTTGATACAGAAGTTGGGTATTCATCCTTTCTGGTGGAGGCATAGTGTTCCATTGTATATGCGGGCCGTATTTTCTTTATCCATTCGTCTGTTGAAGGGCATCTTGGCTCTTTCCACAGTTTGGCGACTGTGGCCATTGCTACTATGAACATTGGGGTAATCGCCCTTCTCTTTACTACATCTGTATCTTTGGGGTAAATACCCAGTAGTACAATTGCAGGGTCATAGGGAAGCTCTATTTTTAGTTTCTGGAGGAATCTCCACACTGTTTTCCACAGTGGCTGCACCAACTTGCATTCCCATCAGCAGTGTAAAAGGGTTCCCCTTTCTCCACATCCTCTCCAACACTTGTTTTTTCCTGTCCTGTTAATTTTGGCCATTCTAACTGGTGTAAGGTGGTATCTCAATGTGGTTTTGATTTGAATCTCCCTGATGGCTAATGATGATGAACAATTTTTTTATGTGTCTGTTAGCCATTTGTATGTCTTCTTTGGAGAAGTATCTGTTCATGTCTTCTGCCCATTTTTGACACAATTATCTGTTTTGTGTGCGTTGAGTTTGAGGAGTTCTTTACAGATCGTGGATATCAGCCCTTTGTCTGTAGTGTCATTTGTGAATATCTTCTCCCATTCCATGGGTTGCCTCTTTGTTTTGTTGACGGTTTCCTTTGCTGTGTAGAAACTTTTGATATTGATGAAGTCCCAAAATTTCATTTTCGCTTTTGTTTCCTTTGCCATTGGAGACATATCTTGAAAGCAGTTGCTGTGGCTGATGTCAAAGATGTTACTGCCTATGTTCTCCTGTAGGATTTTTCTTTTTTTTTTTAAGATTTTATTTATTTATTTGACAGACAGAGATCACAAGTAGGCAGAGAGGCAGGCAGAGAGAGAGAGGAGAAAGCAGGCTCCCCGCGGAGCAGAGAGCCCAATGTGGGGCTTGATCCCAGGACCCTGGGATCATGACTGAGCCAAAGGGCAGAAGCTTTAACCCATGAACCACCCAGGCACCCCTTTCCTCTAGGATGTTGATAGATTCCTGCCTCACATTGAGGACTTTTATCCATTTCAAGTTTATCTTTGTGTATGGTATAAGAAAATGGTCGAGTTTTATTCTTCTACACATGGCTTTTCAATTTTCCCAGCACCATTTACTGAAGAGACTTTCCTTTTTCCACTGTATATTTTATCCTGCTTTGTCAAAGATTATTTGACCATAGAGTTGAGGGTCCATATCTAGGCTCTCTACTCTGTTCCACTGATCTATGTGTCTGTTTTTGTGCCAGGACCATCCTGTTTTGGTGATCACAGCTTTGTAGTAAAACTTGAAATCAGGCAACATGATGCCCTCAGTTTTGTTTTTCTTTTTCAACATTTCTTTAGCAATCTGGGGTCTCTTCTGGTTCCATACAAATTTTAGGATTGTTTGTTCCAGCTCTTTGAAAAATCCCGGTAGAATTTTGATCAGGATGGCATTGAAAGTATAGATTGCTTTAGGCAGTATAGACATTTTAACAATGTTTATTCTTACGATCCATGAGCATAGAATGGTCTTCCATCTTTTTGTGTCTTCTTCAGTTTCTTTCATGAGTGTTCTGTAGTTCCTCGAGTACAGATCCTTTACCTCTTTGCTTAGGTTTATTCCCAGGGATCTTATGGTTCTTGGTGCTATAGTAAATGGAATCAATTTTCTAATTTCCCTTTCGATATTTTCATTGTTAGTGTATAAGAAAGCCACTGATTTCTGTACATTGATTTTGTATCCTACCACATTACTGAATTGCTGTATGAGTTCTAGTAGTTTGGGGGTGGAGTCTTTTGGGTTTTCCATATAAAGTATCATGCCATCTGCAAAGAGAGAGAGAGTTTGACTTCTTCATTGCCAATTTGAATAACTTTTGTTTCTTTTTGTTGTCTGATTGTTGTTGCAAGGACTTCTAGTACTATATTAAATAAGAGTGGCGAGAGTGGGCATCCTTGTCGTGTTCCTGATCTCAAAGGGAAGGCTGTCAGCTTTTCCCCATTGAGAATGATATTCATTGTGGATTTTTCATAGATAGATTTTATGAAGTTGGGGAATGTTCCCTCTTTCCCTATACTTTGAATCGTTTTCATCAGGAACAGATGTTGTATCTTATCGAATGCTTTTTCTGCATCAATTGAGAGGACCATGTGGTTCTTCTCTCTTCTTTTATTGATTTGTTCTATCACATTGATTGATAGGAGGAGGAATGCCCAACAGAGGAAAAATTCAGAGACTGTGCCATCTCCATGAGAGCTATTGGACATGGACATAAACAGTATGTTGGAAAGGGAATTCAGAGTAACAATTATCCAGGCAATGGCTAGGTTGGAGAAAACCAATCTTTCTAGAAAGACCTCAAGACACCTGATTGTCAAATTGATGAATCATAATTTTAGATAGAAGATCTTGAGAGCAGCTAGGGGGAAGAGATTCCTTACGTACAGAGGAAGGTCCATCAGAATAATGTCAGACCTGTCCACAGAAACCTGGCAAGCCAGAAAGGGCTGACAAGACATATTCAGGGCACTAAATGAGAAGAACATGCAGCCAAGAATACTTTATCCAGCAAGACTGACATTCAAAATGGATGGAGAGATAAAGAGCTTCCAAGACTGGCAAGGTTTAAAAGAGTATGTGACCACCAAGCTGGCAGTACAAGAAATATTAAGGGAGGGTTCTATAAAAAAAGAAAGAACCCAAGAGTGTCATAGAACAAAAATTTACAGAGACAATCTATAGAAACAAGGACTTCACAGGCAACATATCAATAAAAACGTATCTTTCAATAATCACTCTTAACGTGAATGGCCCAAATGCTCCCCTAAAATGGCACAGGGTTGCAGATCAGATAAAATGGCAGGACCCATCCATATGTTGTCTACAACAGACCCATTTTGAACCTACGGATACATCCAGACTGAAAGTGAAGGGATGGAGAAACATCTTTCATGCCAGTGGGCCTCAAAAGAAGGCTGGAGTAGTGATTCTCATATCAGATAAATTAGATTTTGAACTATAGACTGTAGTCAGAGATAAAGAAGGACACTACATCATTCTTAAAGGGTCTATCCACCAAGAAGATCTAACAATTGTAAATATTTATGCCCCCAGTATCAGAGCAGCCAACTACATAAGACAACTGTTAATTGAGATAAAGAGTCATATTGATATGAATACATTAATAGTAGGGGATCTTAACATACCAATCTAAGTAATAGATCATCCAAGCAGAAAATCAATAAAGAAACAAGGGCATTAAATGACACATTGGACAAGATGGACCTAATAGATATATACAGAATATTCATTCTTCTCAATTGCATATGGAACTTTTTCCAGAATAGACCACATACTGGGTCACATATCAGGGCTCAACTGATACCAAAAGATTGAGATTATTCCCTGCATATTCTCAGACCACTATGCTTTGAAACTGGAACTCAACCATAAGAAAAAGCTTGGAAGGAACTCAAACACTTGGAACCTAAGGACCACCTTGCTTATGAATGTTTGGTTCAACCAGGAAATCAAAGAAGAACTTAAACAATTCATGGAAGCCAATGAGAAGGAAGACACTTCGGTCGAAAACCTATGGGATACAGCAAAGGCGGTCCTAAGGGGGAAATACATAGCCATCCAAGCTTCCCTCAAAAAAATTGAAAAATACAGAATACACCAGATCTCTTTACACCTTGAAGAACTGGAGAATCAACAACAAATTAAGCCTGCCCCACACACAAGAAGGGAAATAATCAAGATTAGAGCAGAGATCAATGAGATAGAAACTAGAGATACAGTAGAATGCATCAATGAAACTAGGAGCTGGTTTTTTTTTTTTAAAGAATCAGTAAGATTGATAAACAATTGGCCAACTAATCCAAAAGAAAAGAGAGAGGACCCAAATTAATAAAATTATTAATAAAAAAGGAGAGATCATGACTAACACCAAGGAAATAGAAACAATCATCAGAAATTTTTATCAACAGTTATATGCCAATAAGTTAAGCAACCCAGGCGAAATGGTTGCATTCCTGGAAACCTATAAACTTCCAAAACTGAATCAGGAAGAAATTGACAACCTGAATAGACCAATATCTAGTAACGAGATTGAAGCAGTGATCAAAAACCTCCCATAAAACAAGAGCCCAGGACCTGATGGATTCCCTGGAGAACTCTACCAAACATTCAATGAAGAAATATTACCTATTCTCCTGAAGCTGTTTCAAAAAATAGAAACAGAAGGAAAACTTCCAGACTCTTTTTATGAAGCCAACATTACCCTGATCCCCAAGCCAGGCAAAGGCCCCGCCAAAAAGGAGAATTTCAGACCAATATCCCTGAGAAATATGAATGCTAAGATTCTCAACAAGATCCTAGCTAATAGGATCCAACAGTACATTAAAAAGATTATCCACCATGACCAGGTGGGATTTATCCATGGGATGCAAGGGTGGTTCAACATTTGCAAATCAATCAATGTGATGGCGGGGGGGGGGGGGGGGGCAATAAAAACTTTTTAAAACCTTACATAACTTGGTTATGTAAGACGATCCTTTCTTCTAAGTGCTTCCTGGAGGAGGCAGGGAAGGAAGAAAATAGTGACATTTTGGTAGATAGGAACATTTTATTAAAAATCAGTTCTAACAGAGATGAATCATAGCGAGGGAAAAATATATGCATGGATATGTGTTTAATCTATATCCTCAACTGCAAGAATTTGAAGCCTTTGTAAATGTATAGATACATACATACATAAATACATACACAGATATGTAATTATACATATGCATTTATTTACATATATGTATAAAACTGATGAGTTTTTATTTGGTTTATTTGCAGAAAATAATAGTCCTCAAAAAAAGCACTGAAAGTGAGTTACAGCCATCTTAGCTCTTCAAAGGATGTTTTAACCCCCCATCATCAAACATTTACAGTGAAATATATTTTGTTTCAGTGTTTTCTTCTACACAAGCACAATAAAGAGAGCATATTTTTTCTTCCAATAATTGAAATGTGCTATTAAAAATAACTCCTATTTGTATTCTCATCTTGCAGTATTTTTGACTCATTGTATTTGTTTATAAGTTCTATATTATATGACATTCATTGGCCATAGAAACAATTTTCTAGATATGTCTCTTCAAGTAAGAGAAATAAAAGCAAAATTAAACTATTGGTACTACATCAAAGTAAAAAGCTTTTGCACAACTAAGGAAACTGTCAGCAAAACAAAAAGGCAGCCTACTGAATGGGAAAAGTTAATTGCAAAAAAATGTAGGAACTTATACAACTCAACACCTTAAAACCCCAAATCATCTGATTAAAAATGAGCAGAGGATCTGAATAGACATTTTTCCAAAGAAGACATACAAATGGTCAACAGACACATGAAAAGATACTCAGCATCACTAATCATCAGGGAAATGAAAAGCAAACCACAATGAGGTTTGCTTTTTCTAACACCTTGCATGTGTTAGAAAGGCTAATATCAAAAAAAAAGATAAGTGTTGGTGGGATATGGTGGAAAAGGAACCCTTGTGGACTGTTGTTGGCAATGTAAATTGGTGTAGCCACGCTAGAAAACACTATGGAAGTTCCTCAAGGAATTAAAAATAGAGCTACCATATGATCCAGTAATTCCACTACTGGGTATTTACCCAAAGAAAATGAAAACACAAATTTGCAAAGATATATGCATCCCTATGTTCATTGAAGCATTATTTACAATAGCCGAGATATGGAAGCAACCCTAGTCTCCACTGACAAATGAATGGATAAAGAAGATATATATATAAAGATGTATTTATATGTATCACACATATATTAGACAGCCATAAAAAAGAATGAAATCTTGCCATTTGCAACAACAGGGATAGACCTACAGGGTATACTGCTAAGTGAGATAAGTCAGAGAAAGACAAATTCCATATGACTTCACTCATATTTGGAATTTAAGAAACAGAACAAACAAAGAAAAAAGATACCAAACAAAAAACAGGCTCTTAAAAATAGCAAACTGGTGGTCACCAGAAGGGAGTTATGTGGGGGAATGGGTGAAATAGATAAAGGAGATCAAAAGTATATTTATCTTGGTGAACACTGAGTAATGTACAGAGTTATTGAATCATTATTTTGTACTGAAACTAGTACAATACTGTATATTATATTTCAATAACATTTTTTAATTTTAAAAGTTCATGTCTCTTTCCCACCTTGTAGTATTTTTACTCATTGCAGAGACTCAGTATATCTTTGTGTAGTTGAGCTGTGTTCTTGTATTTTGCCACAGTTGTGCACAAATTTCAATCTTTTCTGCTCTAATCAGATCCACTAAGTCTAAGTGTTTAGAATTAACTTTGTGTATTGCATGAATTATCTTTATCATATATAGGTATTTATTTTAAATATATTGAATTTGGAAACCTCAAAACACTCATAGTTTTGTGGGGTTTTGTTTTGTTTTGTTTTGTTTTTGTTTTTTGGGTTTTTTTCTTTTTACCTTCTGGAAAGGGTAAAGGAAAGAACATCCTCTTTCATTGATTGTCTGCTGCTGCTGTTCCAGGTAACTTGCATAAGTATTATCACAGAGTCATAGGGATGCCTGGGTGGCTCAGTGGGTTAAAGCCTCTGCCTTCGGCTCAGGTCATGATTCCAGAGTCCTGGGATCGAGTCCCACATCGGGCTCTCTGCTCAGCAGGGAGCCTGCTTCCTCCTCTCTCTCTCTCTCTCTCTCTCTCTCTCTGCCTGCCTCTCTGCCTCCTTGTGATCTCTGTCAAATAAATAAATAAAACCTTTAAAAAAAAAAAGTATTATCACAGAGTCATAATATCATTCATATGCCAGTAGCCAGTGCTAATATTATCAGTCCCTATTAAAACGAGGAGAACTTGCTTTATCTTATTCATTTCAGTGGATCTTGGATTGCACACCAGACTTCCAAATAGTTACTAGTTATTTTGTTAATTTCATACTTGAGAATCATGGATTTTTTTTTAAAGATTTTATTTATTTATTTGACAGAGATCACAAGTAGGCGGAGGCAGGCAGAAAGAGAGGGGGAAGCAGGCTCCCTGCTGAGCAGAGAGCCCGATGTGGGGCTCAATCCCAGGACCCTGGGATCAGGACCTGAGCCGAAGGCAGAGGCTTTAACCCACTGAGCCACCCAGGCGCCCCAAGAATCATGGATTTTTAGAACAGAATTCAAATAACAATCTATGGCTTGAATTTTCTTTGTACAAGTTTCATTAGGTATTTATTCAGCAGAAGATTATATTCCTTGCCACAGGGGGTAACTCAGTACCTCCCACCTGTGAACCACTATGGCTCTAAGAAAATTCTTTCTAATAAAGAGCAGGAATTTTCCCCTTCTAAAATCCATCCACTGGTTCTGAATTGATTCTTTGGGGCCATGCAGAAGCAGTCCAACAATTATTTGCTAGCATATTAGTTTCCTAAGTAGGGTTTCTGTAACAAAGTACCACAAACCACAAACTGGATTGCTTCTAACAGTAGATATTTGTCTCTTCTATTTCTGCCTTATTGGCTGGGCCACTCTCTCACTGAAGATTCTGGGAGAAAATCTGTTGCATACCCTTCTCTTAGCTTCTGGTGTTGCCAGCAACTTTTGGCATTTCTTAACTTATAGATGCATCACTTCCTTTTTTTGCCTCCATCATTACACAATATTTCTCTGTGAATCTATGCCTGTGTTTCCTCTTCTTATAAGGACACCATTCATATTGGATTAGGGCTCGTCCTACTGATACCACCCGAATAATAACATCTACAAAGACCCTATTTCTAAGTAATCCCATGTTCAGAGATACCATGAGTTAGGACTTCTACATGTCTTTTAGGGGACCTAATTCAACTCATAACACTGAGCATCTACTCTGTTCCAGGGTTTGAACTAGTAACTGAAGAACATAAAGGGGGAAGGAAAAGATGAAATAAAAAGATGAAATGACTGCACTCTGAAGGATCTCAGTCTAGTCGGAAAAAGGTACATAAAATTAGTACATGTTCAGGGACACCTGGCTGGCTCAGTCAGATGGGCATGCAACTCTTGATCTTGGGGTCCTGAGTTCGAGCCCCACATTGGGCATAGAGATTACTTAAATAAATAAGTAGACTTTAAAAAAGAAGAATTAGTACATGTCTAAAATGGGTGAGAACAAAAACACTGAGAACAGAAGAAGCCATCCACCCTGATTAGGCAGGTAGAGCAAGGCTTCATGGAGGAGGTTACTTCTTGTTTTTTTCCATTAATTTTCTGCTTGATTATAAAACAAAATTCATATTCAGTGTAGATCATTGGAAAATATGAAAAGCATAAAACAAAAATCTTAAACTTTCCCTCAAGGGTAAAATAGTTACTATTTTAGTGAACATTTTCCAGTATTTTCTCTGTACATGTATAAAAACTTTTATACAAAAATGAAATTGGTATAATATTTGCTATAATTTCTATAAACAATTTTTTTCTGTTTAATAGGATGTCAAATTTTTTTCACTTCATAAGATATTCTAGAATATTTTTTGAGTTATATAATAGTCCATTTTGTAAATGGATTACAACTTCTTTAAACTGTTTACAGAACGGTAAATATATCTTAAAATCTCTTATTCTTAAACTGATGATGTGATTTTCATCACATAAGAAAAATTTCCCATACCCTCCAGGTAAAAAGCATCTCCAGGGGTGCCTGGGTGGCTCAGTGGGTAAAAGCCTCTGCCTTTGGCTCAGGTCATGATCCCAGGGTCCTGGAATCGAGCCCCACATCAGGCTCTCTGCTGGCAGGGAGCCTGCTTCCTCCTCTCTCTCTGCCTGACTCTCTGCCTACTTGTGATCTCTGTGTGTCAAATAAATGAATAAAATCTTAAAAAAAAATTCACATTCTCACCATCAGAGAGAAAACCTGTTTCTCCATGTCATCATCAACATTCTGCATTTTAGAAGTAGGCCACTTGATGGGTGAATATGTATATCTTGATTTAATTTTCATGTCCTTGGTTTTTAGTGAGGAAAATTTATTTATATATTTATTGACTGTTTCTACTTTGCTTTTGTGAATTTTTCTAAACATAAACTTCATGAAGGTGAATACTATATCTCTCATTTTACTACTGTATTCAGTTCTCAGTACAGTTATGGATATATAGTTATTACTTTGTAAAAATTTATTAAATGCATTCAGGCATTACTTAATTTTTTCTCATATTTTTATCAGTGTATTTTTATTTTTCTTACTAGTGAGTGCTCTATAGATTCTAAATATATTCAACTTCCCATTTATATCAGGAATATTTTCCCCATGTTGTTTGCCCTTTAATTTTTGTTAATTAAAATTGTTCCCATTTCTGTGTAGCAAACCAAGTAATATTTTCCTCATGGCATTGTGTCTTTGGTGCTTGCTAAATAAGGCTTTCTGCATGCCAAGATTATGTAACTAACTATTCATCAGTAGTTATAAGAAGCAATTCAGGAAGTAATGGTCAACCCCTATTTTCTCTGAAACTCTTTTTTATTTATTTATTTATTTATTTATTTATTTGACAGATCACAAGTAGTGAGAGAGGCAGGCAGAGAGAGAGGAGGAAGCAGGCTCTCCACAGAGCAGAGAGCCCGATGCGGGGCTCGATCCCAGGACCCTGAGACCATGACCTGAGCCGAAGGCAGAGGCTTTAACCCACTGAGCCACCCAGGCGCCCCTTCTCTGAAACTCTTAATCAGTGTTGTTGTAGGATTATTTCCAAAGTCTTTTGAAAATCCAAATTTCATTATATAAAAATGATATTGGAAAATTATAGCAACAACAGTAATTCTGAAGCTAAGAATTACTGTTAAGCAATTAATATGTTAGTTTAAAAGAATCACAACCCTAGTATTTATCATCATCATCATCATCATCATCATCATCATTTCTGCTTTACAGCTGAGGAAACTGAGGATAAGAGAAGTAAATAAAACTCATTTATATCTGAGTTGGTTTCTGAAACAGTGCTTTTTGATTTTATATCAAAACATACTGCTTTCATTATTTTAGCTGTACCACATGCACATCGGGTGAAAGAATGGACCAGCCTCCTAAATAGAGGTGTCTGCTTCATGTATTCTCCATATGCAATTTAGCCTCGCCCCTCATTTCTCATGTTTTTGCTCAATACTGTCTTTCTAGTTGGAATAGTGGCTTAAGAACTCTGAGGGATACAGTCAAAGCTGTCTTTGAGTATTGTCGAGACTTCAACAAAAGAGATACTTGGAGGCATGTTTCCATGGGAAACATCTTGAATCTCCTGTACCTAACTTCTTGTGATATCAGCTACCTTAAAGGAGGAAGGTGGCGAGTTATTTTTGGTGTCTTTTCTCTACCTGGACCTACTTGTCCTATATCTAGCAGACACTCTTACATACTCTAGCTTGTGTAAGGTATTTCTGTTGTTATATTTTTTCATCATTTCAGTAAGGGTACAGGTATAGAATAGGAAGTTAGATGTTTATTTAGAAATCCATAAGGATCTTTAAAGGGTGAGTGAATGTCCTTTTAGGCAGAAGAGAGGCATAAAACATTCTAGGTAGGAAAATTATTTATAAAAAATGTAGAAGTAAGAAAGAAGCTGTCTGGAACTAGTGTGGTTGCAATTAGGAAGACATAAGTAGGAAAGGTGGTTTGGAATCAGATTATGCAGGATTTTATATGCCAAACTGAGATACATGGGTTTTGTTCTTTTAAGAAACCAGGAGCCGTCAGAATATCCTCTCCACAAATGACAGTCCTTCCAACACATGAAATTGCTAACATATTTCCCTTGAGATTGTTTTCTGCAAACTAATAAACTAATACACCCAGTTTCTTTTCTCCTCGGATAGCGTAGTTTGATTTTATCATTTTTTGCTAGCTCTCCTGTGAACATACTTCAGTTTATCTGTGGCAGTTACTAAGTGTACTTTATAAGGTTTCCTTTTGCATTTTTAAAATGCTGCTTTCACATGTATAGTATCTTGAAAACACCGGCTTTATCACTTTCCTCTTTTTCATTCGTTCCTACCACCACACACATAATACCTCCCAACAAACGCCAAATACTGGAGTCATCTTATTAACTGAGTAGAGACTTTATTATTTGGGGGTGAATAAAGTGATTAATTGTTAGTGTCAACAATCAGTTTGTATTTGGTACTAATGCTGCAGACCTCTTGTTCTCTCTCTCTCTCCAACAGTGTATCAGCATGTCTGTTTTTTTATTTCATGTCCAAAATGAAGCCCAAAGATCAAAAGTAGGAGACAGCCAAGCTCTCAATCAGGGGCCTGTTAATTAGATAATAACTTCTAAGATTTCCCCAGTTTTTTTATCTGAATGCAAAAGAATAATTTATTTGGAAACTTTTCATATCTTATGTTATGGTTTTCTTAAAGCTGGTTTGCTGGTTTTACAATAGAGCTGAAACATTGCCATACTTCCATTAAACTAAAAATAGAAAAGAAAAAAAAAAAGTAGAGTTAAGTGTTTCCCACTTGTTATGTCCCTTAAGTTTCTCCAGCCATGCAGAGTATCTTTAATGGCATTATCGTTAGCTTAGAATGCTGTGTAACAGCCTTTGCACATGTACCGACTTAAATAGGAAAAAACAATGGCTAACCGTGATACAAAAAAAGGTGGGGTAATAGCATACACACCCTGAATAGTTCAAGCAAATTTCCTGGAAGTTTGCCAATGGAAATTTGGAACATTGTCTAGATGTCTAAGACTACCATTCCTATTCTGAGATAAAATATACCATATTAGATACTATTAAAGTGATCTTGTACTAAAATCATGAATCAAGAAGAATGTGAAGTTTTTAAAAAGAATCCCTTTATGACCAAGTAGTAGGGAAAAACATACCATGGGACTATTTGAGTCTTCCATAGCAAAAGATGGCTCCTTGATATTTAATGTCATCTGTAACTGTGTATAAGGGATAGTATGTGAGTATTTGGGGGTGGGATGTGCCTTTTGGCAAATACCTCAATATGCTGCCCTACCATGTTCGGTGGACAGGATCATTTCTGATAATGAATTTGTTAAGCAAGCAAATGGTTATGTCAGAAAGAATGATAAGAAACCCATCAAAATAACCTAAACTTGATGAAATCTAAGTTTTAATAAGGATGTATGCAACTGTTTGTGATTATAATTGGATACTGAAATGGAAGTATTTAATGAAAGCCTTAGCTTTCATTCATGTAAGGAAGTCTTCCTTACAAGAATATAGAGAGTACTCCCATTTTTTTAAATGAGGTGTGAGAGTAGCAGGAAAGATTTCAAAGGACTGTCAAAGGAGATGGTCGAAAGCTAGGTTTTTGCAGGTCTTTACCCATGTTGAAGGTGTAAAAGGGCAGGCATGTAGATTAGAAGAGAGTTTATGGGGAGAACTATCAGAAAACTCTTAGCCCTCCCCCTCCCTCTTTATTATGCTCAGGAAAACAGGCATCAAAGTAACCACTCAGAAAGCTTGGCACATGTCCCTTGCTACTTGGAAGGCATAGTGAACACAGTCTCAGGCCAGACAAATTAAAGGGTAGGAAGCTGACTGTGGCTGGCTTGCTGCCCTGATGGTGGAATTGAGAGAAAGCAATACATTAGTACAGTCTGTTCTTCCAGGATTTATTACGGGCAAAGAGTATGTGATAGTTTCTCACAGACCAGGAGAAGGAAAGGAGAGATAGAACAGAGCATGTAGGGTAGCTTTGCCCTTTCTCCAACAAGAGGCTCTCAAAAGAGAGAAGCTGGAGGCCGTCTGTGGATGTCGGGGATGAAGGTGGGCAATCACCCAGAGGTAATGCTTTGCCCTATACCACAGGAACTTTGGAGAAGTGTTCCCCAGCAATGGCCTTCTCTCCAAAGAACTTAAAAAGCATTCCCAAAAAGAACAAAAGTTTTAAACACCTGTCAAGCCTGGAGAATGTCTTCTCCAGTTCTTTGTGACAGTATGTGATGAATAATATCTTTCCTGCTACTTCATCTCCCTAAAGCCCTCCAGCTTCATCTTGGGAGAAGTCAGAAAGCATGGATCAGCGAGCTGGAGGAAGAGAGGTAGAAGCATAAGACAGAAACAGAAATAAAGCTGCTATTCCTTTGAACAGATTTGACCTAGGAGGAGAAGATTTGGTATAAATATAGTTAGAAGTTTTTACAATTACATGGGACTGGTCATTTTAATATTAGAACTGTGATTTAGGGGACTAACCTGACCAGAGGTTACTCTGAGGGTGACCAAACAGTCACAGTACCTTCCCTAAAGTGCATCTTTTTAAAGTGAGGGAAGAACCAAGCCTGCAGAATGGGTTTGAATGGACAGCAGTTGCCTGGTTGCACACTTGAGTCATTCTTGTTCAGTGTTTGTGATTAGCTATCTACCTTTCCCCAAAACCTAGGTTTTGGTTCCAGATGGGAGGTTCCAGATGGGAGACCAGTTGGCTCCCGTTGTTAACTTCATTCTAGGCCCAAGGGGAAAAAAAGTATCCTTCATCCCAACATATTCCAGTAGTTGAGGATCCATTTACTTCTTTGCTGGCCCCTCTAACCTTATACCTTGAAGTTTGTTTTAACGGTCAGCATTTTGCCTCCTTCCTTGTCACAAAGCCTCCATATTGTTTTCTAACTCTGAGTTCAGTTTTCAATGTGCAGCTGACATCATCCAGCAGTTCTCTCCATGGCCCGAGCTCCAGTGCCCTGCTTGGAGTCCCGCCACACATTGCCAGTCTACCTGCCAGTCCTCCTTGATCCCAGACCCCCTCAGGCTGTGCAGAGTTGCCTGCTGGGACCTCCTACTCACTCACTCACAGATCTCCCTGATGCAAAGTTCCCGCCCAGACTTTTCCCTGCTTCTGGCTTTTTGCTTCATATTATTGGTGAAACAGACTCCTTTTGCCTATGTCGAGCCTCTGATACTCTTTTCTTGCTACTGAAAAAAACCCCAGTTGCTGTCCCATGTAAATGGGCCTACCTCATCTCCTGGCCTCAGAACCCCTTATAGATCAGGCCTGGGTCCCTTCAGTCTTCTTAGACTTTGGTTAAGGCCATGGAGAGGATGTTCCTCAATTTAGAAATCTTTATTTAGTGAATCCTCTAATCTGGGTTTTTTGAAGTTTTGAAGTTTTGAACATATCCTTGAGTACCTTATGTGAGGAAGATCCATTTGTACAATTCTTAATTCTTAATTTACTTTAAAAAATCCATTTATTTATTAATTGCTCTTACACTTTTCTATGCCTTTCTCACCCAAACCGCCTCAATGACAGTTCTAGCAGGGAGAGGCCTTTTTTGTAATTTCACACTAATTTACCAGGCTACCAGGAGAGCTTCTTCCAAGTCCAGGGGTACATCAGACAGCAATGCCACCTTGTAGAACAGGTTTATCAAGATATCTAGGTTTTATTGTGCACTTTGATTTATGGGAACCCGTATTCATGATTTATTACCTATGCCAACTTGATCAGCAGGAAAAGCAATAGATCTGTAACATTGAGGATGTTGTTAAGAAGGTAGGCTTGGATTTACACATTAATATAAAGCAAACGCTCTTTCTTTGCTCCCTCTTTCTGCTCCATCCAGATTTCCCTTCAGTACCTCCCTTGCGGCAGCTGAGCGGTAAAGTCTACCCTAGAATCATAACCCATATCCCTGGTTATGATGTCATTTTAATTAAAAATGTAGTAGAAGATAAATTCTTTTTTTTAAATAAAACATTTTATCCTTTTTAAAATAGCTATGATTTCATTTAATCCTTACAATTTACATTCAAAATAAAAGCAAGCACAAGGACCAATAGTGCCATTTGACAAGGGTATGAGTTAAGGGATTTGATCGAGAAGTTAAGGGATTTGACCAAACTTAAATAGTTTAAATTTAAATAGTGAAGTTGGGTAAGCCCCTGGTCTCCAAACTCCCAGCCCAGCTTCCTTTCCTTATATGCCAGCCCTTATCCTTATTAGTTCTATTCTTTTTTTTAAATTGAGGTACAGTTTGACATTTAAGGTTTTTGTTTTTTTTTTTTTAATTTTATTTTTTTATTTGACGGAGAGAGAGAGAAAGAGAGATCACAAGCAGGCAGAGAGGCAGGCAGAAAGAGAGAGGGAGGGCACCTGGGTGGCTCAGTGGGTTAAGCCGCTGCCTTTGGCTCAGGTCATGGTCTCAGGGTCCTGGGATCAAGTCCCACATCGGGCTCTCTGCTCAGCAGGGAGCCTGTTTCCCTCTCTCTCTCTCTCTCTCTCTCTGCCTGCCTCTCCGTCTACTTGTGATCTCTCTCTGTCAAATAAATAAATAAAATCTTTAAAAAAAAAAAAAAAGAAAGAAAGAAAGAGAAAGGGAAACAGGCTCCCCGCCCAGCAGAGAGCCCAATGTGGACCTCGACCCCAGGACCCTGGGACAATGACCTGAGCCGAAGGCAGAGGCTTAACCCACTGAGCCACCCAGGTGCCCTAAGGTTTTATTTGTTTCAAATGTACAACCTAGTAATTTCATATTCATATATATGGTAAAATGATCACTAAGATCATAAATCTGGTTAGCATTCTTCACCATATATAGTTAATTTTTTTCTTGTGATCTTTTAATATATAGAAAGTTATTAATTCTAAAGATTAGGTCTGGTTGCAAGTGATAGGAAAACCAAAATATTGTGGTTTAAACAAGTCAGCATCGGAGGGGTACCTGAGTGGTGTGGTCAGTGAAGTGTCTGACTCTTGGTTTCAGCTCAGGTCATGATTTAGGGTCATGAGACTGAGCCCCACATTGGTCTCCATGCTCAATGTGGAGTCTACTTGAGATTCTTTCTCCCTCTCCTTCTGCCCCTCCTGCTCATGCTCTCTCTCAAACAAATAAATAAATCTTTTTTAAAAAAAAGACAGGAAAACAAGACTGAATTTGATCATTTCTTTGCTATCCTCAATATCTGGGTTTTCAGAACGACTGCCCGAGTTCCAATCATGATGTCCACAGTCTAACTAACCATAATGATAAGGAAGATTAGGGACAGAACATATTTTTCCCCTTTAAGGACATTTTCTAGAGATCCATACAGGTTATCTTTGCTAAATTCCATTGGCCAGAATTTAATGACATGACCCTAGTCAGCTTCAAGGGAAGCTGGGAAGTATAACCTTTATTCTAGATGGTCACATGCTTTGATAAATTTGTAAGTTCTATTACCAAAGAAGAAAAGGAGAAGATATTGAGGTGACAACTAACAGTGCCTACCACAACTTTGCATTTTATTGGCAGAGGTCTGTTTTCCTTAGATTACCTTTTTATTTATATCTACTTGTTTCTGAAATACTGTGAGATTTTTAGATCTTTTATTTTATATCTATGAACTGAGTACCCATAAATGTCAGTAATGGTAGAATTATTTTAAAATTTTATCCTCACTCTAATTAATCTTTAATATGACATCTTGCCTGGGTTTTAATTAAGAGGATACTGAATAAACATTTTCTTTGATTTGTTTATCATACAAAGAATGGTATTAAATACTCAGATATATTGATTAATAAAATATATTATGCCATCACTTGGATCAGTCCCTCCTCATTACTCATTTGGACTCTTATTAATCAATCGTCTCAAACTCTTCCTCTTAAATCTATTGAAAATATCACTGCTGACATAATTTCCCTGGAGTGCAGCTATGATAATGTCACTTCTCCGTGTAAACATCTTAATGAGTTCCCATTTTCTATAGAATAAATCTGAAGTTTTTAGTTTGGAATTTACCACTTCCCAAAATAGTATTCAAACCTTAATCTTCAGATTTGTCTTTCATTGTAGCGTTTGTGATATTCATCCTTAGTGGAAATATTGCCTATATCCTGTAAGTGTCTGATATTTTACTCCTTTCTAACTTTCCTCCTGAAGTTTTAGGGGAAGTACCTCACCATATGTCCCCTACACCTCTCCTCCCCACATATCTTTTTCTTCTACATATTTTATCATTGTTCAGGGACAATGAAAAAGTCCTGGCCTAACACTGATATTTTTCTTAAACGTATTACTATGGGTTGAGTTTTAAGGAATTTATGCATCTCTTACTCTCTTATCACATCGTACATTGATTAAATAAACTTTTTAAATTTTTAATTCACCCCGGGGCACTTTGTAAATAAAATATATACATTAAGTATATATTGAATGAATGAATAACATAATGTTTGACTTTGTCTACAAGTTAGGGCTCCTTGGAAACACCTCATAAGAAATGAAGAAACATAATTGGGCTCTAATTTTTTACTTCTAGTTTAAATCTAGTACCAGACAATAGAAAGTGAATGTCATTACTACTTGATACCAAATGAATAATTCACAAGTTAATTCAGAATCAATCTAATGTCTTTTGCAAGAAAAAACAATAACAACAAAAACACATTACAAATCCCATGTATTTTCTTCTCATAAATAGTGTATCTTTATTAGTGATGACATTCCTTTAGCACAAAAGTTTAAATTTATAGACAAATATTTTGTCAACAGTTTTTTAAAAAGAAAAAGAGTGGGTACTATAAGTTTGGACCATTTTGATTAACATCAAATTTGGGCGGCATTCAGAATAAGTAATTGATAACTTGTGAGTAGTTAGAATAATAGAATGTGGTGTCCATCAGAAGCCATAAATTACAAGTTGCAACAAATTAGATTTGCTGCTTCTTTTGATAGGAATATCATAGTGGAAAATCAGGAAAACATTACATTTAGATTTTCCATTATGTGTATCTTTTGTTTCTGGGACAGCTTTGTGATTCGCCTTTGGCAGCACCTTCTACACCTTTTATCTGACTAAACAGTCTACAGATTTACAACCATAGCATTTTCACTCATTTTATCCTCACCAAAGTGTGGTCCCTATACCTTTATTCTTAGAAGACATCCAAAGTTTGTTTCAACACCAACATTCTATCGCCTTTGTTTTGTACAGTTCTATCAATTTTGCTTCATTTTGTATAATTTTGTACAATCATGGCTAGAGGAGGATGTCCTGAATGCATAACATTGATATTTATTTATTTGTAATTTTTTCTTAAATAATAGTAATCATTTTAATTGTATAATAATGGCGGAACAGAGAAGAGGTAATTGCAGTCTTAGCTTGTTAAATATTTTAAACAGAGCATGAATATCTATTAATAGCATCTATTCATGTAAATATTTAATTGAATTTTCCTAAATGGATTCCTCAGAGAATCACAAAGCAACCTCTACTACATTATTTGAGATAACAGTCAGATTCATAATGCCAGAAAGGACCCAGGATTTAATCCTAAACTTCTCTGACTCAGCGACTTAGTTCTATATCCTTCTTCCAGTCCTTAGAGTTAGAAAGTGCAAGTTAGATATTACTATTGATCAGATCCCTTTTTGTGCAATTCACATAACTTTAATCCAATCAGTAAAGAGAAGGAAAAATCTCTAGAAAACGCAGAATTATTTTTGATATTTGAAAAATGATGGCTCAATATCATTCGAGTCCATAGACAGGCACAGAAGAACTAGTTTCCAAAGCAACAGTAACCAAGTTGCCCTTATAAATTCAACAATCTGAATTATTTATTTCTTAGGGATTTTTCAGTAGGGATAATAAAAACAAGTACATAGTACTATCCCATATTTAGAGCAGCTGTCATTTAAAGGGAAAATCTTGTTGCATTTTTTAAAAATTGGTATTTCGAACTGCCACAATTGAGCATTATTTGTCCCATTTACTTCCTTTTAATGGTATGGAAAAAATGTGTAAGAGGAGAAATGAACGTTGAGCTTTTTATGTCTTAATACAGGTTAAGTAGGTGCATTGTTCTTAACAGAGATACAAAGCTAATGGATAATATCCAAGTGCCGTTCTCCCAGCAAGACTCTAGCTATTTGAGTAGAGAGAGGTATCTCTCACTCTATGAAATAAGGTCATTTTTCTATTCTTTTTCACTGATGAGTGAGTAGTAATTCAGTAAGTAATAGATAGGAGAGAGAGAGGTGATTCTGCCAGCTGGAGTCAAAAAGACCCAAATCTCATATGCATTTAAGCATAATAATGTAGCCATCCAACATCACCGCGGAAGGAGATTTTCTCTATCACCCTTCCATAATGCCTCTTAGAATGCTCACTGGGCATATCTTTTATTTTCTTCACACCTGCACTTTAAACCTACTTTCTCCATAAGCAAGGTGAATGTTAGTGTTGAGTATTCAGCATTTCCTATATTAGCACCCTTTAGGCATAGCTTCAAAAAATCTTAGTCTTGTGGCGCCTGAGTGGCTCTGTTTAAGCATCTGCCATCCGCTTAGGTCATGATCTCAGGATCCTGGGATGGAGCCAGGCCTAGGGCTCCCTGCTGAGCAGGGAGCCTGCTTCTCCCTCTCCCTCTGTCCCTCCCCATGCTCATGCTGTCTTGCACTCTCTCTCTCTCTCTCTCTCAAATAAGTAAGTAAAATCTTTTTTTAAAAAAGTTAAGTCTTACAGTTTACCTTCCCCTGCTTCTCCAACTCTTAACACAAAATAGGTAATAGCATGGAGGGCATTTAGCTCAATTTTCTGACGTGGACATAGAGCATGATGCCATGTTTTCCTAGGTTTCTAAGGTTCTTCCTCAGCTTGTATTTTATGGCTCCTGATGGATACCACATTCTATTCTAAGCACACACAAGTTGTCGGTTCAGTTATCTGTTCTGAATGCTGCCCAAATTTGATGTTAATCAAATTGGCTCAAACTTACAGTACCCACTTTTGTCTTCTTTGACTTAAAAAAAGCATTTATGGATACATAGCAGAGCTGCTCAGTAACATCTCCTTTATATCATCTTTAAGAATGTAGCTGAGTTGAACAAAATCAAAATTATATCTGTTCTGGACCCATTTTTTAGAAACATGGGCAAATTATTAGAAGTGATTCCAAAATTTTGTAATTATTTTTTTAAACTACATTAAAGATGTAAAACACTTGCTTCTATGTGAAATAGAACATTGATATTCATTTATGGAGGTTTGAACTACTTTTCTTTCCCTCAGGTGGCACTCACTGTATAATTCATTTTCTAAAATATGTTTACTGGCATTAGCAATTACCTAATCACTTTGTGACTATTTGGGTATCAATTTTCCCAATCTGATGAGGAATAATTGCTCTTAAAATAGAGTCCACTGATAGCCCCATTCCACTGAAATTATATGATTTTGACAATTAAAAGATAGCAAGTATGCTGCTAATTTACTATTGAACAATCTGCAAAAATTAAGAGCTTCCTAATTTTCAGAGGCTTATAGGTTCTTGTTTTTCAGTAAATTTCAGGGGCTTAGTAGATGCCAAAGGCACATGTCACCAACTCAAAGTTTCTGAGTTGGGGGGTGCCTGGGTGGCTCAGTGAGTTGAGCCTCTGCCTTTGGCTCACGTCATGGTCTCAGGGTCCTGAGATCGAGCCCCGCATCGGGCTCTCTGCTCAGCGGGGAGCCTGCTTCCCCCTCTCCCTCTGCCTACCTCGCTGCCTACTTGTGATCTCTGTAAAATAAATAAATAAAATCTTTAAAAAAAATTTTAAAAATAAAAGTTTCTGAGTTGGAGAGAATAGAGAGTCATATAATGGCAAATATAGCCCTTATGAGTAATTCATGGAAATATGAGGTACCCAGAAGTAAATGAAGGCCTTGTTTATTTGTTTTTATTTTTATTTATTTTCTATTTTAAAATTTTACTGAATAATAGTTAACATACAATATTGTCTTAGTTTCAGATGTACAACATAGTTACTCAATATTTATATATGTTGAAAAATGGTCACCACAGTAAGTCTAGGAAAGTCCTCTTTATTCACTTGAGCTGCAAACTTCCTCACTTTTCTGTCCAACTCAAATTTTGCCAGTTGGGTGAGTTTATAGTTAACTCAGTCATACATTTGAAGAGTCTTACTGTATATCAGGAACTGTGATAGACACAGGCAATGGGGAGACCCAAATGCCCTAAGATTTGCAAAGAAGTAAAAATGTTAATGTTAAGATCAACAGATCTAAAAAAAAAAAAAAAAATCAACAGATCTTTGGAGGGGGGGATAGAAAAATGAGGTAAACAGAAAACCTTGATTTAGGAAGAAACATTTGAGCTGGGGAGGAAGGATATTCCAGCCCAGTGGTGAAACCTAGTGATATGCACGAAGATGATATGGTTGGGAGCACACCGTATGTATGGTTGCTTGGCAGGTTTGCGGGCATAGAGAGGGAGAGAGAAAGAGAGAAAGAATATGAAGTTAGACCACTGTCTGTAGAGGAAGACTCAGCAAGCCAGACTGAATTTTGGATTTCTCCTGTCGGCCCTATGAAGACCCTGTACTTTTTAACACTGAGGACTAACATGATCAAATTTATACCTTTGAACAAAAAGATAGAGTGGAAAGAGGAGAAAATGGATGAAAAGAGACCAGTAATCAATCTACTTATTTTTGTTTCTTATTTGGTGTAATGTACAGGCCCAGTAAATGTTTGAGGAAAGAATAAATATACACTGGCAAATTTAATCTATCAATGTGGAACTCAGAAGCAAGATGGGAATATATAGGGGTGGCCTGAAGTATCATTTGGGTGAGGTGCATAGAAAGAGGAAGAAAACAGGATAGGGCTTGAGAAAACACCGATGTTTAGCAGCAGGTAAAAGATAAGAAACCAGCAAAATGTCTAGTGAAATGGGAAAAAGCACGGAGAATGTAGTGTCCATGATCCTAATGGAAGTAAATTTGAAGAAGGAAAGAAAAAATAAGTAAAATAAAATGGTGCCCCAAGGTGAATGTTGGTTTTCCTTTGAAGACCATTGCTGGCCATAATGACAGCAGCTTCATCAGAGTGACAGCAAAAGGAACCATCCTGTGGGGAAGAGGATAGGAAGAGACGATGAGGGTAGTTATGGAGGGAAGAGAAAGATGGGATTTGCAGCTGAAGTGGAAGACCGTGTTAAGCCTTCTTTAGTATAGGTAGAGCTGAACTTTTTTTTTTTTTTTTTTTTTTTTTTTTTATCAACTACAGACAATAGAGAACTGAAAAAAGGAAGAGACAGAGAACACTGATGGATAAAATTCTGGAGAAGTCTCCAAGCAGTGGGATACCACTGAATTGTTTGAAAGCTGTTTTGGTGAGAAGAACTTAAGAGCTTAAAAAATACTTAAAATGGAGGAGGGGTAGGGATTGAGCTGGTAATTTATTCATACATCTGCTATCAAGAAGTTGATCTAATTGAATCCCTAATTCTGGTAAGAAGGGATAGCTTCATTTAAAAGCATAATTTTCCTTAATTATTCATAGATTCATAGTTTTTTTTTTGTTTTGTTTTTAATCTGAAAGGAAATTAGGAGATCTCCTGAAGTTCCTTTCAGGTCAGTAAGGTACTAAAAATGGAGGAAAATCATGACTTTGGGGTCTCTTTTTCTGGAGCCTGTGTCTAGTACTTGGAGTGGTTAATGGAGGGAAGGAGGTGCTCCTTTCTGCTTTCTGCTGTGTCTCCCATCACTCCAGGGAGGTCCAGATGGTAGGTGGGAGGGGATAGGAACTGAGATCCGTCTGGATTCTGCTGGTACGTGCACTAAGGATTTATTTTCACTGTTTTGGATTGGTGGTCTATCTGTTGAGAAAGTGATGCAAGAATCTTTTATCTGTCATAGCAGATAATCAAAAGCCCCTTTTTAAAAGTTCAGTTGGAATAAGAAAATATGAAGTTGTAAAACCTATAATATAGAAGTTCTCAGTTGCCAGTACAAAGTGATGACACCCTACCAACTCTGTTTGCACACCGGAAGCTGGATTCAGTGTCAGGAATGTCATAAATGATCAATATTTTTAAAGCTATTAGAGAGTAATAAAAAATTAATTTCAACGTGACATCATTTAAAAATGGATTTGTGTTAAAAATATGTAGTTTTTCTATAGGTAAGAGTCTATTGCTTGATTTGTCTCTCTTTTTTTTGGCCTCTGCTCATTTGTTTCTTGAATTCCACATGCGTGGGGAGATAGGTTAAATAGGTGATGGAAATTGAGGAGGGCACTTGTTACGATGAGCACTGGGTGTTGTATGGAATTGCTGAATTGCCATATTGTACACCTGAAACTAACATAACACTGTATGTTAACTATACTGGAATTGAAATAAAAACAATTAAAAAAGTAAAAAATGTACTTTTTATAATACAACTTTCAACTCTGAGAAATATTTGGTGTTTGAAATATTTTGTGAACTGCTTTTCAGTCAGAAAATTATTTTTCTTGATTATAAAAATATTACAAACTCTAAATATTAAAATAAGTAAACACATAAAGAAAGTTTTTTAAAATCCATATAAAATACCACCACCTAGACATAAATACTATACACATATTTAAGAAAACATCTCAGATATAGCTCTGTAGGGACACATAGTTGGCTTAGTCAGAAGAGTGTGTGACTTGGGGTGCCCTGGGTGACTCAGTTTGTTAAGTGTCCAGCTCTTGATTTCAGCTCAGGCTCAGGTCATGATCTCAGGGTCGTGGGCTTGAGCCCCATGTGGGGTTCTGCACTCGCTGGGGAGTCTACTAGAGATTCCCTCTCTTTCTCCCTTTGTCTCTCCCCCTGGTTGCACACATGCTCTCTCTCTCTAAAATAAGTAAATATTTTTTTAAAAAGAGCACGTGACTCTTGATTTTGGAGTCATGAGTTTGAGCCCCATGTTGGGTGTAGAGATTACTTAAATAAATAAAACTTAAAAAACACAGATATAGCTCTATAAAAGCACCAATACACATACACTGGTTATAATTTTACTAATTAATTCTTTAATTTTGGATAATGCTGTAAAACCTTTCAGAATTTAATTTCCAGGGGTTGGAGACTATGGTTTCTAAACATCTTGATGTGTTCTGGCCTTCACAGCAACATAGATGAACGGATACATTCAGCATGAAAGGCTATTTTATGTTGGTTAACATTAGTAACCGTTTTCAATTAGAAAGAGACCAATTCAACAGAAGTTCTTTTGCAACTGTAAGTGATATTGGCTGCTTTTCTCCTATAAGTCTTGGTGATGCCTTTCTTTTCCTACTAGCCGTGATTTTCCTCCATAAAATGAGGGAAAGGCATAGCATTCAATGATGGTATTTTTTTCCCACCCAGGGACGTGTAAGTCACTAAGAAAATATTTCATTCCATTAGACCGAGAGGTCTTAGTTACAACTTAAAGACCAGCTGTGAGGATACTCATAATGAAAAAGGGAATTTTTTTTTTTTTTCATACTGAAGAGATCATAGGAGACAAGGTCATGACCAATTCACCTGGGATTTATTCTCTGACAAAAGGAAGAACCCAAAGAAAGCATCTGACAAAGGGGAAACCCCTCATAAATTCCTAAAGAGAGCGTAGAGCACACGTGCCAGCATCCTCCTTGCTACAGGGTTTCAAGAAGAGCTAACCTATTTGGGTGAGAGTTTAAAAGGGGAAAGAAAAATCATGAAAAGAGAAAGCACAAGGAGAAATAAATAGAGTCAGAAAGAGAAAATTGAAGCCAATGGCGGACGTGGTGAGTCAGCATCTCCAATGCCTACAAGGAAGGCCTCCAATGCCTTCCTTTCTCTGCCCAGAATGGCTGAGACCCTTGCTCCAGGTTCTGCCCTCTCAGACAACCACTCTTCCACTTGGGACCTCATGATTTATTCCAGCTGTTCTTGTGCTGACACTGTTTTGATTTGCTGACCGGTCTTGGATTCTTTTTCTTTTGTCCTTTCTTCTGCATAGCAAGGAAAGCAAGATTACAGTTCCTACCAGTGAGTATGTGGATGAAGATACCTGAAGGAGATGAGACATCCTGCACGGCCAGAGGAGTGGCCTGTGTCCATCTCATTTCCTTTCAGAAGAAGTCTCCCAATATCCACCATCAGCCCAGTGAGCAGCAGGCAGTCCCTCTTATCCCCACTAGAAAACAAAGTAACCAGGAAAGCAGAGAGCAAAGATAGTGCAAAAATTAGACCTTGGTTGCAAACTTAGGATGGAACTTCTATCACTGGTTTTAACATTTGGTATCTCATGTTCTGTCAATATTTACCCATCTGTAATATTTACTATTTTTTATTTATTTTTATTTTTTAAAGATTTTATTTATTTGTTTGTTTATTTATTTGACAGACAGTGATCTCAAGTGTGTGGAGAGCCAGGCAGAGAGCCAGGCAGAGAGAGAGGAGGAAGCAGGCTCCCCACTGAGCAGAGAGCCCAATGTAGGGCTCGATCCCAGGACGCTGGGATCGTGACCTGAGCAGAAGGCAGAGGCTTTAACCCACTGAGCCACCCAGGCGCCCCTATTTACTGTTTTTTAAAAGAGACTGTTGAAAGGGTTTTTTTGAATAGCCAGTCTTTATATTATAGTTTCAGTTAAATGGCACCTTTGGAGGAGTTTTCCTTTTTATTTTTAAAGATCTCTTTATTATTTAAGAGAGAGAGAGGGAGAGAGAGAGAAAGAGCATGTGGAGGGGGGTGAGGAGGGCCAGAGGGAGAGAGGGGGAAAGAGAGAGAGAGAGAGAGAATTTCCAGCAGACTCCATGTTGAGCACATAGCCTGTCGGGAGGGGGATTTCCCAACCCTGAGATCCCTACCAGAGCTGAAGTAAAGAGCCAGATGCGTAGCCGACTGAGCCACCCAGGCACCCCAGGAAGTGGTTTTTCTATGTGGATTCCAACCAAATTAAGACACCAAAAAAAGTAAAAGTACTTTCTTTTCATTTTCTAATTAATGGAAAATAAATAATCTTTTTACTTTTCTGTAGAAACTAAAATAAAAATTTAACCTGTTAGACCTTTTGCAGAATAACTATATTATGTTTTGAGCTTTACTGCAGGTTTCATAGTCTCTGAGGATACACAGGAATAATCTTATATTCTGGGATTGATTATTTCTTAATTTAAGGGATGATTAAACTTACTTTAGTCTACAACCTTTGCCATTCTCCTCTTTTTCCCATACACAGACACAAAATTTTTTCCTGCATAAAATGTTACAAGGTAATATTTTCCTTCAGTGACTGAAGTGAATGGTACAGTATTAGCTGTTGTTTATGCTAGTTGCAGAACACATTGTTATTTTACTTTTACAAAGCTTTTCTAAAAATTTGAAGTATTTCAGAAGAATTTCTACTGAAATGCTTTATTTGGTGTAATTTCCAACGTTCTTATAAATTTTCCAAAAATTTATAAGAATAGTACAAGGAATTCCTATATACCCTTTGTTCATAATCACAAACATTAACATTTTATCACACTACCTTTATAATTCATTCTTTCTACATGTACATGTTATTTTCTCCCCCCACCAACCATTTGAGAGTAAGTTGCACATATGGTATCCTTTTACTCTTCAGTACTTCAAGGTTATTTATTTATTTATTTATTTAGACAGAAAGAGAGAGAGAGAGAGCATAAGCAGGGGGAGCAGCAGAGGGAGAGGGAGAAGCACAGGGAGCCCGATGCAGGGCTGGAGTCCAGAAGCCTGGGTTCAAGACCTGAGCGGAAGGCAGACATTTATCTGACTGAGCCCCAAGGTCATTTCTTACATAACAGGAGTATAATGATCAATATCATAAAATTAATATAAGATTAGCATTGTATTGATACAACACTAGTTGCTAATCAACAGACTGTATTCAAATTTTTCCAACTATCTCAGTAATGTCCTTCGTGGGGAAAGCACTCAGGTCTGGCACCTGAGTGCAGTTAACAGCGAAGTGTCCCCAGTCTGCTTTGATTTGAAAGCATTTTTGTCCTTCCTAGCCTGTCATGACCGGGGCATTTTTGATGAGTACAGGTCAGCTGTACAATGTTCTTAAACTTAAGTTCTCAAAATTTTTGTTTTAAGATTTTAGAGAAGAATTCTTTCCTGTTTCTCAGACTAACTTGAAGCTGCATCTAGGGGCATCTGGGTGGCTCAGTCAAGTGTCTGCCTTCAGCTCAGGGGATGATGCTAGGGTGCTGGGGTCAAGCCCTCTGTCAGTCTCCCTGCTCAGCAGGGAGTCTGCTTCTCCTTCTCCCTCTGCCCTTTCCCCCTGCTCATGCTGACTCTCTCTCACTCTCTCTCAAATAAAGAAAAAAATTTTTTAAAAAACTGCATCTGATATTGTACTCATTTCCCCTACATGAGACCTAATTATCTGTATCCTATTTCTGCAAAAAGTGGTCATCATTTCCCAGTTTTTAACCTAGGCATTGCCCTCCTCCTTCTGATCCAGCTTCCCTGACAGAGATGATATCTTATAAAGACATCATGGTCCTTCTTCCCTCTTCTCCTCCCAGCACTACCCCTGAGTTCAGGCCCTCCTGCCTTCTCACTTCCAGTAGCCTCCAGCTGGTCTCCACTCTGAAGGCCTTTCCGTATCTTCCCTCCTTTATAGTCCTTTTTTCTAGAGCTCTCAAAGCAGTTCTTTACATCTAAAACATAAATCAGTGTTTCCTTATTACTAAAGATACTTCAAGGATTATACAGAGCTTGTGGGATAAATTGCAAATGCCTTTTTAGTGCACCCAGAGCCTGCCTGGCTGGCTTTAAGTCCCAGCCCTCCCTCTCTACCTCCCAAGCTGCAGTCATACTGAACTACTTGAAAATTCCCCCAAAAACCTGTTGGTTTTTGCCTCGGAGCGTTCCCATATACCACTCCATTAGCTTGAAATCTGTTCTTCCCTCCTACTCATACATTCTTTTTTACTCAACTGATGGCTCATCTTCTAGTTCAGGTAGCACCTCTTCTGCCCTATCCCTTCTACTTCCCTCCTTCATCCCCCACCTCCAGCAAGGAGGTTTCACTCTTTTTAACTATGAACTCTGAAAAGCAAAAACCTTTACAACAATTCTAACAACTGGAGAACACTTTCTCGTAAACTAAGCCATTTCTGGACCAAAATAGTAGTCCAGAAACAGAACTCAGTGTGCCACCCAGAGGAGCAGAAAGCACTCATTTATTTTATTCTCCCTTGTTTGGTCCTGCTGTCGTTAGCTTCAACGCCCCTGCTCTGACATATTTACTTGTGGGACTGGTTATGTGAAGTTTCTTATGATGTCCTTATTCCATTTATAGTTTTCAAATGGAGGCTTTTCCTCCTGGGAATGGACTCCTGGCTGTCTTTTAAAAATCATATCAATGCTAATTATATATATAAATCACAGAAATTGGCATTGTAAGAATAGCGAATGGTAGCAAGCTTACCACAGTAAAGGTTAATTAGCCAGGGAAAAAAATTCCATGTGCAATTGTCAATGTGTTCTATAAAGTACAATGGTTGGTACAACCAGTTTAAGGGCTTCTGGTGAGGCTTTCTCTGCCCCAGGTCGTTTTGTGCCCAGCAGACTGCATGGAACTCAATCAATATTTGTGAAATAAATAGTGGCTTCGTCGAGCCTAAGATACAATCAGGCCTATTAATAAATGGAGAAACTATTATTCAAGTCATCTACTCTGAAGAAAAGCATTTAGTACTGGACGTATTAAAGCTAATTGGATCTGCTTTCACCCAGGCTCCTGAGACTGTGGTCAGAGCCTTGCACTGAACCATGCTATTTTCTAGAAACTTACGCCAGCCTATGGTTAGTGTCTGATTTCCACTCCAGCTAACTAGTGATTTTCAAATCTGCCGTCACATAAAAATCATCTGAAATGCTTTGAAAAAATAATGAGGCCTGGGACCCACCTCCAGAGGTTTGGATTTAAAAATCCCAACACTGGTATGTTTAGAAATTGGGCATTTGAATATAAAGCGCCAGTTTGGGAACCATTGCTGGATGAGAATCTATTTTATTTCTGCCTAGTGTCTGGACAAATTTTCTTTTAAATTTCACTTTTGTGTATGTTTGCTTTTTTCAGAATTTTCATGGGACTACAATACTAGTTATAACTTGTATAATCACCTTTATATGAATATAAATATTACTATATTTAGTATATGGTTTCTTCAGAGAACAACATAAAACACTGGACATGTAGTTCAAATGACATTTAGTCATTTGAATTCCCACAAAGGATTCCTGGAACAACATCTATATAACTGAGGACACTGACATTATTGATGCATAAATAAAGACATGTCCTAAAGGGCCATGTTGTGAGTGATGATAAGGTAACTACTAATGGCATTTTCGTTAGTTCCAGGAGTAAAACAGGTAGGAACTCTAGTAGCTAAGAATCTGAGAGGATAGAAGGTCTTAAACTAATGAATGATTGTTGAGTCATCTAGTTCTTCTTTATGTGGCAACAGGCCAGTCTTTAAAGAAATAAAGATGACTTTCAGTGAGACAATAATAAGTGAAAACCATTAATCATTATTTTAAGCCCTTATCTTGCATAGCAATTGCAAAGATTATTAAGAAACTAGCTGTTGTACTAATGTAAGCTTAGATGTTTCAAAACTTGAAATCAGAAAACACATTATTTTTCTTAAATGTTGTTTTTCCACATTATGGTTGCTTTTTTGTTTCTAATATGATAGTCTAGGGATTCCTGGACCCAGTCAGTTGAGCATCCGACTCTTTCTTTCGGCTCAGGTCATAATCTCAGGTTCCTGAGGTCAAGCCCTGCATTAGGCACTGCACTAGGCGAGGAGCCTTCTAGAGAGTCTCTGTCTCTCTCTGCCCCTTCCTCCTCAAAGAAAAATGATAGTCTAAATTCAGTCTTTTTTGTTGGACGTGTGAAAAGATTAAAGAAAGGCTGAACAAATTGAATTATAGCTATCTAGATTTTTTAACATTCCGGTATAAGTAACGTGCACTGTAATATTAGTTTCAGGTGTACAATATATTGAATCAACTGTTCCGTATATTATTCAGTGCTTGTCACGGTAAGTGTTCCCTTACTCCCCATTACCCATTTCACCCATCCCCCCCTCACCTCCCCTCTGGCAACCATCAATTTGTTTTCTAAGAGTCCGTCTCTTTTTTCCTTTATTTGTTTTGTTTCTTAAATTCCACATATGAGTGAAATCATATGGTATTTGTCTTTCTCTGACTGACTGTTTCACTTAGCATAATACCTTCTAGATGTTGTTGCAAATGAGAAGCTGATTTTAAAAGTTCTAGGAGTTAAGCCCCACTGATTGTAAAATCTCATGATGTTAAGTCCCTCTGGTTTTCAAAGGCAAATGTTATGGGGATTCGTCTTACCAGTGTGGGTCCCCTGTGCCTGGGATGCCCCATGTGGGGTCTACTCTTCTCCCTTCTCTGGCCCTCCCTCTCCTGGACAATCTTGCAGGTCAGCTTGGTTACAGACCACTTCTCCATTCTTCCTGTGGTTTCCAATGTGGCCTCTTCTCTATGTGTAGTTGTGGAAAGTCTGTTCTTCCAGTTTTCAGGTCATTTTCTGGATTATTTGCACTGATGTTAGTGATACCTAGGTGTATGTATGGGACGAAGTAAGGGTAGGATCTTCCTACTTCACCATCTTCCCCCTAGTTATCTAGATTTTTAAACTTTGATACCAGATCAATATATTATAAAGTAAATTTAGGGTTATGAAGATGTTTTTAAAGTGAATGTCACAGGGAGAAGTGTGGGTGAGAGAGCTCAAAATAATTTCTAATGGACCCATTTCAGGTCCCTTGTTCTAAAACATTAATTAAAAAAAAGAAAAAACTTTTGGATATCAACTAATTCATACAGAATGTTATTAACATTTAAGTGTAAATGAGTTAACGGTGCCTGGGTGGCTCAGTTGATTAAGCATCTTCCATCAGCTCACGTCATGATCTCAGGGTCCTGGAATCCAGTCCCACATCAGGCTCCCTGTTCAGCAGGGAGTCTTGTTCTCCCTCTGCCCCTCACCCCACTCTTGTGCTCTCTCTCACTCTCTCTCTAATTTAAAAAAAAAAAAAAGTGTAAATGAGTTAGAAACATGTGTACTCTGTTTTCCTAAAAATACAATTTTTAGAAGACTGGTAAAAGTACAGAAAGAAGAGAACAAAACTGTGACAGGACTGCAAGGGTCACCTGTCCACACATAGACACTGGTCCTGATTCTGCCTCTCAGATGGGCTGAAGATTCTTAGTGAATGTTCTAGTGGAAGGACTGTTTATATATATATTATCTCCAGCAAAAAAGTAAAGTACTAGTCCACTTGATCAGTGGTTGTGATACATGTATCACATGTATATGATGTGATATACATCATATATATGTGTGTATATCGATTCCTGTCATCACATCAACATTTTGTCATCTCATATCATAACAAGAAGGGTGAGTACAGGACAGTAAGATATTTTGAACAAGGGAGACCACATTCACATGACTTTTATTACAGTATATTATTATATAATTGTTTTATCTTACTGTTATTATTAATCTCTTGCTGTGCCTAATTTATAAATTAAACTTTATCATAATTATGGATATATGGGAAGAAAGAGTACATACAGAGTTCAGTACTATCTACACTTTCATGCATCCACTGGAGGTCTTAGAAGTATCCTCCATGGATGGCGGTGGGGACTACCGTATTTACAAAAACGATATGAATGTCTCAAATGTGTCCTAGCTCACATTGAAACATAATGACGGCAAACGCAGTAATAAAGCTGCCTCAGAAGTTATGACCCATTTGACAATATGCTTGCTTTTCACCCAGTTAGCACATGGGAACTTCCTTGCTTGTCACCTAATAATCTTTCCTCCTTGGCTCTGACCTTATGATTGGGAAGTATCGGAGACAATCCAGTACTAGGACTTTAATTTTTTTATTATCATTAACATATATTATTTGTTTCAGGGGTACAGGTCTGTGAATCATCAGTCATACAGAATTCACAGCACTCGCCACAGCACATACCCTCCCCAGTGTCCATCACCCAGCCACCCCATCCCCTCCCATGCCCTTCCCCTCCAGCAACCCTCAGTGTGTTTCCTGAGACCAAGAGTCTCTTATGGTTTGTCTCCCTCTCTGGTTTCGTCTTGTTTCATTTTTCCCTCAAGTCAATCAGAGAGGGACAATTATCATATGAACTCACTGATTTGAGGAATTTGAAAAACAAAATAGAGGACTTCAATTTTTTCTAAATCAATACTCATTTATGAGAAGATGTGCTATTTCTGCATCCCTACTTGCTTGTATTCTAATATCCCCTTTACAGTAATCTATACAACAGTGACAATTATAATATAGGGAGCAGGAGGATTGTACTTAACTTACCAACAGCTCTAGGAACTTTATGTCATGTAGATATAACTAGCCAAATTGAAAACTATAGGCCAAGTGTCAGCTGACATTCACAATGAAAAAAATTATAATGCCTTTTAGGCATATGTGACTTCTTTCTTCCTTTTTTTCTTTATTATCATTATTATTTTTTTTTAAGAGAGGGGAATGGAGGGGCAGAGGAAGAGAGAGAATCTTAAATGGGCTCCATGCCCAGTGTGGAGCCCGACATGGTGCTAAGTCTCACTGCCCTGAGATCGTGACTTGAGCAGAAATCAGGAGCCACAGGCTTAACCAACTGAGCCAACCAGGCCGCCCCTGTGACTTTTCTTTTAACAGCAGCATAGTCCCACTTAGGTGTCTCTGCAATATTTCTGTTGTCTGACTGCGCAGGAGATTATCATGACCCCTACTGAGAGTTTCTGCTGTAGAGTACCACAGTTTTCTTCATCCATAATCAGGGACATCTGATTATTTGAAACCAGAGGTTGTATAAGTTAATGGGTTTCAAGAGCACCATAGGAGATGTCTTGGAGGACCTCTTTGAAGTGTTCTGTCTTCATAGGGATTAAATATTGAGACATGACTTGAATACTGATTTAGGAGATTTTGGATAGAAATTGGAAAGGGGAAAAAAAAAGGGTCAGTTTCCATCAGCCAGTATGTTTATTCATCCATATTAGGTATGATAGAATGGTGAAGGCTGTCAACTCCATTAAATGGTCTCATTTGCTGGAGGGATGTGGGTATAGTTGTGACAGCTCAAATGAAGGTGATCTTGTTGAAATTTCTACACAGTTGTAGGCAGAGCAGACTGTTGTCATTCAAAGCAAAGGAGACTGAGAAGACCATTGCAGGGGGGGGTAGGTACAAACGCTCACAAAAGAGAAAGGAATACTCCATTTTCTATCCCTAGCATCTATAAAATGGGACAGGTTGCATTTTGATCAAGAGTTTGAAAAACCTAATTACTTCAAAGTATGACATTTGGGGAGGTGGGAGGGTTGAGGACAAAGGTTTAAACCTAAGATTTTTGTAGCAGATTTTACACGTTTTGGAAAAGTAGAAAAAGACTCGTGCCAGCTACTTCTTCAGCCATTCACATTCATCACTGTGAAATATAGCCTCACTAGCACAGATGGAAAGAAGAGCTCAGCTTTTCACAAAACTTTAAGGTGCTCCTGTGTGGTTTTGTTTTGTTTTGTTTTTAAAGATTTTATTTATTTATTTGACAGACAGAGATCACAAGTAGGCAGAGAGGCAGGCAGAGAGAGAGGAGGAAGCAGACTCCCCGCTGAGCAGAGAGCCCGATGCGGGGCTCGATCCCAGGACCCTGGGATCATGACCTGAGCGGAAGGCAGAGGCTTTAACCCACTGAGCCACCCAGGCGCCCCATCCTGTGTGTTTTATTTTGAGTATTATAGGATCTTAATCTGTTCAGTGGGAAGCTGTGGGTACTATTGTATTACAAAAACTATAAAGAAATAAACAGAAGACCACTACCTGGAAGACTGCCAAAGTCTTCTCACCCCTCTGATTAAGAAAAGAAATAGAACAGCTTCATTAAAAAGGGAGCAGTCTTCATCTTAGCCTTTTTCAATATTGATGACATATGTTTTTCAAGTACTCTACCCCCTGATGAAGCGCCCTGCAACATTGTGAATTTAGGTGTGATATAAATTTGGTCACAGTGTGATCAGTGATTGGACCAGACCTCTCATTTCATTAACGTAGCAAATTGTTGTCCCTACAATTTATGCATCTGGAGGTGTTGGACCTCTCTTAGAGTGTGTGATGGACTTTTACCATGTTGTGAAACTGTTTCAAAACCTATCACTAAGTCTTAGGATCCTCCATATTCCCCATGTTCCTCAAGTATACTTGGAAAGGAAGAAATTATCTGAGGCAATGTCAGATTTATAGACATTATGATTCAGAAGGAAGAAAGCTAATGATAGTTCTGTGAAACCAAACTTTACTTTATCTGACGACCTTGCTTCCCTAGATGAGGGGAAGGGAGGAAAGGATTGGCAGGATAAGGGGTGGGTGTGAGAACCTTAATTTTTCTAATCAAAGATAATTTTCCTCTTGAAAGTTTGTCTCTTTCAGATTAACTCATATTGTTGGGGATGATGGTCAGTCTTTCACAGCTTCTCACTCCTTCCTCCTTTGCTTGTAACCACAAGGCATGTGGGCTACAGGGTACTTTTGAAACCTTGTGACCACAAAGGGATAGTTATCTGGTCCACATGCTGCACTGGGGTATTCTGTGATGGCTCTGGGTGTTTCATTCTCTGTGGTCTCTATGATATTCTAAAGCAGTGGGTTCCATCTGTATTGGGGCAAGTTAGCGGCTATTGCTACTGATGTCAGTGTTTCCTGTCATAGCCTCTGGTAGTGACATCTACATGCCTCATCCATCTGAAGAACCCACAAATCTGTGTACTCTCGGCAGTTTTACTAGATCTCCCAGTGAGGGGATGGGAGTACTTCTGGGCCTTTCCTTGGCTTGCATAAATCCTAGGGAATCAGGAGCCAATGCTCACTTGAGACCTCTCTCTTAACCTAAACACAGATAATTGCTGTTTCACCCCATGTCAATCAACATAGATCACTTTGGTGCCAGTGGGAAGAAAAGTGTGAGTCCTGATTGCATTCAGATGTCTCTACTTCTCCTTCCCTTCATCCCCTCCCAGCTCCCACTCAGGATTTCCACCTTAGAAGAGGAGAGAAAGCCAAAATACTATTAGAGGCACTACACCCACTTCCTTTCTGTCCCCTCTCATTCTCCAGGCTACCACCAGGGCGCAACAGGAAATTGCCTCTAAAAAGATCATAATGTACATCTTTTCTCCCCCATAGTTTGCAGCAAATCTCTGTGCTTTGTGATTCCAGACCTTTAAAAGGAAGCTTTAGGGATTTAGAAAATCCTTTCTTTCTCAGTTGCAAGGCTGTTCTTATAGGAAGCCCTGTACTTTCATGACTTTCTGTACCTAACTTTTAAAAGTTTATTTTGAGACCTAAAGCTGGTTCTGCTTATGCTCTGAAGGAATGGTCACTTCATCCTTGTTGGGTAAAGGGTTGGACAATAACATTAAAATAAGATTATCATAAGTAAAGATTGTATCAGGTGATACTTCAAAGTATTATCCTATTTTGAAATTATTAACACCTTGCAATTATTCCCAGATATAGTTACATTCTTTTTCAGGGACAAGCATGATAGACAAGTTATAAGAAATAAAGTAGTGTTCAGTGACAGAGTAAAATCATGCTATGAAACAAGTTTAAAGACTATAGACTTTCTGCATTTTAATTCATATGGGCCGAGGGGAAGGGCCTAGAAAATAGTTTGGATTAAAGAGTTGGCAGGCATCACATAACAAGTTATGATGTTAAATTGATATGTTGACCAAGTTAGTTTACTGACATTACCTCTGCTCCCTCTGACCCCTCTCTGAGATGCAGACATCTGGATTTGGTGACAGACAGCTGAGAGCAGTAGAATTGAGTTACTCACCAGGAAGAATTCTGATTAATGAACTTCAAGTAAGGACTAATTTCCAGACAACCATCTGTGCCATCACTAGAACCTAAAAGTTCCCATTTATTATCAATGTCAAGTTGAGGGTGGAAGGAGAAATTTACTCTGAAGCAACAAAAACCATTTTAATCTCTCCTTTCAAGAGGTAAGCACGTCAAAGCAGCAACTTGACTTGCTTTAGAAGGATTAAGAATATATTTATATTGTCTGTGTTCTCTGGTTGCTTCACAGGGGAAGATTTTGTCTTCATAATAAGATTGAGAGTCTTTAAGGGGAGTGGCCATGTAATACATATATGGTGTATCTCTTAGAACATCCAGCCGATGTCAGCTGTGTTCTAAATAAACTGGTATATATACTCAGTTAGTTAATTGATATTCCATAACTTCATGGTAGATACAGATACATTGTTTAAATCATTTTGCATGGTATATAGAATTTAGGATTTCCCATGAGCTTTGCAAATGGATGGGCATTAGATAAGAAGGGAAAAGGCAATCATATTCAGGGGGAAGTCTAGCGAGAGTGAATAGAGTACATTATAAGAGGGTGAGCACATCGCTTTGACTAAGATGAAGACAGGGAATAGATGTAGAAGCCAAATGTTGGGGTGTTCAAAAACAAGCAACAGAAGTAGTGAAGTGACACGTTGGAGGCAGGTTAGGTCTCTATTTTCCGTGTTTCCACCTACGTGGAAGATGAGCTGGGGCCTAATGGTACAGAAGAAACAGGATGCTTTCCAGCTTTGGTAGCAGCCCTTTTCAGATCATTCAAGAAGACTCCAGAGTGTATCATAATTAATTCTAATTGGTTTTTTTTTCTGCTTATCCTGTGTTCTCTCCACTTCCCCATGATGGACCCCAACTATGGCTGCATGTATCCTGCATTGTTGCCGTGATATCACCTCTGTTTTCTGATGAAGAAAAGGCACCCAAGTCATAGTCCAGTTTCCTGATTTTGATGTGCCACTGACGCTTGCATTTAACTCCTCCCACTTCCTTTACTAAGGGGAGACTCCTCCCATCATACATCACACTCTATTACTTGGTCCATGAAGCAGCAAGCTATTCCTTTTCAGGGCCTTGCCAAAAATTATCGCAGCCCATTGCCCCCTTGGTTCCTACTATATGTTGTAGAGGGAGAGGAGAAAGCTAAAAAACAATCTGGATATGGGCACCTGGGTGCCTGAGTTGGTTAAGTGTCTAACTCTTGATCTCAGCTCAGGTCTTGATCTCAGGGTCATGAATTCAAGCCCTGTGTTGGGCTCCATGCTGGGTGTGGAGCCTACTTTAAAATAAAATAAAATCTGGATATATATACATATATATATATATACACATACATATATATATACACACACACACTAAACTGTTGTATTAGCTATCTTCTGCTGCATAATAAATTATCCCAAAACTCAACAGCTTAAAACAATAAGCATTTATTATTTAATGGTTCCTGTCAGTCAGGAGTCAAGGCATGACATAGCTGGGTCCTTTGGCCCAGGGTTCCTCCTCAGGCTGCAGTAAAGTTGTTGCCAAGGACTGTGGTGTCATATCAAGGCTCATCTGGAGGAGGTTCTACTTCCAAGCTCACTCACATAACTATTGGCAGGGTTTTGGTCTCTTCCTGAGACACCAGTTCTTTATCACATTTGCCTGTCATGGGGAAGCTCACAACATGGCAGCTGGCTTCTCTCAGAGCATGTGAGGGACAGAGTGAGTGAGAACCAGCAAGATGAGTCATAGTTTTTTTTGGTCAATGAATCTCTGAAGCAACATCTCATCATTTTACTATATTCATGTGTTAGGAACAAGTCAGCTGGTCCAGCCCACATTCAAGAATTATACAAGAGCATGAATACCAGAAAGGAAAGATCATCGGGGCCATTTTAAAAGCTGCCTACCACAACTGTGGAGAATTTCCCTACTTTTCTGGTGACCATACCCTTTTAAAATCTTGAGTTCCTTATGCAACTACCAAGCAAATGCAGACAAATCTGACTTTGGATAGGCTCTCACCCTCAGACTCCTGTTTTACAGTTTCTTCAGAAAAGAAATCTGGCAGCAATATAGAAGATGGATTAAAGACTTGTGGTTGGGAAAGTAAACCAAGAAACTATCGTAACAGTACTGATGAAAGTAGTAAAAAGTCCAAACCAGGATGGTGGTAGGGAGTTTCAGGGGAGTATATAGATCCAGAAGAGGCGGAAAAGTAAGAATCAAAAACACCTGCTTCCAAACTGAATACAGAAAGTAGAAAGAAAGGAACAACAATGACTGAGATTCCCTGTGGATCCAGGGTACGACTGGCATTTATGAAAAATGGGAAAATTCAGGAAGAAGTCCAGGTTTGGGGAAAAACGGTTAAATGTGATATGTTAATTTGATGTGGGTTTTCTTTTTGTTTTTGTTTTGACTGAACTAAGTGTCTTTATCAGGGAAAGCCAGGATTACAACGGACTTAAGAGTTGGCCTTGGGGTCCTTCTTCTTGCCAAAGTGGGCATGACATTAACAAAGTTGAACTGCATCCACCACCTGGCTCAGCCTGCCTTCTTCTTTTTCTGCTGTTTGGCCACCTTGGGAGTCTGCCCTCTGACTTGGCCAGCATGAGCCAGAAAACCACGGACTTGGACTTTCCTCCAAGCATGCGACCTGCTACCTCTAGGGTGGTCAGAGCTTCCACTCCACACTGACCCAGGGTGTCCTCAGCCTCGAGGGGCGTGCCTGCCAGGAGCACCTCTTGATCTTCTGGAGCAATCTTCTCCAGTGAGGCTACATGAGCCTTGGTCGGGAGGACATGGCTGGTCACCTCGAGGGTGTGCAGTTCCTGGGCATGGATAGAGTTGCACGTCCATGGCTGAACTGGGGCAACCACAGCCGCTGCCTTGAAGATGGAATTGGGAAAGAGCTAAATTTGAAGTTTTGTGAATGAGCAGATATAACTTGCTTAATTTTGTGCCTGTCAGTCTCAGACATGTGAAGACATAGAAAAGAGTGCCTTGGCTTTCAAAATGCAAAACATTCAGACAGCAGGGGAGAGTGAGGAAGCCAGGGACAGAGGTCAAGACAGTAGGTAGAGATTTATTTGCCATCAGTCAGCAGAAGGCTCTGAGTGGGAAGGTAGAAGAAAAAAAAAGCCCTCCAATAAAACCCTACATTTGAAGTCTTCCCTGAGAGCCAGTTAGCCTCTGTGCTACAGTGTGGCAGAGCCACAGGCCAGAGCACTTCTCCACTCAGTCAGACCCTTGCCTCACGAGTGGCCTGTGATCATGACAGCCTTGACATCAACGCCACCAGTGATGCGACTGCGGCATCTGCCACAGGGAAACAAAAGGAGGTGAAGAGAAGTAGAAATACTTTATCTGAAAGAAAATCCACCAAAAGCTTGTGGTCATTACAACAAAACAAAATAGAAAAGAACGACCCTTGAAATTAAAAAAAACAAATCAGCAAATGAAAACGAACCCAATCAACCAAATAAACAATGAAGAGACCCCGAAAGCTGTCATTTTGTTTTGTTTTTTCAACTTCTCAGAATTATCCTACAAAAGACAGGGTTGTTCAAAGAAGTCTGTGGAAGACACCTAGATGCCAAATGCTGCTTAACTCTTCCCCTTTTGTCCTTTCTCCTCCCTCTTTACCATCGTGTCATTATTTTCTCTCCCTCATTTTCCTGCTTGTGTCCTCACTCCTCCTCTCCCCCACCCTCCGCTGGCACCTGGCAGTCTGCTCCCACCCTCCAGTCTCTAATTCTAATTTTTTAAAAGATTTTATTTAATTATTCATAAGAGACAGAGAAAGAGTCAGAGGGAGAAGCAGGCTGCCCACAGAACAGGGAGCCCGATGTGGGACTCAATCCCAGGACCGTGGGATCATGACCTGAGCCGAAGGTAGAGGCTTAACCAACTGGAGCCACCCAGGTGCCCTCTAATTCTAATTTTTTAAAGTTAAAAAATATGGAACTTTATTGTAGGACACTTGGATAGTATGGCTAAATGGAATGGAAAGGCCTGCAGGTCATTTTGAGAATCATCTATAATGTGAATTTTAAAATTGCTACAACCAAGATTTTATTCACCATGATGCTTTCTTTTGTTTTCTTGTTTTCTTCTTTTTCATTTTCAGTTTTGACAAAGGATTTCTCAGTGTCTTAAGGATTTCAAATTTGAGGGTTTGATCTCGCCTCATGACAACAAGCTCAGTGTTTTTACTGCCTGACTGAACTACTTCCAGAAGGATCTTGATAATCAACTTGATGGTCAGATTGTCCATTTCTTTTTTAAAAAAAGATTATTTGGGGTGCCTGGGTGGCTCAGTGGGTTAAGGCTCTGCCTTCGGCTCTGGTCATGATCCCAGGGTACTGGGATCAAGCCCCACATCGGGCTCTCTGCTTGGCAGGGAGTCTGCTTCCCCCTCTCTCTCTCTGCCTGCCTCTCTGCCTACTTGTGATCTCTGTCTGTCAAATAAATAGATAAAATCTTTAAGAAAAATTATTTGTTCATTTTAGAGAGGGGTTGGGGTGAATGGAGGGAGAAGCAGAGGGAGAGAAAGAGAGAATCTTGAGTAGACTCCCTACTGAGTGCGGAGCCCATTGTAGAGCATGACCCCACAACCCCAAGATTACCACCCACACAGAACCAAGAGTCGGACACTCAACTGACTGAGGCACCCAGGCAACCCCAGATTGTCCGTTTCAATGGCATTGTCAGTATCTGTTTCTCCAGAAATTCACACAGTGACTTTGGCACTTGGCCTATTGCTTTGGCCTTCCAGGAGTGATTTGTTCCTGCAGGCCCAGTCTCCTGAGGGGTAGGAATGTAAGGGTGAAGGCAGGTTGGGTTGTGGAGGATGGGCAAGGTGGGTGAGAGGCACCTCCAGAAGAAGGAGCTAAAGCTTAGACTCCTTTAGCCCAGGAGGCCCATGGGGTCAAGACTCCTGACCTGGTCCTGGCAGCCAGCATGGAGAAAGTTTATAGGTTTTCTCTTCTCTCTGAACTCACCTATAGCAGAGTCTAACAAAGGCAAATAAAATATTTTCTGGAAAACTATAAATATTAATAAAAGCTATTGTAGAATTCATATTGTAGGATGCTATAAAAGGAGAATACTTCACTTCCAATTTCTCCTATAAATAAGGATTGTGGGTTTAAGGAATGTTCTTTGGAAAGCTTTTCTTTTTTTAAATTTAAGTCTATGGAATATGGAAATGACTGAAAGTATTAACATAAAACTTGATGATGGATATTTTGTAGGAAATAATTCAAAATGTCAAAAGAATTTTTAGCACAGAGTTTTTAGTATAGCAAAAATGTGTTACAGAAATGTGTAAAAATGAAGCAATGGATCCATAAATCGTGGTGTATACATACAATGAAATCTTGTGCAGATACTAAAAGAACTTCTTTCCAAGTTTTCAATGATATATGGAGTTGCCTAAGTAAAAAAGAAACACAATATACCTTAAAAGTAAGGTTTAAAAAAAATGTGATCAATCTACATGTACTGATATGGAACCATCTTCAAGACAGATGACGTAGCAAGTAGAATTTTCCATTGGCACAAGATTTGTTTTACAAAAATACAGTTGACCCTTGAACAGCACAGGATTGACCTGCATGGGTCCACTGATACATACCTTTTTTTCAATAAATACAGTACAGTAAATGCATTTTCTTTTTTATGATTTTAATAGGATTTTCTTTTCTCTAACATATTTTATTATAAAAATTCAGTATATAATACATATAACATACAAAATACATGTTCACTGACTGTTTATGTTATCTCTAAGGCTTCTGGTCAACAGTGGGCTATTTACAAAGTTTTGGGGGAGTTAAAAGTTATGTGTCCCTAACCCTGGTATTGTTCAAGGATGCAATCTATAATTTTATTTGTCCTTAATTGCTGTAGTATCTGACTCTTATTTCCTATTATCCCTAATGGAAGAAGACATCATTTAGTCACTTCTTTTTTTTTTTTTTAAGATTTTATTTATTTATTTGATAGATTGAGATCACAAGTAGGCAGAGGCAAGCAGAGAGAGAGAGAGAGAGAGAGAGGAGGAAGCAGGCTCCCTGCCAAGCAGAGAGCCCGATGCGGGACTCGATCCCAGGACCCTGGGATCATGACCTGAGCCGAAGGCAGAGGCTTAACCCACTGAGCCACCCAGGTGCCCCCATTTAGTCACTTCTAAGTAGACTGTCAAATGCAGCGATTTCTCAGTCAAGCAAATCAAGGTATGGGATGCCGGAAATTTGCCATGGTTTCTCCTGAAAACCCAGATGTCTTCACCACTGTGCTTGCCACAAGGCCCCTGTGCATTACTTTATGCACTCAACTCTTGGGTCCAAACCTCACTGTGCATTCTACTTACTGATTGGCAAATAAGTTACATGCCTGCCATGGTTTCAAGACAATGTTAGAAATGTAACTTACTGTTTTGTTTTATTTTCCAGCTTCTCTGGTATATAATGGAACCCATACAAGGTTAGAACTATTTGGTAATGGATCCGTAAGTGACTACAGCACCAGCCCCATTAAGATGATGAGATTGGTCTTCAGCTTGAGGTTGCTAACCATGTACCAGCCCCATGGTACCTAATATTTGATTTTAACAATGCAATTTGATTATTCAACTTGATTATTCAGTTTGATTGAGAAAGAATGACTTTAGTGGTTAAGTTTCCCTTTCCAATTATGCCATATTTACCCCTGTGGAATTGCAGAAATCTCTCAGAATGATAACATTTGTCAAATGAGACAGTACAGTCATTTAGCAATCATTCACAGTATCCACTGAGCACCACGTGCAAGATAATCAAGTAGAAATTGATCGTGTCTCATATTTGCACAGTACTTAGATTTTGTAGAACACACCAAACCTTTTCTTACCTGATCCTAAAAATAGGTTGGTGAAGTGAGCTTGGAAGAGATCCCCATTTTATAGATGAAGAAACAGAGGCCAGATTTGAATCTTTTGCCCTAAGTCAAACCAGTAGTAAATGGTAAAGTTGGGACTAGGACTTAGCTGATTATATTTGAGTACCGTTTCCAGCATTCCTCTCTGTCATAATTTCTACTGACTTCATGAAGAGGCTTTGGTAGGGAAGCTGGAGAAAACCTGAGGAATGGAAAGGAGACACCTCTGGGATGGGGAGGACAAAGGAGGGCACTTTTTAAAAGGAGAGGCTAGTACAGCTGAGGCTCCTTCTTTTACCAACTTCCCAACATGGGCCAGCCCTCCATGAGTAGGTACATTTCCAGCTCAGATTCTATACCTTCTTCTATCACCCCTACCCTTTTTTTCTGTGTCCCTGGCCACAAAAGACCCTGACCAATAGAAAAAAGTTACAAATTATGAGATCCCACTTGTCAAGGAACACTATAAAAATCTGTGGTGCATTAGCCTTGGGAAGAGAGTTTTCCTTCATTTTCAGAATAACTCTGTGAACCTCCCCCTCTGATCTGCAAACACAGCAGTCTCTTTAAGACCAGGGATTTCTTTGGCGTGTGTTGAAAGGACAACAAAGACTAGAAAAATGTGCCCACTGATTCTGAGCAAAATCACAGCCTGAAAGTCACAGCCTCCCTGCTAGTATTTTGTATTCTTAATGTTTGCTGTGGTGTTTGGGAATAATTCACTAAGACTTTATTAGATTTACATAAAAACAATAGGCTTTCTGAAATCGCAGGTGAGGAGTGGGTGGGAGGAAGGAGATGATGAGAGCAAGGCTGTCCATGTAACACAGTGTCAGCCAAAAGAGAAAAGCAATGCACCTCTTCTGCCTAGTTTTCTAGAGCAGCCCAACACCCAGTGTTGGCCAAGGGAAAAAACAAAGGGGTGAAAACAAAGAGACACCCATGTCTTTTACAGGAGAAAAGAGAGAAGGTAAAAATTCTGCTAAATAATTTTAAAAATATTCTGTCAGCCTGAAGAAAGAGACGCTCTCTGTGTACAAATCGTTGGGCTTAGCTTCACTGAGCATGCTTGGCAGACGGTGGTTCTTCCCATGTGTCTCTCTTGGGAAAATGTTTGCACACTGGTGGTTGCCAAGCTTCATCAGCACATTGTGGTAGGTAAGCCAGAGTTGTGGGTTTAGTAGGTTGCTTGTTTGTGTATTCATTTACACTTGGCTTTGTTCTAAAAATGCTTTGAGGTGGCGGTGTCCAGTAGGTCATTGTGCTTTGTGCATCGATCATATTTAGTTAGTTATTAAAAGCACAAGTGATCCTTTCAAAGGACATCTGTGTGAATAGAGAAATACAGATTTATTATTATAACTAAACAAGCCATAATGCTTTTTGATTAAACTAACGGTAGGCCTGCAGCCATTTCAGCTATAGATGAGGGCAGGACAATTTTAGTTGAAAATGATCAACAGTGTATTTGCTCCAAAGGATCTTGAAGGCCCATTGAGGCTGACCTACTCCACTGCCATGCTCCTGGCAAACCCAAGAAGGGCACTCTTGTGATCCTCAGCCTCAGAGAACTTTGGCCCAAACCAGTGCCTCTTTTACCAGAAAAACTATAGCAGAGAGGCACTGGGATGTGTCACTAGAGACTGAACAAGATATTTATGTAATTACTGATAATTTCACTCAATCCAATTTTTTTTAAGATTTTATTTATTTATTTGACAGACAGAGATCACAAGTAGGCAGAGAGGCAGACAGATAGAGAGAGAGGTGGAAGCAGGCTCCCCCCAGAGCAGAGAGCCCGATGTGGGGCTCGATCCCAGGACACTGGGACCATGACCTGAGCCGAAGGCAGAGGCTTTAACCCACTGAGCCACCCAGGTGCCCCCACTCAATCCAATTTTAATCTCAAACCAATTTGAGTTCTCTCCAAGGCTCAAGAACAAAACATTTATTATGGTAGAGTAGCAAAACGGCTACAAGAGAAGCCTCAGTCTTTAGAGAGATGAGTTTGACAGTACTGCAGTCACTTTCTAGCTAGTTCTATGGCCAGTGCTATGGGCTTGGATGAGTCACTTAAACCCCCAGTACTTTAGTTTCTACATTTGAAAATGGGGTAATGAGAATACCTATCTCATCTCCTTATTGTTTCAAATGAAATACCACTTAAAAGATGCTGAAGCACACTGTGCAAGCTTGATGCTGGCTATCATTACTATGTGCCTAGCCGTGTCTTGGGCCTTATAGGTGTCAAAATGTCTCAGTCCATTCAGACTGCTACAGCAAAAGGCCATCAACTGGGGTGGGTTATATACAACAGAATTTTATTTCTCACAGTTCTGGAGGCTGGGAACTCTAAGATGACAGTGCCGGCAGATCTGGTGTCCGGTGAGAAACTGCCTCCTGATTAATAGGCACTGTGTCCTCACGTGGCAGAAGGAGAGAGGATGCTCTCTGAAGTCTTTTTTATAAGGGCACTTAATCCCATAAACGAGGGTTCCATGCTCATGACTTGATCATCCCACAGTGACCCCACTTCTAAATGCTATCACATTAGGGAGTAGGATTTAACATATGAACATATGTTGGGGGGATACAAACATTTAGCCTATAGCACAAGATGATTAAATAGCCTTCCTTCAAGGCACTTGTACAAGTCCGGGTTCTCCGGAGAAACAGAGCAAATAGGATATGGAAATATAGATTTATTATTATTTTTTTTTAATTTCCATCAGATGTTATTTTTTTAAAAACCAATACAGGTTTTGAAGTCTGGAGTAAATATCTTTAGTTTTGGTAAAATACGGTAAGTGGTACTAAGTACACAGTAATTATTGGGTAACTAACGTGAAACCACAGAACTTTGCCACGTGTAACTTTGCCACAACCACGTGCATGTGGCCTTTCGGGTTGAGCACGTTAAAAAAAAAAAAAAAAAAAAAACTGGATGCCCACGCCAAAACTATGCCAAGGAAATCTGTTAAGGAGTAAAGTTCTGAAATGGTGACTCACTAGAGTGCCTAGATATAGAATAGATTTATATTTAGAGAGATTTTCTGTAAGAAATTGGTATAGATAGATTTACTCTAGATATAGAGAGGTTTACCATAAGAAATCTGAGAAGGAAGCAGAGAAGTATAAGACCTGAAGTCATCAGCAAGCTGGAGACACAAGAGATCCAGTGAGATAAAGTCCAGTGTGAAGCTGAGGCAAGAAGCAGGGCAAGACCAATGGCCCAGCTCAAAGACAGTCAGGTGGAGAGAAAGGACTCTTTCTTATTCAGCCCTTTATTCTGTTCAGGTCTTCAATGGGTTGGATGAGGCCCACCTTGACTGGGGAAGGTGATCTGCTTTACCTAATTAATATTTGTCTACCACTTCAAATATTAATCTCATCCAGAAACACCCTCACAGACATATCAGAAATAATGTTTAACCAAATATCTGGACACACCCTATGGCCCACTCGTGTTGACACATAAAAATTCAGCATTAGAGCTTGCAGACTGATATGAAAGAAAGATATGTAAGTAAGTATTACAGTAGAGTAAGGAAAGTGCAGAATTGGAAGAACATGCAAAGAGCTGTGAGAGTCCTGAGAAGGGAGACCCTCAGTCTGGGGTGGTTTGGCCAGGTTTCTGGACCTTTGAGTTCTTAAACTGAGGTTTGTAGTTTGGGGAGTAGTTTTCTACATTTCTAGGAAAATGGAAGGGGCACAGAACTCTAGGCCATTTCTCACCCACTTAAGCTGCTAACAAGCTAGTCCAAGTGATCAGTGTGTTCCCTACACTCTCGCCTCTCCTCCTTGCTTTGATTTTTGTAACTCTGCCATCACTTCTCCTTATAGGAGCCAACGGGGAGGCCTTGAATCCATAAATCAGCCCATACTACACCCTGCTGTTAATTCTCTAGTAATTTGCCATCATATTTTGTAGAAAATTCAAAGTCCTAACACTACAGTGCCCCATATAATATGATCCCCGTTACCTTTCCCACCTAATTTCCTATGACTTCCCTTCTTTGTTGCTGGTTTCAGCTACACAGAGACATTTCATGAGTCTGACGACCTGCTTTGACTTCAGGGTATTCGTTTCTACCCAGAACACTTCTGCACATCATCATACGGCTCTGTCTCTTACTGCATCCTGGCCTTGGCTCAAAGTCAGCAACCTTCAATGGCAAAAAATTTCTGTTGTCAATTTATCCTGCTTTTTTTAGTTGGTTGGTGAGTTTTGTTGTCATTGTTTTGCACATATCTGGAAACCTTCCTGGACCAGACGATGCTTGAGTTGGATATTGAAGGATGAAAGAGCAGGTAAGAAAGGGGGAGAAGAGAATCCCAGGCCAAAGGACTGGCATGTACAAAGGCTCAGCATCAAGAAATAGAATGTCACCTTGGAGAAAGGTAGGTGGTTTCCCTGGAATAAAGGGTGTGGTGTGGGTGAATAGGAGAAAGGAAGCTAGGGAGGAAGACAGGGCTGTCTGTGGTTACATCAATAATGGTACCCATTGGCCCTGCTGCTCTTGCCCACATTTGCCAGCAGCCCAGGCTTTGTCCTTCATTTAGAGGACCCAGTCTCAGATTTCATGTTTTATAGTGGCATGTCTCAACCTTTTTCTCCTATTGTCACTCCACCCAAGGAGTCTATTTAAATATTGTTTTCTATACGACTCCCTTTGCAACTTTAATACCACACATATACTGTATATCTGTTTATCTGCTGTACATGCCTATCTGTGCTTTATACATAAAAATAGGATTTTCTCCTCCTGAGAGCCAGTTTTCACTTCTGTTGAGAATGTATGTTTTATAATTTTCACTGACAACATGGTTTTGTCTCTGTCTTGTCTCCTACCTCTATCTCTCAAACATACAGTTTCCAGGGAGCATGTGAATCCCACAGAATACCATATATGTGACAGTAATTGAGCCATCATTGCATAGTAGTAACTAAACTCACACAAAATGAGTGATTTTTCTTTCCTCCCTTACTAGTTCTTCCCCGTCCCTCATATATGGACCACTTAATTCTACATCCATGCTTCTAAGTGGGCATTGGAGACTGAAACATTCCAAGGAATGTCATATATCTGATTCTTAGAGTTCTGCCTTCAGGGTTAACTCATTTATTCAGATGCTACTTATCCTCTAGTCACTGCTCTGTTTCTTTCCCAGCCCCACCAGGGAAGCCAGCTGAAGGCACATGCACAGAGCATGGGAGGAAAGCGAAAAGGCCTCTGAGCAACTTGCTTGAAATACTACTCTGCAGCAAAGCTTGTTCAATTTTTTAAAAAATCAGTGTTTCCAAGTGTTGAATGTAAGTATTGAATTGCTAAATTGTGCCCTTGAAACTAATATTGCACCGTATGTTAACATTGGAATTTCAATAAAAGCTAAAAAGACAAAAAAAAATACAAACCTAAATAAAAGGAAAGATATGCCATGTTTATTTTAAAAATCAGCATTTTATACCATATCTATATTTAATATACACAATTCTATTAAGATTTATAATCTAGCTTCTAATCTCATGATTGATTTGAGGTAGCAAAATAAAAGGAGAAGAGAAGGGCTGATGATAACAAGGAAAATAAGAAAAGCAATGCAAATCCCATTTACTAATATGAAAGCACATCAGTCTAGGGCCAGTTAGCACAGGGGCAAGTGATCCCTGGATTTTACTGGTGTTTATAAAGTTGTTCCTAAATAATCACATGACCTTTTATTTAGGAAGACAGGATACAAACCCTATTTTCCAAAGTTTCCAACTAAGATCATTAGAATAAAGTTCTTAGCTTAGAATAATAAAGCTTTATCTAACTGGAAAATTTAGCCACCCGTAAAGACTTACTTCCATGAGGATCCTGGATAGCATCTGGTTTTAATAATTACAGGAGCTTCACATGTAAACAGATGCGTGGTGTTCAAAGGTTCCATGAGACAAAATGTAGCCTTTGCTCATTTTGAGTAATGACATATGGGATGAGCGAATCTGAGATGAAAAAATTAGAAGGTTATTGGTTTACATGTCCAGAATTTTAAAAATATGATCCCACATCATAAGTCGCTTTGACATTGGTCAACACATGCTGTGATAAAAGCTTAACCAATTCCCTTGATGGGGATGATGGGAACTAAATGTGTACAGAGATTTACTTATATTAGCATAGGTAAACAAGTTACTGAGTGATGAAGCAATGTTGCGTAGCTAGCAGAATTGTGTTCACCTTTAACACTTTTATCAAGAAGAGTGTTGCCAGCAAAGATAATAAGCCATTAGGATAAACTCACTTTCACCTAATCTAATACCTGGGCTTCACTGAAGGGAAAAGAAAGCAATGCCTTACTGACAGCCACAGTATGATGATCTGCACAAAGGGCTTTGGGATCAAGAATCAAACAAGATCAGTTTGTTGAATACGGCCGGGTGACATGGATGGGGGTGGGGTGTCTACACACCCTGAGTCCCCAGATTATCATTTGTAACTAGTACATCTGTTCTACTGTACATCTGTTCTACCTGTATTATCAACGGAAAGATGACCATCAATTTAGTCACAAAGGTGGGCACTTTTCTCTCCCTTCTTTTCCTTTTCTTTCCTAACCAATCACCCAACCTGTCTCAATGAACTTTTCTCAGGATGAATGGAGTCAGGCAATATGAAACTGATTAAGTTAGCTGCTCACAAAGAAACAGAATGAGAGATGTAAAAACAAAACTGACTGAAAGCAAAGCTTTAAAAAAAAAAAAAAAACTTTCTTTTTTCTTTTTTTTTAAATTATGCACCCCATTTCATAGCAGCATTATTTACAATAGCTAAGATGTGAAAACAACATAACGTAACATAACATAACATAAGGTCATATGGTGAAAGCCATGTGGGAGTGTCAGAGTCTCAAGGGAGAGTAATTGTGGGTGAAGAAAAGGAAACTGATCCAAAGGGAAAAGGCAGGGCACCAGTGGTTCTTTTCACCTACTTGCTTCCTCCCCGGCCTCTGCAGCCAACTGAGGCATCCTCCAGGCTATTTTCCAAACAGGACACTCACGAGGCTCTCAAGAGCTCCTCTGTTTGGAGGATAGTCAAAGAAACTTGAAGGAGAAAGTATAAAAACCTTGAGTTAATACAACCAAGTTGTATTAACAAGAAGGAACCTCTCATTTTTTAAACCATTTGCCCTGTTCCCTTTATTTCTGTTTAACTGTGACAACTTTAAAAATAAAAGCCTAGACTTAAAATATTTTTAAATCTTGGAGAGACATTCTTGGGTAGACAATCCTTGAATTCCAAGCAGTGAATTTTTTTTTTCCCCAAGCAGTGAATTTTAAGAGGTAATTAATTTCAAGGATTAATATTTTGAAAATGCAGAACTGGTGGCCATTATGTTCAACTTTCTTAAAACTCTCTTCTCCCTGATTTACACAATTAATTTCTGGTTCTTTCCTAGTTCCCTGACTATTCCTACCAGCTATGTTCACTTTTTCCTTGTCAGAACCCACATCAGTGCATTCCCCATGATGGTAGCCTTGGCAACTCTTCCCCTTCTCACTCTAAATACGCTTGTCTCAGGGATGTAGCCTCATTTCATGGACTGAACTATTATCCATATTCTAAAGAATTCTATATTTTTTAAAAAAGAATTCTATATGAAAAGAAAAAATGTTTTCTAAGGAATAGTCCTTACACTAACAGTCCCCAGTTGTAAGAGAAACTGGAAATGAAATAGCCCTCTTTATGGTATTCTAGGATATGGAAATTCTATAGTCGTTCTATTTATATTTACATTTTCCCAGAAAGCATTTTACTTACCCTTTGTTTGTGCTATAACTGAGTTCAGAGAGAACGGAGGACCTGTAAACTCTCCATCATGATGAACAACCTGCCAATATCCAGTAAACAAAAGTTACTCTTAGAGATGCACGGTAGCACAATGACATGGCATTGCCATTTTGGTCTTTAGGTAGGTAAAAATCTTATTTTTAAGGTTCAGAATTCATCTAATTTTTTTCATCGTTGAAAGTAAAGGTTTAACACACTTAAAATGCTAAAAGTTAAACAACTTTTTCAAAATAAGTAAAAATATTAATGTATATAAATAGAAGCTCAGCAGATAACCCAGGAGGGCCTAGACTTTTCTAATCTGCTCACACAGATGGCCAAGATGGTGTTTTAGTGCCTGGGTTTTGGTAATTCATGGGATGGGCTCCTCTAAGATCTTCCCACCTTCTGTTCCCTGGGTGATCTCTGTCAAAACTGGGCCTGTTTGTCTTTCAGGTACCAAGGGCCCTAAATCAGAGCTGAGGAGGGTAAGACTCACACCTGGCTGGCTGCCAGGACCAGGTTGGAGTTACTGTCGCCATCAGGCTCCAGGGACTCAGAGCTGGAACTTAGCCCTTGCTTTTGGATCTGCCTCTCACCCACCCTGCCCTCCAACTGAGATCTAACCTCCTTCATGCACCCTGCCTGCCAGGCATGTTACTGATATGAGAATCGGATCGGAGGTGGAAAGAGGAGGGAGGACAGGAGGTGAGGGGACAAGAAGGAAAGCCATGTGACAAGGGTAAGGAGGGCGGAGAGAAGGGGACGGGGGAGGAGTTCAAATAACCTGCTTCCAGAAATCTGTAGACTTCAAATGAGCTCCTTTGAGAAATTTGTTTGGGAACTTTGAGGATAATTTTTTTAAACCACCTTTGGGTTTCTCGTCTGATTGATTGGTTAGTTTGGATTTTTGTGTGTCGGTTGGTTTGTTTTCTTTGATTTTTTTTAATTGGAAGGGTGGTTTTATTTTGTTTTGCTGCCAGACTTCAGAAAGCATTCCCTGATGTGCTAGTGGATGAAAAGTCCTCAACGAGGCTCCACCACTGCTTGTGCTTACCCTGATCCCAGCACTATGGCTTTGTTGTTTGTCTGGTCTGCCATGTCTCTTGTTAATTTAAACCACCCGGAGGGCAAGGACAGGTCTCTTTTGTTTTAACAGCATACATTCACCAGAAAATAATCTTTTCTACATGTAGAATCCTACACATGGAAATTCTCAAGACACAGTATGTCAAGAGTGAGAGGAAGGTACAAAATACATGTTCACTGTCTTTTCTGACAATTCTTGTGTACATGTGGGTATAATTGTGGCTCAATAAAAGATGTGCTCAAATTATCTCTCTTTGGTCCTCCCTTTGAAATACTCCCTAATTGATAACACATTTGCTCAGCCACTCTAGTAGGTAGTTACTACTTAAAAACTGGAGAATTTTTGAGAGTTAGCAGAACATCTGGGAACTGTGAAAACTGGTTTTGGCTGAACTTCTCTTTGTTTTTGTTCCAGAGGCTTTTTTTTTTTTTTTTGTAATGTTTTGTTTTGTTTTTTGTTTATATAATTACAGTTGCATTCAACTTCTACCAAACCTGAATATCAAGGAATTTTACCCATAGCACTCTTACTTTTTTCTCACAGAATCCTAGAAATCTAAACATTGATCTTTCCTATTTGTCTCCAGCCCCTATCTGAGTGCTGGCATTTATTATTTTCTTCTGCTATAACATTTTAATCCATTCATAACTGTGCTTATATCTGTGACTTGGGGATTTCAGATCACCTTTTAATTCATTTATGCATTCATTCATTCATTCATTCATGTGTTCAACAAATATTTACTGAGTTGCCTTGGAACCACTAGAGATAAAAGATAAATAATGGTTCCTGCCCTCAAGAAATTTACTTTGAGGAAATAGTCAAATAAACAGTCCATTACAATATAACGCCATAGTGCTATGTATTCATACAAGTCATTTCTGAGCTCCTACTCCATTCCAGCACTGTGCAAAGCAGACACTACAAATAAGTTGCTATATAGAAGGAATATCTAATGGGGGAAAGGGAGGTCTTTCAGAAGAGGTGATCCCAAGTTTGGTCCTGAATGACGAAGAGGCTGTAACCAGTGAAGTCAGAAGCAGAGGAACAGGGAGGGATTATTACGTTCAAAGCAGAAGCAGTAGCACCTGAAAAGTTTTTGCAGTAAGACTGATCTGCCAAGGGCATTGCAAGCTCTCAGCTGCAGCCAGGAGCTGAGTGTTATAGTAGCACTTATCAAACATATGTTGCCTGAAGGAGTAGAGAAGAAAATTGCAGTAGAAGCAAGGAGAAATGGAATCTTAAGCCTTTTAAGTCATGCTAAGGAGTTTGGACTTCATCTTGACAATTATAGGAAGACTATTGAAAAGGATGTTAGGATGGATGGGGTTGAGAATGGGGGTACAAAATAGATGTGATCAGACTTGTATTCTAAGTTTAAATTACTTTGGTCTTATCATCAAGATTGATACAGGCAAGAGTGAAGGCAGGGAGCCCAGGAATGAGGCTATTGCTATAATCTAGAGCTCAGTAACCCAAAATGTGGTCCTGGAACAACAGCATCTTCTACATCACCCAGGAGCTTGTTATAAATACAGAATCTTGGGGTGCACCAAGACTGAGTCAGAGTTTGCCTTTTAATAAGTTCACTTGATGATTCCAATACATATTAAAGTTTGAGGTACACTGATCTAGACTTAATTATGTTAATGGTACAGGGCTAAGAAGAATGGGAAAATTTGAGAGGTATTTCACTGGAAAAATCAACCAGACTAGGTGAGCTAATGGATGGGAGGGGAGGATAGCTAAGCAAATGTGGTATCTCTTAAGTGGAAAAAAAAAAAAAAAAAAGTTGGAGAGAGAGCTGGTACTGATCTCTTGGGCCTGTACTTTAAAAAATTGATTTGAAATCTATTCATAGAAGTAATAAAATTGTTATATAGCTAATCTCTGCTCCAAAAACTACAGCCAGGGGAATGCTTAGAATTATAACATAAGAAATATTATGGAACCAAAGACATCTGCTCAGTAGGGTCCCAGCACTTTTTAGATTACATCCTACCACAAAACTTCTCTCTTTATGGCAACATATCAAAGACTGAAATAACACTGTCTTAGTTTAGGTTAGCATGAGTCTAGCAGATCAGAAAGGGAGAAAGGAAAGGAGATTGGCTGAAAGAGAGACAGACAGACAGAGAGACCAAAGACTTTTTCAAGTCACAGCTCTAGCCACCACTTGGTAGAGCCCGTTGGAGAAAAATGAACTTCTTTATACACAAAAACAAAATTTTTTAAAGATTTTACTTACTTATTTAAGGGAGAGAGAGTGACCACAAGCAGGAGTAGGGGCAGAGAAAGAGGGAAAAGCAGACTCTCCTGCTGAGCAGGGAGCCCGACGCTAGATCGCAGGACTGTGGCATCATGCCTCGAGCTGAAGGCAAACGTCTGCTTAATCAGCTGAGCCACCCAGGCACCCCTACAATGATTCTAAACCAAAGTAAATTTTCCTTGAAAGTGTAAGGGAATCGATAAGCTACCTGCCAATTTTGAATGCTGACTATGTGCCAGTCACTACCTAGTCACTTTATTTCATCTCACTGATGTTTAACAATACCGTAAGGTAAGTATTTCCCTTCCCCCTCTTTAAGTTAAGGGGATTGAATAACATCAATGTGAAGGTGTTTGCTGGAGGCAGATGAGCCAACTAGAACTTCAACCGAGAATTTCAACTCAGTCTGTCCAGGCTTTTCCTATCATGCTGTGTGTGTTGCCTTTTAAAACAGACAACTCTTTACATTTGACAGAAATCCTTAGAAGGAACCAACATTTCAGCACAAAGTGGGACATAAACACCTTGTACAGAGATATACAACCAGCTCAAGAAAAGAAGGGGATACAGACCAGAAAAAGAAACATTCCCTTCACCACAGAGCAAAGAATTCACCAGTTCCCTAGAGTGAGGATTAGAAAAGTTAACACCAGACCAATAATGTATTTGTATTTATATTCATACATATTTAATTCATACATATTATTGTATTTTATTAGCTACATGTCTGCATGTTGCTATCATTCATTCTTATACATTCAGTTATGTTCAGCATTTCCTTTTATTGTCTTCCTATTGTCAACATAATACGAGGCCTTTAATTTAATTAAATGAGGTGAACATAATTGACAATTAGAGTCAGGAGTTTGGAACGAAGCGGAAACAGAAGGATGCCTTAGTAAGGCTAATGCTTGGCTGTGCCAGAGGTTACAAATTCACTCACATCTTGAACACATTTTAAGGCAAGGCATTGGGGAAGACACAAAAATCAATAAACTATGAGTTCTGTCAGCAAGCTTCTAGCAATGTAGGATGGGAGACTCAACATATTTAGTAATAAAAATAGTAAGAAACTATGTTAGTTTCCTATGTGGAGCCGAGATAAAATGAGCTAGAAAAGGGAGAATTTCCATCATAATGGCTGCATAACAAATTATCCTGAGACGTGACATTGTTAAATACCCATTTATTATTCTGTGGGTCAGGAAATAAGACAGGGCATAGCAGTTTGTCTCTACTTCATGATGTCTGGGGCTTAGGTTGGGATGGCTCCAAGCTTAGAGGCTCAAATCAACTGAAGATTCATTTGTTTGCAAGTCTGGCCGGGGACGCTTGCCTAGACTCAGAAGGCTGGTGTGCTAGAACAGCTGGACTTCTCAGGCATCTCACTGTGTTTTTCTGGTCCCTCTACCGGCCTCTGTCTTGGGCTGTGTGTTGAGAGAGAGCAGCATGTGCAAGTTGTTTTGTTTTTTTTTTTTTTTCTAATCTAGCCTTACTTAAAAGTCACTTCTACCACATTATTTGCTGGAATCAATTCACTAGGGCTAGCCCATATTTCGAAGGGAAAAGAATTAGACTCCACCTTTTGTGGGAGAAGAGTCAAAGGGTTTGTGGGCATGTTCCAAAAACACCACACCAAAGGATCAGGGAACGCTTCATGAAAGCACTGCCCTTTGAACGGGCTATTGAAAGATGAATGGAATTTGAAATAGAAAGATAAGGTAAGTGGAAGTCAACACTGGGATCTGCATCAGCAGGTAAACCTTGCAAGAACGTAACAGACTGCTAAGGCTAGTGCAACGGGAGTACAGGAAAATGAGCCTGAAAACGTAAATGGGGCTCAAGGTGTGGCAGGAGTTAAGTGCCAAGCTCAGGAGCACAGATTTGATTCAGCTGAGAATGGAAAGCTATTGTAGTTGTGGTTTTCAACCTCAGCCACCATTAGAATCATCATCTGGGGAGCCTTAAAAATACTAATGCCCAGATCCCACCCCTGAAGATTCTAATTTAGTTGTTTTGGAATATCCCCTAAGTGCCAGCACTTTGAAAGCTTCCCAGGTGATTCTTCTGTCAGCCAAGGTTGAGAACCAGGGCACTGAAGGAGACTTAGGAGACAAGTGAAATGATCAAAAATCAGTTTGCGTGCTCTCTCTGGGAACCAGTAAGTAGTTTACAGCAGGTCTGTGTTTGTTTGCCTGTATTCTACAGAGCCAGACTTACGGCTGTTTGAATGGGGTGACATGGGGTCAGTAATCCTGACTCCATTAAAATCTGGGCTACTCCTTTTTACCATTTAACATTATAGTTTTAATGTAATCTTTAAGGAAAGGAAAAAACAACCCTATTGCTCTGTTACCTGTCTCCAAGAAGCCAGGCCTCCTGAGGAGCTGCCGCTCAGGCATTGGGATCCTGGCATGTCTGATTTAGCTCTGAAAAATGTAGTTCTTAGTCAATAATTTTTATACCAACCCTTGTATCTGCTCACACCATGGAAATGCCAGGGTTGCCAGTATTTAGGACTTCTAATCTCCTCAGGCATTTTTTATTTTCTAACAGCTTTTCACCTACACATCTCTTAGAAGCAATACCTCTAGAGGTTTTGGGGTTTTGTTTTGTTTTTTTCATATTTTATTTATTTATTTGAGAGGTAGAGAGAGAGACAATGAAAGAGAGAGAGCATGAGAGAAGAGAGGTCAGCGGGAGAAGCAGACTTCCTGCTGAGCAGGGAACCAGATGTGGGACTCGATCCTGAAACTCCAGGATCATGACCTGAGCCAAAGGCAATTGCTTAATCAACTGAGCTACCCAGGCGCCCCACCTCAGGCTTTTTTTTTTTTTTTTAAGATTTTTATTTATTTATTTGACAGAGATCACAAGTAGGCAGAGAGGCAGGCAGAGAGAGAGGAGGAAGCAGGCTCCCTGCTGAGCAGAGAGCCCGATGCGGGGCTCGATCCCAGGACCCTGAGATCATGACCCAAGCCAAAGGCAGAGGCTTTAACCCACTGAGCCACCCCCCACCTCAGGCATTTTTTTTAAAAGGCCATCAGAATCCTCATCTTTCCCTACCTACCTCCTCACCATCTAGGCCTGCATTCTCAGAATGAAGGTAGGTGTTTGTCCTAAGTACCCATGGCAGAGATAACTACTGTCATAAAATTAATTTATTCCCAACAGAATGTCGATTGGAAATTTGATAGATGGAAACTTTGGATATTGAATTTTCAAGCCATCAGTGTCACCTTGGGTCATCTGAATATTCAATATCTTAGAGGTACAAAGAAATCATTTCATACCTTATATATGATATATCAGTTTGTGTTGAATATACATTCAACTACATTATTATATTTATTATTCCCCGATTCCACGAGGGACATCTTATTATCCCCACTTCACAGGTGAGGAAATGATATTTAGAGGAATTGTGACTTGTGCAAGGTCATAGAGTTAGTAGGTAACAGCCTGAAATTAAATACAGCTATTCTGATTCCAAATCTAATGTTTTTCACACTATACATAATTTATGCTTTGTGAGAGTTGGAGCATAATTTTTCAACAATTGTATCAATCTCAGAAATTTAGGACACTTAAACATTCTTATTTGCTTGAATATAATTTTTATGTTATATTAAACCCTTTCTAAAAAGCTCATATACATTTTCAACATATGTATCTTGTGAAGTAATGAATATGTAAATTTACTGCATGCTTTGCAAATCCCTTTTATTTGACTTATATTTATCTCTTAAATGTCAAAGGATGCCTCATATTTAGTATATACTGAATTTTTTGTTGGGTAGGGAAAGTCCATTCATTTGGTTGGTTTTTTTTTTTTTCTTTTTTTTAATCCTTATGATTGTTGCTTTACATTCTTTTTTTTTTTTTTTAAGATTTTATTTATTTATTTGTCAGAGATCACAAGAAGCAGAGAGGCAGGCAGAGAGAGAGGAGAAACAGGCTCCCTGCTGAGCAGAGAGCCCGATGCAGGGCTCGATCCCAGGACCCTGGGATCATGACCTGAGCCAAAGGCAGAGGCTTTAACCCACTGAGCCACCCAGGTGCCCCTCATTTGGTTGGTTTTATTCTGATTTCTCTTCAGCCTCTAACTTCAGACTGATCTTTTCCAAATCCACCACTATACCTTTGCTTACACCATTCCATTGTTCTAACTTATACCAGGTCTCCTAAGGGTTCATTTTACAAAGCGTTTTTTGAAAAACCTGTTATGTGCCAAGAACTTTGGGAAAACAATGATTAGTAAGATTGCAAGGCCCTTCCAAATGGACTCGCTTTTTCTGGGCCTTCAATGACAAGAAGTGCATGAAGCAGTTCAGGTGAGGCTATAGTATTTTGTATTCAAGGAAATGATAACATTTCATGTCCCGTATTTATCCCTACTATATCCACTTCTTGGCCTTCTTGCTTGTCAAGTTATACAATTACAATAAATAGCCTTCAATTCACTTTAAATAATTTTCTGATAAGATATTAATAGATAAAACTGATCTTCTTGTAAATCATAGTTTCCAAATCTTATAACTTTAATTTTTATTTGTTAATGGATATTCTTACATTTTCCCATACTAAAACTACTTTGTCACTTTACCCACTGACATAGCCTTATATATCTCGTTGGGATTTAGCTCCATCTGCATAGAATTCAATTATCTACAACATGACTTTTATCTTCAGGCTTACAAATGGCACTGTGCTCCCACTTCCTAATCATTACCATTTATAAAATATTCAATGAGACAGATCTCAACACCAGTATTATTCATGTGTCAGTTTTGCTGAGTGGGCATTGAGATTTTCTGTGAAGGGAAAAATATTCTTTGGAGTGATAGACATTGAGAAAAAATTTTTTAAATGTTACAGTTAAACCAGAAAGTAGAATCAAGTTTGCAGGAGTCATCTACTAACTAAAAATAACGATTACATTAAGCATTGACTTACTGATTATCAAGATGAATATAAATGAGTGTCATATCTATCATACCTTTATGTGCTCTACCATTGCCTTTTGCATGCAGAAATCTTCCTATATTCTACTTGTTAGAGCTCCAAATTGCAATAATTGTAGAATCAGTTGACAAGAAAAACAAGAACTTTAAATAAATTATGAAAAATATATCAGAGTCTTTGATATTCAAAGAAATACTCCTTGAGATCCATTTTTAACAATCAAAAGCATAATTAATTTCATAGGTTGAATTGGAATTCATAGGCAGTGCCATAGTACCTCCCACTCTAGTCACAGATCCCTAAGTCACATCAGGGGACCTCTGACTCTAAGATTCTGATCTTGGTGCTCTCTTTTTTCTGGCCCCAACATCATGGCTTATTAACATTTCTGGTCTCCCCTACTCTCTTCAGCTTCTCTTCTTTCACCACAGGCCATCCAACAGTGACCTGCCCATTGACTTCCTCCTAGTTTCTGTGGCCCACCAAGTTCTTCCCACCAAATTGGTACAGAAGTAGTCAAGAGACTAGGTTTTGTCTTCCAGTCTGGAGTTCTAGTCCTGATTTTGCCAATAATTACTATGAGCTCTTATTCTCTCATGAATCTGTCACTGTCTCTTCATTGTGAAGTAAGAGGAATGTATGAAAAGTTGCGATACTTCCTGTTAGCTCTAGATGTTCTGCTTTTCTGATTAAGTATTAAGTAGAATGAAGAGGAGTAAGAATCAGCAAAAGAACTGTATATTTTTTTAGGAAGGGAAATTTTATTGTAGTCCTGGGCTGAATCAATTCTCCCTTCCAACTTTCCCCAATATTCATCTGATTGGATGTACTGACAAGTGAAAAGAATAGTTGCAAAGGAGGTTAAATACAGCATGCTAGGGAGCTGCTCCATTACGTTGGTAACTATGTCGACGTGAGAGATAGTGCCTTCCACGAGGAAATATGGAATTTTTCAGTGACTCTAAATTCAAATTAGATTTAAAAATACATATTCTGTGAAATTGGAGAATCACCATTGATGAAGGGTTATGACACCCTGATCCAGCTAAACCAGCCAGCTCATTCCCCAATTGTGCCTGAAACACACTGAACTCTTTGACCACTGAAATGCCTTCTTTTTTCTGCTTGTTTAAAGTTCTGCTTCATCTTTAAGACTTTGTTTGAATTCCATTGTTTTATGTAGGAAGATATTTTTTAAGTGCTCAAACCCAGAATAACCTCTTACTCCTTTAGAATTTCTGGAGCATGATCATCTGCTCCACTTACTTTTGTACTGAACTTGTGCTGCCATTTGTTTTTATTTATCTCTTGATGAATATATCCCGTCTTTCAAACTAGATCTTATGCCTCTTGTAAAGGACTATGTCATGGCTGTCAGTGTCCACAGCATCTGGCTCAATGCCCAGAACACAATCACCACCCAGTAAAAGCTTATTAGTGGTAATGGCACATAGTTCCATGAGAATCGCTTAAATATTATTGACTGCATATTACTTGAGAGATGCATTTTCTGACTTTTATTTGGCAAGAACACCATATCTTCATTCATAAGGAAACTAGCCTTGTGGCCCTAACCACCAGCTATGGAGTCGATTGAACATTTGCTGTGGATGTGACAAGTGTTTAGTAATTGTCAAAATGGTTGCTTTAATCCTTTCAGGCTTCTGTAATGCATACCACAGACTGGCTGGCTTACAAACAACAGAAGTTTATTTCTCACAGTTCTGGAGGCTGGAAGTCCAAGATCAGAATGCTGGCATGGTCAGATGAGACCCCTCTTTCGGGTTGCAGATTTCTGAGCTTTTGCTGTACCTTCACATGGCAGAAGGGGCTAGGGATCTCTGTGGGGTCTTTTTTATAACACATTAATAGGCATTTATTGCTTAATCGCATTTATTCATTGCCTTTAACCTGATCACCTTCCAAAGACCCCAGCTTCCTAATACCATCAACACTGGGGGTTAGGATTTCAACATATGAATTGGGATGGGGGACAAAAATACTCAGACTGTAGCAATGGCCAATACTAATGAGTTAGTAGATGTCATGGAACTTTTATGTGGTTTCAATCCTGGAGGCAGTAAATGTCATTGAAAGCCCTAACTATATATCTTTACTATGTTAGTAAAAGGGATGTATAAAATAATCTTAGCTTATGCTTACAGAATATTGTATGCCTATCTACTTATTAATATTTACAACAACCCTTTGAAATAAATAATATTATTTCCCATTTTAAAGAAACAATATTTGATGAAGAAACAGGACACAGAAAGGTTAAGTAACTTGCTCAAGACTGCACAGCTAAGGAGGGAAAGAGATGGGATCTGAACGTGGGCAGCCTGACTCCAGAATCCAAAACTATTATGCCATGAAATTAGTTGGTTTCTTATATTCCATAACAATCGGGTAGATATAAAGCCATGAAATTTAGTTTAATTAAAGAAATTTGAGTAGCAGGTGGCTTTTCCCGATGGGGATAAAGACCACATGAGAACTGAAAAGCCCCCATAAGGAAATGCATCACGCCAGCTCAAGGTCAGCCTGTCTACCCAATTCCTTTTCCGTCTTTAAATTCTTTTCCGCTAGTCTGTAAGCGGAAGTGGGAGCCCTGGCAGAGGTGAAGAGGGCCTTTCATCTTCCAAGCAGGGAGACCACTTGGGAAAGCAGGCTGATGAGAGCTGCAGGGGAGCTGAGCCATTTTAAAAACACATGAAAGCAAGAGCTTAAGAGAGAATTTTTATGAGGATGGCAAAGTCGAGGGTGTATGCTCATGTTCGCATGCAGGAAACGTGGGTTAAAACTGATCAGTGATTAAAATTCCTTAGACCTTTAAAATGCAAATGATTTGAAAAAGTGTCATATTTTTGAAAAGTAAGCATTCTCATTTATGGGAGTTACAACATGGTTCTTTATTCTAGAGAATATTTGAAGTTGCATGAAAATCGCTAGAGCTCCAGTACAAATTATTAAAAAAATATTGCCTGCTGAGGTCTGGGAAGGAATTCCATTGGTTTCTCATCCTGACCTTTTTATCCTTAAGAAAACAAGGGGACAATTATCTTTGCTTTTTTACCCTTTGTGCAGAAAATGGCGCAAATGTTTCAATGTAAATTGGGAAGACAATGTCACAGGCTCCTGTTTTGCAAAGCAGTAAATTCTAACTCCCTGTCCTGGTTTCTTAGAGATTGAAGTCAGGCACACATATTTTCAATGACACCCATTTTTTCTTTGTCCTGAACTGGCTGCTGCAGTTTCTCTCACTAACACGTGCTGCCTTCCAGGTTCTTCAATATGAATAGTGAATGTGGCTCTCTCACTGGGACCTTCTAATTACAAGGCTAAGTTTGAAGATTTCAACTTATTTTGGCACACGGGGTGGTGATTCAAGATTTAATTCTCTCCTCAGGCTATCTAATTAATAAAACTCTCTAATTTTTGTCAGGATACATTCAGCAGGGGTTTAAATAACTAGTTCTCAAAAAGCCCTATTTTGCTATTGTCAAGAACTGTTCTTTAAATGTACTAAAAATATCGCAGGATACAGTAAAGGGAATGCACAGCTTCCTCCCCTTGTGAAGATATGGTGAGTTCCTTTTGCATTTGGCTGCTTTAAATATATGTCAAGAAGAGTAGGAGGAAGGAGGAGTGGAATTTTTGGCACCAAAAACTACAGGGCTCAAGGGACTAAAGATGTGCCTTCTTCATCTATAAGGATTGAGAAAATAAAAAGTTTAAATGCTTAAGCTTATCCTTTTTTCCCTTTTTCTTTCTCTCATTTAAGTCTGCATATTCTACCTGAACAAATGAATTTCATCACAAAATGAATTCGGTTGGATTGCATTCTTCATCCAAGAAATAAGGTAGGGGATTTTCCCTTTAATGTGTTTTAATTAAATTCTATCATGATTAGCGGTAAAAGATAGGTTATCCAATAGATTAGTGACAAGAAACAGAAATTACATATGAAGGTCAAGGAGTATTTCCCTTATAAGAAATTACAAGGAAGGTCAAGATATTTTGAAAATATCTACATGATAAACAGATTCCCAAACACTGGTTATGATTTACTTACAGAATGATATACTTTGTACAGTTTCAGTGAAACAAGCAATTATATCTCTAATTCACTGCTGTGAAATTTTTCCTCATGTATTTTGTGTTTTAAATCTTAGGGAAAGAATTTGTTGTTCAACGAATACTTATTGAGCATTTTATATGTACCAGACAGTGAAATTTGGCTCATGTATTTTTATTTTAGAAAAATAATGTATTTGTTCAGTCAGTGACTATTTACTAAGCATCTTCTATATAACAGACAATGTTCTAGGTGCTGAGAAACAGCAGAAAATGAAACAGACAAAAATCTGTTCATAGAGTATGCAGTATAGTGATGTAGACAAACAACAACAAAAAAGTAACAAATATACACTATTTTAGATAGTGAAGAATGCTAAGAAGAAAAATAAAATAGGCAAGGAGAATATGAAATGTCCTGGAAATTGTAATTTTAGAGAGGGTGGTAAAAGGTCTACAGAGAAGTTGATGTTTGCATAAAATCTGTAAGGGGATGATATCAAGGGAAAGAATGTTCCAGGCAGAAGGCCAATGCAAAGGCCTCTGAAGGTGGGACAAGCCGGGAAGATCTGAGGCCCATCAAGGAAACCAACATGGCTACAGCAGGGTGAGCAGAGTGGTGAGAGGATGAGTCAGAGAGAAATGGGGGCCCAATCATGGATGGTTTTATACATCATTATGAGGACTTTGTCTTTTGCTCGGAGTAAGATTTTTGATTAAATGAAGGTTTGAGGCAGAGGCAGAGGAAGGTTTGAGGCAGAAGGTTTGAGGCAGAACATTATCTGACAAGTTTTAACAAGATTGCTCTGGCAGCAGTTCTGAGAACAAGGTGAAGGTAGGATAAGAGAAGCAAGGAACTAGATTGCAGATTGTTACAACAATCCAAGTGAGAAATATGATGTGTTGGACCAAGACAGTATCAAGAAAGGTGGTGAGATGCAGTCAGATTTTGGAGTGAAAGGTAAAAGAATCTATGGATGACCAGAAGTGATAGTATAGACAATTTCTTTTCTAGGAGTTTTGTTGTAAAACAAACGAGAACAATGAGACAGCAGAAGCAGGACGAGGATAAAGAAAGGGTTATTTTGAACTGTGAGAAGTATTACCATGTGTTTGCTCATGATAATGATCCAGTAGGGAGGGGGAAATTGATGACAAAACCCTAAGGAGGCAAAAGAGGGTGGAACTAATGTACAACTGGAGGGGTTGGCCTTGGTGCATGGACAGCATATGAGCCAGATGTGGGTAGTTGAGTAGATACAGCAGGAGAAATGAGCAATTTCTCTTCTGGTTACATCTCTTTTTTTCAGTGAAATGGGAAGCAAGGTGATCCACTGTAAATGGGAATGGGGAGAATACTTGAAGTATTGGGAGAAAAGGAGAGGCCTGAAAGTCATCCACAAGATGGGGAAAAGAAACTGGTCAGGGGATAGAATGTCATGCATCCTTAGGAGCTCTCTGAAGTAAATTTAAGGGTGATCAGTCAGCACAGATCTGTATTTCACTCATGCGTGTCCAGCAGAATGTGCAGGCATGGGCCAATAGGAGAGAGATTTAAGCGGGACCATGGTTTAGCCAAGGGAGTAGGATAAAACTAAAGAGGGGCAAGTGAATTGTAGCTACATCCAAGGGGGCTGATTTTAATAATTGATCATGGAGCTTAAGATGTTGATTTTGATCACTAGACTGGTGTCCATCTCAAAATGCTATATTTTTGTGTATTTTTCTATTGTTTGTTTATTCCTTTTATTCATTCAGTAAGTTAAAACTCCCCAACTTTGAATGGACTTGCCCGGAATGCAGTGACTTCCCTAATTTTAGAAGTATCTATGCAGGGGTGCCTGGGTCGCTCCGTCAGTTAAGCATCTGCCTTCAGCTCATGTCATGATCCTGGGATCCTGGGATTGAGCCCTGCATTGGGCTTCCTGCTCAGTGGGGAGTCCTTTTCTCCCTCAGCCCCTCCCCAACTCATGCACACACATGTGTGCTTTCTCAAATAAAGGAAATCTTTTTTAAAAATTTAAAAACCTAAAAAAAAAAAAAAAAAGAAGTACCCATGCAAAGATTGAGCAGATGTTTTGTGTCAGATATTTAAAAGAAATAATGCTTTAGAAAAATGTTGGATAGAACATTTTTCAGGGTTTCCTGGGTTCAACTCTGGTATTCTATGATTATATAGGGATCAATTGTACACCTGTTATGTGCAGTTCCCTGTAGGATGTACTATGGGATTTACAAAGGTACATTTGGTGTACTCTCAGACCCCAGATGGTTATAATTCAGTATCTTTTATAAATAAGTTTAGAATACATACATACTGAAACTTAAGTATTTAGTATATGATGAAAATTGACACTTATTAATCTATTAGTTCTGCTCATATGCAAGGGCCATGGTGGGCTCACCCCATGTTTGCTCTGACCCCATTACATTGTCAGTAAACTGCAGGTTCCAGCAATCTTGCCTCCCAAAAACCTAGATAGGAGGGAGAAATAATGGGCTGGTTTTATTTTAGTAACATGTCTTTAAAAGGGTGAATTCAAGTAATTTGCTCATGTAGGTTCATTGGCAAATGTGGAACCCTTTGATGACTCCAAGAAGGAAAGAATATCCTCCTTTGGCTGTCGTGTAAACCTAATCATCATCTTCTTTGTGTGGAAGAAAACGTTAGCAGTATATAGGCCATTTCTTTGCCTCGCCTCTGCATCGAACTGGGACACAGCTGATGCACTCATTTCAGACAGTCCCGTTGCTGCAGATGGACTTTTCATTTATCAGTTGGCATATTCATTAACTTGACAGAAATGATTGGTTTCATTGTGCCACATTCTGGTTGTTTTATGTATAGAGTCCTGGTATTACTCTAGATACTTGGGACCTTCGGGAAGAAAACATCATCAACATAGAAGTTTATTACTCTTGACATTTGTGTCATTCAGAAGACACCATTCAAGTTGAACCCCATAGGCGGGCACAGCTGGGAGGGTTGTGGAGAGGGCTTTCTCCACTATATCTAGGTTGTAAAATGCCAAGTGCTATAGTGACGCCCAGTAAGATTGAAAGTATCCTCCTCCCATAGACAAGAAAGATGATGAATGATGAAAGTTATGCTCAGGTTGCTGGAGTACTCTGCATGAGGAAGATCCAGTCTAAATGTATGGAAATTGTGCATAAAGGGGAAAGGATTCATAGTGTAAATGAATATCCTTTTTGACACATGAATGTTTGTTCCAGAAATCCTTTAAATATTCAACTACAGCTGAATTTTTAAAAATGTCCAATCTACTAAGAATAGTTTCATATTTATTGTATAAAATGAGTTGCCTGAGAACATTGATTCACACTTACTGCTTATAACTGAAATTAAAACAAAAGGTGGGGGAGAGTTTGTGGGTCAAATTTGCAATGCTCAAATTGCAAAACAAAACTCTGCCAAGTTTGTTCTCTACAAAAATAGAAACAAAAATAGAACAACAACAACAACAATCATGTGTCAGAGGAACAGACAAAGCCAGATGCATAGCTTGGCAAGCAGGTGGACAGGCAGGTGGGTAGGTGATTGGGCCTGAGTGGATAGATGGGTGGGTAAGCTGGCAGGCTGTTCCATCCATGAACGGGGTTGGAGGGGATATGTAAGCAGGGTCCAGAGAAGAACAAGACAGATTGGCAACAGGAGTAGCATCAGAAAATATGGTTGGAGGACTTCATTGTTAAGGCAGGAACTATTTTGTGTTTTGTGTGGGCAAAACACCTGTTATGTGTGGGCAGTCCTGGGTCACAGAGTTACAAAGACCCAGAAAAAGTCAGGAGCTCAAGTGAATTCTACCCATGATCAGAGATACTAAAATTACCCCCAGACTAGCCTTGCGAGTTCGAAGAAGAGAATCACTAACAGAATGTTCCCTTTGTCTCTGGGAGTTAATAATAACAGAAATAACTCTGCATTCTCTACTGGGGGCTTCACCCATGCAACAGATGTCACTGGATGTTGAGGCATGTACATGGCCCAAGAGGCCAAGTGGCCTTCCTTGAGGTCACAAAAGACCCTGAAAAGGTTGGAAGTCAATTTCTCTTAAGATTCCTGCTTGGATATCCCTCATTTAAACATAAGTAAATAAACCAGGTGGCTGATATTTTCAAGTTTATGAGAGAAGGACTGGTTGAATGAAAACAGTGAAAAAAGTAGCAGAAGTCAGGAAGAGTGTCGGGCACTTCAGTAAGGGGTCAGGGAGAAAGCATGCAGTGCCTCTTTCCCTTCCAGAACTAACCACCGACTTTAACATTCTGAGGATGCCAGGGGTGGCCCATCACAAAATACAGGCATCATAGAAATAGAACCCATAGGGCCAGATGAGACTTCAAATGATTCATATATTAAAGACAATCTGCATATTGATGCTCCTGAGTGATTTGGATGGCTATTATATTCCTAAGAGATGTATCCATTCTTCTAACAAACCTAAATTCCTCAGCTCTGATGTCATAATTTGGCTTCATAATTTTCAGCTGAGGGAATCAAAGCTAAATCTTGGATTGTTTTGTTTTGTTTTGTTTTGTTTCTCCCAGTCCCAAATGGTGATATCTGCTTCCAGAGTACACTTACTCATTATTTTATTGTATATTCTTAGTACTAGATATGGCAAATCCAACAAGGCTACAAAAACCTATAAGAGGTCAGATGAGTGAAAGTTCACCTACCTTCTTTACACTCTCAGTGTCCTCTTCTCACTGTCTCTAGGGTGCTCTAACTCCTCCATAGGTATTTTAAATTTTGAAGCCTTCTCTGGTTCCATTTCTGGCCTCTCAGTAACCTCCTCCATTCCTATGGCCTCCCTGTACCAGGTGACTCCCAAATATAAAGCTCTGTGATTCTGGAAATGTGATCCCAGAGTCAGCAGTAGCAATGTCTTCCAGGTACTTAGAAATTCAAGTTCCTGCTCCTCCTCTCCCATACATATAAAGTCAGAAACTCTGAGGCTGAGGTCCACTCATCTGTGTTTGAACAAGCTCCACAGATGATTCTGGTGCTAACTAGTTTGAGGTATCCTGCTTCAGTTTGTACTGGTTTTCTGGGCTGCACGCTGCTATCGCTGACCAACTAGAATTTCATGGATGTCTAGCGACAGACGTGTCCAAAATGGAAACCACGAGCTTCCTCTACTTCCCCAACGGTTCCACTTTAGATATTCCATATTTCAGTAAATATCATCAGTTTCTTAAGCTAGAAATCTGAGAATCACCCTTGCCACTTGTTTCTACCTCACCTTCCACATTCAATTAAACACAATACTGTGTTTAACTCTACTCTTAGGATGTATTTTGCAACTATTTATTTCCATCAAGAATACTGTGACCCTATGTTAAGCCGCCATCCTCTCCTACCTAGATTATTAAAATTGTCTCCAACTGGTGTCTCTGTACTTTCTTCTGGTTCCCAACAATACAGTCTTCACTACTCTTTCCACATTCCTGATCATGTCAACCCTTAACTTAGATCTTTCAAAGGGGCTATCCTTTACACTTAGAATAGGACCCCATCTTCAGTAGTTCTATAAAGCTACTGCTTCTCAAAGTGGTGGAGGGGGGACTACTGTAGGATCCCTTGGGGGTAGTGTTTGGAAATTTGTGTTTATGATATTATATCAAGTATTCCAGTTACAGTCAGGTCTCATAAAATTTCATATCATAAAATGTTTCAGATTAGAACATTTAACTGGTTTTTAGCAGTAAATACAGTTCTCTCACTCTAAAAGCCTAAGACAATTTTGATCATTATTCAACTCATTTAAAGATTTTTCAATTAAAATTTACTTTCTATGTTTAATTCACTGACAGTTACTTATGTTGTTTTGATCAAGAATATATTACTAAAAATTATAATTGTAACTCAACCCAGAAAAAGAAATCATAACATTTAAAATCTCATGGTTAGAGAAAATTAAAAATTAAAATTTAAACCTATGTGCATATTTTGTTACAGATTTGCATGATATGATGATAAACAAAATATTTTTGAAGCACAAAATATATAAGATTAAATATCTAGGCAGGTATAGTACAATAGAAATAAGAGTTAACCAAAGAAAAATGGGGGATAGAAAATTTCTAGATGTTAGGGAGCACTTTAATATATTTTAAATGGATTATAGTAGTTATCAAATTATAGCATTTGATTTCTCATGAAGCATTTGGAAGAATGTTGTAATAGTTTCATTTTTAAATGTCAGTTCTAACCATGTGCCAAAAATTAAATGCTTTGTAACTATTTAATATTATGATGATTTTCCCCTTGAAAATAAAAATATTTGAAGCAATAAATGATTTTTCAAAATTATTAAAAAGGATACATGAACAGAAATAACGTAGGGTAGTGGTGTTTGGGGCAAACTCTCCATCTTAATTAGTTTGAACTGTTGACTAAAGTAAAAGTATTTGACAGATTAATTTTATTTGTGAGCAGGAGTTAAGAGAGAATACTCCTGTGAATTGTTGGGCATGGGGTTATTCCCCAGATTGGTGGGGGGGGGGGTGCCTAATAAGAGCCACTTCCTTTATTCACTTCCCCAAAAGAAAACTCAGAAAAAGACTGTGGCCCCCAAAGCCACAGGTATAAGGACAGTTGATTATATAAGGGGTCCATTTAATCTCTAAGGGTCTGGAGACATAGGTAAAGACAATTCTTCCTATGTTGATTTAAAATGACTCGGATAATTAAGAATGTAGAAGTATGCTGAAAAGTAGACCGGTCAGACAGGAAATAACCAAAGACCAGAAAGCCTGAGATTTATATCACTATAGAGAACTTGATCAGAATTGGGAGGGACTGGTCTGTTTTCCTTACTTTCACAGTAAGTGTCTGGAGATAATTTCTTCTGGGTAAATGTCTTTCCCATCCTTTTTCTGCATTAAATGATATTTTGGCTTTCTATTATTATGCACTTCTTCACCTATTACACAGACTTGCCTCATGAAAACCCATTCTCCCTTAGAATATTTCCCCTTTCCCTCATTGTATAAAGGATTTTGTTATTTTGATATTTGTTTGGTATAGACTGAAATTAAGTGGATTGAAGTTGGACCTGTGTGGGGGAAGAAGGGATTCAAAGTGGTAGCTTTCAGTGGGGAGGTATTGGTCAAAGGGTACATGTAAGCTTTCAGTTATAAGATGAATAAGTTCTGGGAATCTAATGTATAGCGTGGTTAATAATACTCTACTATATTGGGGTGCCTGGGTGGTTCAGTGGGTTAAAGCCTCTGCCTTCGGCTCAGGTCATGATCCCAGGGTCCTGGGATCGAGCCCCACATCGGGCTCTGCTCGGCAGGGAGCCTGCTTCCTCCTCTCTCTCTCTCTCTGCCTGCCTCTCTGCCTACTTGTGATCTCTGTCTGTCAAATAAATAAAATCTTAAAAAAAAATACTCTACTATATACTTGAAAATTCCCAAGAGAGTAGATCTTAAGTGTTCTGACCACACAAAATGTAACTATGTGAGGTGATGGATATGTTAACTGTTGCTATGGTGGTAATCATTTTGCAATATATAAGTGTATTGAATCAACACATTGTTTTACACCTTGAACTTACACAAATGTTATATGCCAATTATATCTCAACAAAACTGGGAAAGACAAAAACAAAGGGCTAGCTTTGATGCAAAGATACCAAGTTAAATACCTCAAAGAATGCCAAATGCTATTAGGAGAAGAAAATTCACAAGGCACACATGGAGAAATTAGAGGAAAATGAAGCTTGTATAATAACAGGCAAGAGACCAAACAATATAAATAAGTAAAATGTATAGTGATGAATGCTAAGTAGGAAAAAAGAGGGAAGAAAAGATTTGCAGGGTAAGAAGGGAAGAAGTGAGCTTTGGGACTCTCTTAGGGAAGAACAGTGCAAAGACCCTACAGTGGGAATGTGTGTAGTAAACATCAATGGGACAGCATGGCTGGAGTTGAGTGACAATAAGGAAAAAAAAAAAATAGGAGTTGAGGCCAGAGAATTGGTAGACAGGGCCTGCAGAGCATTGTGAATGACTGTAAGGGCTTCACTTCTTATCTGAGTTTGCTAGGAAGCAGTGTTGGCTCTAACAGAAATGTGGTGTAATATGACAAATTCCCCCAGGCTGCTAGGTTGAGATTAGTGGAACAAAGGTAAATTCCAAAGGCAACTTGGGAGGCAAAGGTATTACAGGTGAGATGTAATAGTGATTTACACTAGGGGAAGGGCAAATGGAGGGGGTAAGAAGTTGTCTGAGTGTGGATAAGATTTGGAACTTTAATAGATTTTATTAAGCAGAAAGAGTTTATAAACATTTTACAGGTTTACTAAAAATAGCATAGTATCACTAATATCTAAAGATCTTTCAAGATATACCAGTCTCTTGTGTTCTCCCACCAATACCATAAAGACAAAAGAGAATGCAAGAGGGCTTCTTCTAGCAGAAACCAAACACCAGGAAACAGGTTGTTGGCTCTTTGTGTAGGGAATGCTGGCCTCTTGCCATTGACTGGGTCCAGAAGACAGTCAGTGTCCTTCCTGAACTTGGCCTTTTTGGAAGCAAAAAGATAGGGCTGTGACCCAACCACAAAGAGAGGACAGGTGGAAAGCTCCTGTTGGTGCCTAATGTAATTAGCTCAATAATAAAGATGCACAGTCGTGTGGCAAGGGTGAAAATTTGAATTTTTAACCATATGTGTCCCCTTTAGAGTGATATTTTCTCAGTAGACTGGAGGCACAGGATTGTAGAGGTGAGGTAAGGGAAAGTCAGACGTGGAGTTGAGCATTTGTTTCTGAGCTGAAACAGATTCCCCTTCCAACTGACAACACATCCAGGGCTCTCAACTTTGTTCCAGAGGGTTCTTTGTTCTTCTGTTTGAACATACATCTGCTAGCTGACAGCTTGAGAATTTGAACATTTAATTCTCTTTCCTGCCAAAACCCAGACCTTCCTGCTAGACTCAGGACTAAGCGATTGCCAAAGTAGCCAATTAGTCTTATTTCCTTTCCAAAGAGGTACCAGCTACATTTTCACATGAAAGGGAACATTCCCAATAAAAAAATTCACAAGAATATAATGACAGTGGGAAGGTTGGACAGAAAAGAGAAGGGCAAGAGGGTGGATAATAGAAATACACTGTAAAAAGTTGGGTGAAATATGCCAAGAACCTAATCCAGGTCCTTTGTGCTCACATTTTATCTTGGGCAGTGAAAGTTTTCCAGAAAACCAGGGAAGAACCTAATAAATACCTTACAGGATGATTTTTCTCTAAAAGTGAAATATTCATATGTCTAATGACAGAAGTAAAATAACATTTCTTTGCATATTGCCATGACTACATTTTTCTTTTTTACTTTCACTGGCTCTCATGATACCCTAGATCAAATTGACCACAGATGTCTAGCTGCCTCTTCAAGATTACTCACACATTTTTCACCTTTCCCACTTCTATCTTCTCTTCTCTTTACCTTTTCTAATGTACTCACACATAATTGCATAAAATGATGATATTCTATTAAGATAAGTTACCTAGCCTCACCATTTACCAACATGAGGTCAAAGCCGAGGGTCACTAAACTTTCCCAGGAAACTAGTCTCTTTGAGACAGATACAAATATACGAAGATCCCTCAGACAGGTCTCCTCAAGCCATGAAGGCTGTAGGATAGTGATGTGCTTGGCCAATATACTGTTTAAAGGCTCCTACCTTATGTTCCTAGGCAAGCTTTCTGAAAGGTTAGCTCAGACCCCAATGCCCTATATAATCCTCCTAACTAAGGATAACTAAGATGTTTAAAACTTTAAAGCATTAGGCAAGGCTACATACAAGAGCCTTTAGATATTTCATTATACATTTCCAATTTTTGAGATCAGCCCGGATTTGATATAGCTGTCCATGGTTCTGAAAGGGTGGTAGTTTTGAACTAATTAATTTAAGAATGTCTGCTAATGTCTAATGGATTTCCAGTATTGTGTTGTGTAACTTATAACAGTGACTTCCCACAGCTCTCTGATTTGTCATTCTACTGTGAATGACTAAAATATAGATTGGTCTGTATAGTTTCTTGGTCATTAAGCTGATTTGCTGATTAAAAATTTCCCAGTCCTTAAGATGCAATGCTATGGCTGAATCCCCTGAACTAGTGGAAACAAAGTTTAAAAAAAATAAAGTATGGGAAATAATGAGAGGATGTTAGAGGGTAAAGAATAAAATAACGCGGGGGAAAATTTGCCATACAATGCATTAATATGTCAGTTTCAAATAATGTTTTAGAAAGAAGCAGACTATAAAATCTAAGGAGAAAGAAATTTAAAATGAGAACAGAATCAAAAGTTTAACGATGATATATTTACATCAATTTAATAAAAACTAATGTCTATAAAATAGAGTGGAAAGTAAGGGTCGTCTTCTTTGCATAATTTAGATTAGAGAAGCATAATATGGTTTGCACACATGTAGAACACAACCAGCTAGTGAGGGAATTATCTCAAAAAAAAAAATATGCTGGAGCCAAATGAGATTATTGAGGACAACAAACCACTTCTTTATTACAATGTCACATGTATAGAAGAAAGTGCATATAAAAAGCCTAATTTCCACACTGAATTAGGAACTATCTCCATGCAACCTGGATGGAGTCAAAAGAGAGAATAAAGGTAAAATTATAAAAATATAAAGATAAAAATGGATACAGGTTTTCTACAAATATGTAAATTTCTAGATGAAAAGAAGACCATCCTTGCAGGACAGCTGATTATATTTTGTTACAGAGAAACTTCCGAATGATTTCACTCCTCAGTGAGGATTGCCTGTTTCCATTGTCTGTGACTGAGAGTCCCACGCCATAGGTCTTGCTATACACAAGAATCAGTAAATTCTTGGGCACACAATTCTGATCTTGTCTTTGTCTCCCCACAGCGCAGGAGCAGGTGAAAGATGAAGGGGAGTTTACACAAATCAATTGATTAAAATCTTTAGCAACATAACATTTAAGTATTCTAAAACCTTACCTTTTACCTCACGGAAATGAGAATCACAACAAACAGGAAAACGAACAAAAACCCTCATGGATATTTGTTTGGTTGGACCATATCAGGTATCCCTGGGAAATCACACACCGTTAGCATCTAGTATGCAAAACCTAGACACACCCCATGCAAGAAAGTTCTCGTACTAGCTGGCAACTCTTCACGTTTTAAGTGAACATAATAATCCTGCCAGGGAAACAAGTGGGCCTACTGCCTCTGCCTGTTATCACTCCTGGTCAAGCCTAGGCAAAGAAAATGAACCTGCCAAGACAAGGACTCTTCTCTCTTCTTGGAAGCCAAGATCTAAAAGAGATACTGCATGCCCCAAAAGATGATAAAGGACTGACATATTTTCAGACTAACCTAAGTGATCTAAAGCTCTGGCTTTGTTTGAAACTGCTCATGAGAAAATGCTTTCTTGAAGAGCTACACAGAGGTACAAGCCAGACAAATGGTGTATGTTAATGGACTGGGAATAGGCCTTGTTTATCTTGATGTGAGGATTTTTGAGGCCTTGATTGTACTTATTTGTACTTTAAGAAGGCAGACTACGAAGTTGTGGAGAAATTCCATTTTAGAAAAAAGAAACCACTGTAAAATCACTGGGTTAAATCCATTTTAACAGTCATCTCAATCAGAATAGACTCATGAATAGATTACTAAGACTAAATTACTGTGCTCCCAGATTTACCTTGTTCTTTCTAATCTTCTTAAAGTTCAAAGGGGGATAGAAAAATAATCTGTTTTTCCACCTGATTCAGATTAATCCTTCCTTAGGAGAATGATGCAGTGGAGTTGTTGGATCTCCATCCATGGCTTAGTCCAAATCCATCAAGGTGTGCCTCTCATCAGTGTTCCCCTCAGATGGGCCATCTGGGACCAGACTCCTCTGTCTTAACCAAGGATGCTGTTTTGGAATAAGCAAGACCCTCCTAGATAGTATAGATGGCCACCAATAGGTAGAAAGTTAATCCTGGAATTGAAAAGCCCATATGGCCCCCTCAGTGACAGGTTTGCATAAAGACAGTTCCACTCATAATTATTTGTCAGTACATGTAGCCAAGGTGGAATTTAAGTGGGGAAAAAAATTGTTCTTCTAAATGTTACTCTTGCAAATTGGCTTGTGGAAATAAGACTTACCACTTCTCTGAAAATAGCACCCTTGATGCAGCTGTTACCCTACTGCTAACTGTTCAGTGTCAGTAAAATTCTGCACATGGAGACTACACCTATCCAAAGTTGCCTCCTTTTTGTAATCTGTATCTTTCCTTTATTCATGTCAAATATATTTTCCACATGTTTACATTGGGATATATTCTGTAAATGTGAACTTAGCTGAGAAGCTGATAATGTCAGAACAATTACTAACACATGTCTCTAGAAAAATTGTTCCTATGTACCTGGAATAAAAGGAAAACTCCCAGTACTTTCCAGTTATTTTGTATTCTATACCACATATACTTCACAGTAGGTGTGGAATGTATCTACAGCCAGAATCTAGGACAAATCTGGCTCAGCATCCTAGCCCTGGTCATTACCCATTTGCTTTCAGATCCGTCCATGACCTCTAGCTCTGCAATGTATTGCAGAGTGAAAAGTCCTGCAAAGTATGCATCCCAAGATCTCTTTCCAACTATCCCCTTCAGCCAATGGGAGGGACAGGTGTGAGATTGGAGAGTAAGTGGAAAGAAAGAGCCAGGGTTTTCTCCTTCTCTTAGCTTTAAAAAGCATCTCCAGGGGCGACTGGGTGGCTCAGTGGGTTAAAGCCTCTGCCTTCGGCTCAGGTCATGATCCCAGGGTCCTGGGATCAAGCCCCATATCAGGCTCTCTGCTCTGCATGGACCCTGCTTCCTCCTCTCTCTCTGCCTGCCTCTCTGCCTACTTGTGATCTCTGTCTGTCAAATAAATAAAATCTTAAAAAAATAAAATAAAATAAAATGTAAATAAATAAAATCATCTCCAACAGTGGCTATGTCTCTGTGGCCCCAGCTCTAGCCAGTCAGTTACTACCTTCGAGGCCCCAGCTCTCAAAGGTAGCCCAGGCAGTAAAACTGTGTGGCAATAAAAATATTTCCTACTTTTGTCCTCCATTTCCATATGTGGTGTGTAGTTTCTTTTTCTCCCATCCCTGGGGTGTCTGCCTGGCCCATTTTCCCTTTCAGCTCTTGCAACACTTTTGTTTGTTTGTTTGTTTGTTTGTTTTTAAAGATTTTATTTATTTTGAGAGAGAGAGAATGCATACACACACATGGGGTGGAGGGGAGCAAAAAGGGAAGAAGAGGGAAAGAAGCAGAGTCCCTGCTGAGTACAGAGCCCCACACAGCTCAATCTGGACGCTGAGATCATGACCTGAGCCTAAATTTAGAGTCAACACTTAGGATGCCTAGGTGGCTCAGTGGGTTAAGCCTTTGCCTCTGGATCTGGCTCAGGTCATGGTCTCAGGGTCCTGGGATAGAACCCTGCATCAGGCTCTCTGCCCGGCAGGGAGCTTCTTTCCCCTCTCTCTCTCTGCCTGTTGCTGCCTGCTTGTGATATCGCTCTCTCTCTCTCTGTCAAATAAATAAAATCTTTAAAAACAAATAAGTTAAAAAAAAAAAAGAGTCTACACTTAACCAAATGAGCCACCCAAGTGCCCCCCAATACTTTTAAACCGGTGTCCACATTAAATTCTTTTTGCTATATTACCAGGCATAGGTCTTTTTCTCCGAGTAGACTCTGTTACCATGAACTACAATTCAGAGAGTTCATTTCTGCCTGAAAAGCCAAAAACTATGGCCTCTGGCTTTAACATCTAGAATTTTATATATGAAATTTTTACTAAGAGCACATTGCTTTCAAAAGTATTAACATGTGCAATAGTTTTTGCTTATCCTCTAATAAAAGGAAGGCATTTTCTGGCCATTCTAAATAACCCAGAAAAATCTACTTTCTAACTTGAATGAAATCTATTAGTTGAGAGGTTCGTAAAGGTGCTAAAGGTTCTTAACCTAGGCTTCACATTAGCATTACACAAGAGCATTAAGAAAATCCCAATGTCATTGACTTGGCCAAGGTCAATAGTTGTCAACTCTGACTGCATAATAGAATCATCTGGAGAGTCTTAAAAATGCCATTGCTCAGGGTTCATTTGGGACCAATTAAAATAGAATCTCTTGGACCCAACCATTATATATTTTTTAAAAGCTTCCATTAGACAATCAATTATGAGAACCACTGGACTAGGATCTCATTTCTTCTCACTTGGATCCTTGTAATAACTTCTTAATTGGTCTTCTAGTCATGGGTCACAATTCATTCTCTATATTGCTGCCAAAGAGCTCCTACCAAAATTCAAATTTCATTGCACTGCATATTACATGGTAGTTAGAAGTTCTCCAGCAGCTCCTCATTGCTTACGGAGAAATAATCTCCAAATACCTATGTGTGGTAGATGGAAGAGAAATTCATGCTTGGAGACAAATCAAATCTGAGCTCAAATTCTACCCTTATCCAAGCTGCGTGATCTAGGCAAATTGTTCATCTACCTGAGTTGTGATTTCTTCAACTGTGAACTTCCTCATGAAATAATGTACATAAAGTACTTGAGACGATGCCAGGCATATAGTGTTGAGTAAATAAAAAGTGAGTGTAATAATAGTAATTGATAAGCCACTAGTTGCTACCTAGTTCTGCAATCTCATTCTTCCCTCTCCTTCTGTTCCCAACTAAACCCTAAGCCAACAGACTCCCAACATCAAGTGATTTCATGACTGTGTTCTTGCACCAGTGTGGTTCCCACAGCTTACAGTGTCATTCTCCCATCTCCCTACCAATCCTACTCACTACCAGATCCAGTTCAAAGTATTGATGTGATGGCTTCCCTGACCGACCCCACCTTTGCAAACAGTTTTCTTTTGTGCAATTCCTATATATTATATTGGCATTATTTATTTATTTCTCTATTACTAGATTATGAATTTCTTTGGTACAGAAGCTGTCTTATGCCTTCGTATCTTCAGTAACAAATATATTCCTGGCTCTTGGTAATAACATAATAATGTTTGTTGCATGACTGCTTACCTGCAAAATAGCAATAAATTAAAGATATTCGAGAATAAGTTGAAGGCCTGACAAGATTGTAGTTAGTAACCTTTGAGGACAATGCAGTACTGTGCATCTTTTTCCACAGAGAGATTTTGGTGTCCTCTGAGAGAGAATAAGGGGCTAGGAAGGCCACAGTTCCTATCTCTGTGGTATAAGTTATGTTTTTATTTTAGGGGACAAGATTCTTGAGTCAGCATGATTTCATCTTAACTCTACTATTTGCTAGTTCTATGATGGTGGATAAATATATTTAACCCTCTGAAATTAGATTTCCTCTTATATAAGATGTGAAAATAATACTTTAATGGTGCTGCAGTAAAGAAAGAATGACACAATATATAGAAAGTATTTGGTATAGTGAGTCCTCATTTAATGGAAGTTGTCTTTATAATTATCATTATAAAGAAAGAGTATTTCATCAGCTTTCATTCCTTTTCTGTTGTACATACTAAAACTGATTTCCTTGACTAGGTGATTTAATAAAAATATTCAAATCTGCTAATATGAATACACAAAACCCACGTATGGGTAGTGGATATTAGGAAGCTACTATGACAAGTGTTCAAAATTTCTTAATTTAGAAGTCTTAGCTAAAATGACCTAAGTTTATGCAAATACAGCTAAAAGTATCACTTGTGGGTAGTTAGGACTCCTCTACCCCAACTGATGCTTGGTTTTATTCTCTGCCTCTAAGGAGAAATCTTGTCCCATCTCTGTGGTTACCATGGTAACTGAGTATTTTTTCTCAAGAGATAAGGAAGTAGTCCTCTTCAATTGCTACTACAATATTCCTGAATTATCTTGATAAGAAAAAAAAAAAGTAGGCTATTGCTAGCTACAGAGATAGATATTTAACATTTCGTGTAATTTAATTTTCTTATGTTTTTTACTCATTTGTTCTAAACTTCATAGACACTAATGAATTTATGGCTGATTTTAGATTAGGAGGTAACTAAGGTCCTGGAATTTAGATCACACACTTAAAACAAAGTACATAATCTGCAGTTAAGACTTGCTTATATATTGCTTCATATTTCCCAAACCCGACTAATGATCAGAATCAGAGAACTTAAAACACACATAGAAACCGCAAGCCTAGATTCATTATATCAGAATCTCTGGGGTTATAGTTTCCAAGTCTATATTTTTAAAACCTCTTCAGGTAATGCTGATGATCACCAGGTTTAGGAAGTTTTGCCCTAAAGCATTTAGTATCTATTTTGCATATAGTAGATGCACAGTACAGATTTACTAAGCTGAACTCATGTGCAGTGAAATGAGATGTATCACTCAGCGCATAGCTAATCTACTGTTCTTGGTTATCAAGCCCATTTATGGTATCATGTTATTAATTATTTGTGCCAGTTGAAAAATCTCTACATGGTTTATAGATCTGGAAATTTCTCTTTGGATTCAGCAAGCATTTACTAAATACTTTGTGCAATGCACCATGCTAGGAATGTGAAATGGGGTTGGAAATTAAAAGGTGAGAGGTGCTTACTCCTAGAAGCTCACTACTGTCTAGCAGGGAAGAAAGACACAGACCCAAATAATACAAGTCAGTACAATAGAAGTTCAGGAAACAGTAATTTTAAACCTGTCACTCTAAATTCCAGATCACATTATTGGGTCATGGGTCTGGACGGGGTCACTTTTAAATCTCCTCCCAGCCCTGGGGCTCATAGAATGTCCTCCTACAGGTAAGAGAGTAGGTACAAGAAAAGAGATGCTTTTCACAAAGCAGATAATGGCTGCTTGCTTCTCCGTAGTGACACAGCATTTTGAACATCTCTGTTTGCATTTATCACATATATTTTTTGGTATTTATTTAAGTGATCTCTCCAAACCATCAGTTTTTCCTATCTCTAAAATGAAAGGGCTGAACCCTAATTTTGTTTTCAGGCTAGTTCTCTAATGCCATGAGTTTTAATCAAATTGGATCAAGTCCCAAAATAAATTTTCCTAAATAATGTAAGGGGGGGTGAAGAGAGTAGAAGATTAGGAGGGAAGTTAGGAGGCTCTCTAGGTTCATTTTACAGATGAGTCTTTTAGGCCTAAAAATAATACAGAGAATGATCCAGGTCATGCAACTCGTTTATTGTCAGAGCCAGGACTGAAAGAAAAAACATATCTTTTAGTTCTCATTTTAGTGTCCTTTTAACTATGTCTCTCTGTGTGTGTGTGTGTGTGTGTGTGTGTGTACACATTCACTCACACTTTATGTAGCTGTTAAACCACTAAGAAATGCAGAAAATAATTCACTGTCTATACAATAACTTACTGAGAAGTTAATTTTTAGTCTGTTTATGGGTCATTTGTATTAGAAGTCATAAATTCAAATTCTGCTGGGACCTTGTAGGTGACAATAATGAGTGCTTTGCGCTAGCTTCAGTGGAATAGAAAATTGCACTATGACACTATGACATACCATATATGAGCACTATGACATACCAAAAGAATATATTCTTCCTGGGGCACCTGGGTGGCTCAGTGGGTTAAGCCTCTGCTTTCAGTTCAGGTCATGATCTCAAGGTCCTGAGATCGAGCCCCACATTGGGGTCTCTGCTTGGCAGGGAGCCTGCTTCCCTTTCTCTCTCTTCCTGCCTCTCTGCCTACTTGTGATCTCTCTCTCTCTGTGTGTCAAGTAAATAAATAAAATCTTAAAAAAAAAAGAATATATTCCTCCTAAGGTTTCATGCAGATTTTTTCCATGTAGGACTATAGCCCCAAGATTAGCCAATATTTAAGAGAAGCCACAAATATGGATTTTTGTGTGTACTCTCCCAATTATAAAATGCTTCTCTAAAAGATTCTAACAGTGTACATACTGAACAAAATATATCTGTAGGTTGAATTCAGCCCCTTGGCTATCACCAAGGCTTCCTGTCTATTCAAGTATAAACATATTCATTGTAATTTCGAGGTGAGGAAATGAATTGATAGATCTCGTCAAATATACAGGGCTCTGACTACAAAAGTCACCCCTGCTTTGGTCACCATGTGTTTTGTCAATTTAGGAGGCATTTCACAAATCAAACTTGCTAAAATGCCCAGGCTCGTGCTAGGAATAACTTTCCCTAAGTCTTTTGCTACAGTTGAACTACAGCCAGTTGTTTTGTTATATTTAAATTTGTAAATGCATGAGATCATTAAAGGTTACCTACAAATCTCTTGGTGCAGTAACTACATGTGACACAGTACATATGCCATGAACCAGGCAGGCCCGAAGACCCAGAGATTCACCCTGAGGGCCTTATTTCTGGCTTCCTCCCCTCCTGCCCACACATTCTATTTCTAAGCTGGCTCTGTGGAGATTTTTCCCCCATGAAATAACCCAGGCAAAGATTATGTCCTGTGAGGGAGAGCTACATTTTGAAAAAGAAGGGAAAAAGCCAGATAATGTATTTTGCACCTAACATCTAAGATCAAGATGTTTAAAATTATATTTGAGCACCGGCTATTTGGCTGCAAAATTCCTGGTATCTTTCCTGTTTCTATTTTATCTGCCTCCTTCTTTATCCTGTTTCAAATTTATCCTCTAGTTCAAAAGAGTGGTCTAAGGATAAAAGGTGCTTAGGAAAGAAACTTTGTAATCCTCAGCTCTACTTTAGAAAGGCTTGAACACATATTTTTGGCAGAAAAAAAGAGGCATATTTTCACAGCAGGAGTGAAGAGATTTCCCAAACAGAGTACTACACAAAGATGTCCCAAAGACTCTGGAGCCATGGCTGAGAGATGATGACATTGCTGGCCTTTTGCCTCTGACTCAGTGAGGAAGCAGACAGTGAGCAGGGCTGTGACCCAAGCCTGAATGATCTTCATGCCATGCCTGGGCAAGTGGAAGCCGTTGGCCTGGAGCTGATTTCACTGTGTGTCACTACTGCCTTGGAAATCACAGCTGCAGCAAGACAGGACACCACCAGAGAACTCTCCCCAGGCGGGCAGGCTAATAAACACATTTCAGTGTGACATCTCTCCATGATTCCTGAAGGCTTTGCCCACATGGGCAGACGATAAAATGGAAGGCCCAGCCAGATCTGGTTGTGTGTTTGCTGGCAGGCGACACAGGTAATCTGACACCAAAGATAGGGGCAGGGGATGGGGGGGGTCATTCATTTTCTTATGAAGAGAGGGGATGGAGTTGATTTACTTTGTGTACCCAACTAATATCCGTAGCCCTAAATGTATTTGAAAGTCATTTGCACAGATATGCTAGGACATAGTTTGTCAAAATTACTTCATAAAGCTTCATACAGTGAAGTCACTGGCAGTATAATTTGAGAATGATTTCTTTGGATCTGTGCCGAGTTTTTTTCTAGAAGAGACTTGAAAATGCTGTGTTCTGTAGCTCCGTGGTTCAATATGGCACGTTTACAGGAAAATATCACTAAAATCTGTGACTTGATAGAAAGGTATCCTGGGCTGACATATTAAAAAGGAGATTTTGTCTCTTTTAAATCAATTCAGTGAAGTGAACCCGTCTATTTAGGTTACATTATCAAATAGATAAGACTAGTGTAATATATCACCAAATAGATAAGACTAGGTCTATTCTTCTCTGTCCTTAAAAACAGTATCTCCCCTCTACCTTTCCCCCCTCTTAATCATTCTCCCTATATCTTAAGATTTTAAATTATTTATTTGAGAGAGACAGAGTGAGAGAGCAAGAGTTGGGGGTCAGAGGAAGAAGTAGAAGCCGACTCCCACAACATGGGCAGACACCCCCAACAACATGGGGCTCCATCCCAGGACCTTGAGATTATGACCTGAGCTGAAGGCTGAGCCACCCACGCACCCCTCTCCCTGTAACTTCTGCATACTATAAGTTTATTTAGTGTTTGCTTCCATTATAGTACAAAAGAACTTAAACCTATCAGATAATTAGGTTTTCACAAAATTGGAATTAGTTTAAATTAATGAATTCTTTGTCCTTTGTTTGTAGCAGCTCACAAGGACTTCTGCCATCTCTCCTACCTCCCCCAATCCCCTCTAGATACCCTGTTCTCTTCTTCACCACAGACTGACTCTAATAGTGCTAATGCTAAGTGAGCACAGTCAGTCAAGCGCTGGGCTGCAGTCTTCTCATGAGTTATCTTACTTCATGCTCATAACAACCCCATGAAGTAGGTATTATTGTTACCCCATTTTTAGTGGATCAAGAACCCGAATTGTTTACGATCATAGAGCTGATATGAAGTGGAACCAGTAGCCCCGCTTTTGACTCTTCCTCATCTCCTTGGGGTACCATGACAGGTAACAAAGCTTCCAAGGTGACTTTCTTCCTCACTTCCCTTGTCTGGGGACTGCACGCCATCTATGAGCGGCCAGAGAAGATGAGGAGAGACTGTGTCCTGAGCTTAGGTCATTTTTGGTGACTAAACCTCTAAGACAATTTTAAGGCTTAGGACCCTGCAAAGATGAATGGAAATTGCAGAAGAACAGTAGGAATCATTTGCTGTCCAAGTAGCAAGTCATATTTTGTTTTCATTAAAATAAAGGGTGGCTGGGCACTCTTTCAGGTGGGAACACCCTTGGGAGAAAAAAACAAGCACTTCTGAAGCTTACTTTTCCTTTATCTGTTCTCCTGTTTCTATCTCTATCCTTTCAGGGAGTGGTATAGGAAGGTAAGGTTATTCCCCTTCTCCCAACCCACCCTAGTCAGCTGTTTACATTTCCCTTGGTTTTGTTACCAAATTCTAAGCCCAGGTTTGACATCTCACAATTTGCCATAATGGAACAGGTAAGCATGCTTAGTTCCCCGCACAATTCAATTTAAGTAAAATCAACCAGTAAGTATGTCCCTTTACACTTTGCAAAGCTCTTTTCCACCTGCATTATCTCACTTAACAGTCAAAAAAATCAATTAAGATAAAATGATTGATGGAAAAGAATCAAACCATGTTTAAGGCACAGATGCCCTTGATAAATCAGTAACAGAAATTATTGAAAAAGAAAAATTATGATATTTATGTGAACCAGGAACAAATTTTTTTTTTCAAGAACAGAAGTTTTGATGTTAGTTGAATCTAACCTCTACCACGTCAAAGTTTTCATTGGCCTTTCCCAACAGGATATAAGCAGGATTGATGGCTGATCTCAACTCACCCTCCCCCAATAGAAACACTTTTTATATTGCAGTTGCAGAAATAATTGGCCATCTGTTCATTTTACTCATTGTGCCATGATAAATAATAATGGGTCCTAGAACAAGTTTGCCTTTTCTCACTTCTGGTGAATCCCGTAGATTGCAGGATCTAGCTATTACTGTCATAGCAATACCATTGTTCTAGTTTCAGAAAATATGAGGTGTATTCTTCCTTAATCCTTCTCACCTGACACTATTTTTTTTTTCCATTGTTGATTCCTTTTGATTATGTTTGATGCGACCTCAGTTATTGTTTGAGCCTCTTGAGGTAATTCCAATTTTAAATATCCATTCCGCTCTAGATGTACTTGCTTGGCCATTCTGTATTTCCTCAAGGCTAACCTCAATAACACTTGACAATTACTGTGCTCTTAGTATACCTCAGATACTGTGCTGAGAACTTGAGGTATATTGTTTCATTCCATCTCCATAAGAACCACAAGAAGTTGTGCATCTTATTATCCCCATCGGGTAGAAGAAGGCTTTGAGTTTAACAGGGAAAGTGGACTGCTGTGTAATCCAGGCCCACCTACTTCAGAATTTACTCCAAAACTCTTCACAGCTGATGATTGGTTCAACATTCACCATCCCTTAACTGATTTAAAGTATGAAAGAGGGAGTTAAGGAGTCTATCAGTCAGTTTTTGTTACAATAATGCTACAAAATAAACCTGTGGCTTAAAACAACAGTAAGTATTTATTCTTGCTCATACACCTATAAATTGCTTTAAACTTAGCTGATTGAAACTTGGCTTAGTGGGCTTAGTCCCAAGCTGCAGCATGGGCCCAGGTCTGCTCCACAAGTCTTTTGTTCCAGCCCCGTGACCAGTGGGCTACCTAAAGCCTGTTCTCATGGCATTAACAGAAGAGGCCAGTGGAAACACACAATGTCAGGTCAAGCCTTGGGGCTGGCACACTATTCCCACTCATGTTCCATGGACAAAATAAGCCACATAGTACATCTCACCATCAATGAAACGGAAGAAATATATTCCCACTTTTAATGGGAAGGAATGAGACTTCACGTGGCCAAGAACATGAACACAGAGAGGCAGGGAGGAAAGGGGAATGAGAAGGATTTATACATTCTACCACAAGGAGATAAACAGTTAAGAAAATGAATTCTCTGCAGTCAGTGTTCTTATAGAAGAAAAAACAGGAAGAAGACTTGACCCCAGTTGAGCAGGGAAGTAGAATTTAATGTACTATTCCTGCTTTTTATGTAGAGATATGAGGGAATTGGTATGAAAGTTCTCTGGGGCCTATCTACTGGGCTAAGCAGGTCAGTAAAGAGTGTTGTGTTAGAGCATCTGTGCTTCTGAGATAGAGCTGGCTGACAAGTAAGTATAACACTGGTGAGAATGAAAACAACTGAAACTGGAAATACATGGAAAACTCGGGATTTATAGAACCCATGGCTGAAAGAATACTTTCAAATGATTTTAAACCCCACAAACCTAGCATAGAGCTCTTGATGCTGAAATGAAGGGATCCTGAAGTTCTTGAAGATATCTAAATACTCAGTGCTTGAATTTTCTCTGTAATATGCAGCCTCTATTTGAATATTTCCTGTTACCATACTTGCCAAATCATTTTGAATAGCCATCTCTTCTTTGTCCTTGTCATTTAATGCATCCCATGTCTCCACACTACTTCTGGGTGAGGTAGCAAGGAAAAACCATCCAAAGATGATAAGCCCAGGAATACCATCCCCATTCCCTGGTGATGAAAACTTCCTCCTGTGCAGGACCAGCTTCAGAGCACCTTATGCTTACAAGGACCCCCAACTTGACTTAATACTCTGTTGGTGCCATCTTGAAATTCTTAAAAATTTTTAACAAGTGACTCTGTATTTTTATTTTTCACTTTTCATTTTGCACCAGGCTCCACAAATTATGTAGCTAAATTTGATCCTAATTCATCACCATCATTGTCTATCCCTGCGTTAATTCCCCACCTTGATTACTGCTTCTCACCATTCCACTGGGGCAACTCCACTCTCTCTTACCAGGTTTGGTTCCTGCTTGGTCTGTTCTTCAAGGTCTCTAGATTTCACTGTTACCAATTTTGGTGGAGAGATTGCTTCAGTCTGCCCCAGCTAGACCAGGCCCTCACAGACACTTTATTTCCTCCCCCAAGAGAAAGAGAGTTGACCATGCCTCTCGTAGCATTCTTCCTTAAGCTAAACAGGTCTGGCTCCATTGGTCCTAGCTCTCCCCCCTTGGAACTACGCAAAATAAATCTTTTTGATTTTTTTCACCTTTTTGAAGCCAGCCCCCTCAAAGCAGAATTGAGAAGTCACTTCATAGAGAGACACAGTTCAGCTTCGGAGAAGGGCCTGGTGGTACTTGGCCATTTTTGGGGGGTAAATAGAATGTGCTCAGACCGGGCTGTCGTTACCCTTGTCTTACAATTTTTACCATATTACATCAGCTGCACTGATTTGGTGCCCTCATGCTTAAAGTTTGATGTGTTGAATGCCATCTTTGAAAAGCCTTGTCATTCTACTATTAACAGCCTACATTCAAAAACAAAACCAGATACCTTGCGTTAAAGATCACATCTTCCTCATAAATGTATAAATTATTTAAGCAGATCTTTTAGCTCTATAAAAGAAGGAAGAGTCCATACAGGAGACTCCAATAGTCATTTGAATATATTTAATTTGAGCTTTTATATTTGATGTCAGATTTTTGAAATAATATTTCGTGCTTGTCTTTTTTTTTCTCTTCTTTGCAAAAGTAGCATTTATAGGAAACTTAGGAAATAATTTTAAAGCCACAAAGAAAAGAATAAACCCTTCCTACAATCCCACCTACAAAGAATAACTACACTTAACATACAGTTTAATATTTCTGTATTTTTTTCTATGAACATATACATATAATTTTTAAAATACAATCTTATTAGCATATTAGAGATATGTAAATTTTTATAAGTAGATTTTATAACTTACTGTTTCTCTTTTAAATTTTTATCAAAAGCATTTTCCAGCTTGACAGGCTAATCTGGAAGCAAACAATGAAGCCTAAAGCTTGGCAGTGACACAGTTGTACAATTCTATCAAAAGTGGTTGATTTGGGAGGAAAGAAACTGAGTGGTCAGTCTATTTGGAGTCATGTAGGTAGGCCAAAGAACAGGCTGATTTGTTCCCTATCTACTAAGACCAAATTAAATCCAACAATCTACTGGCATGTTAGTGATGTGTGATCTGAGTCAGGGCTTAGAATTTAAAGTTCTGTACTGTGCTAACAAATATGGGGCTATTTTGGATCCTTTTTTACATCTTTCGATAATATCTAAAGGTTTGGATTTAAAATAAAGGGTTCACTTCAGAGGAAAAGATTGTTATCTTCCTTAACGAGTTCTAAAAACATGCAAAATAACATCCTTAGGCTGTTGAAATGAAAGTTTCTGGGCCTGAAAGGGTCAGAAAAACCCAGGAGTATTTTGATTCCCCCAGATTTTCTGTTTGATGTACCTGGAGTTACACATTTAATAACTAAATGCCCCCCTTTTTTTTTTCCCTTCCAAGCTTTTTATCTTCAAAGATTCAACAATTTATGATTATTCCAGCACTAATTTTTCTGTCTGCCAGTAAAAATCTGTTCATTTAAAAATGTGTTTAAGAAGTACCTGAATGCATTATGAATTTAGTGACTGTACCTTAATTATATAACTACAGATGATACTCAAATCTATATTCAAAGAAGCATTTCTGTCATGGACAGGATGGTAATATGTGTAATACAGGTCCCATGAATATTAATTCTGTCTCTCTCTGTCTCTCTCTCTCTCTCTCTCTCTCACACACACACACTGCATTTCAGAGTTATCCCTGGAATATTTTCCAAGCTTACCTTCACAGATACCTTTCAGAGAGTTAGATGTGTTTATTTCATTTAGTGAAAATGAAAAGCAACTTAACATTTCCCCAATTCCATATATATCCCCAAATTTACTGAGCTTGTGTTTGTTTTGTTTGTTTGTTTTACTAGCCTTACATTGGTCTTCAAATTTGATTCTTTTAAAGAAAGGCATGATACAAGTGGTCTACAACAGACCATTGGCAGCACAGGGACTCGTGAATTCTGGCAATCCTCTGGGTAATCATAAAGCGAACAAAAACAAAAGTCAAAAGTCAAAACTTCTGAATATTGACTTTTGTATTCTTGCTTTACCTTATTAAGTTCTATGAAAAACAAGAGAAAACTGAAAAATGTGATAATTAATTCTCTAATCTTGATACAGAGTATATTCTTTGTTCTTCCTTCTCTGTCCTGTCTTGCATTAATATAGATTTCTTTGATAAGCTGAGAGGTAACATCCATCTGCTTTCCTCACTGCCTTTGCGATTATGCATTAAAACTTCCATGCTTATTTACTAAGTGCATACTCAAAATTTATAGTTATAGTAACCTTGACCTTATGCAGCCATGTATATATACTGATTCTAAATCACATATTTTGGACTCATTTTTAGCCAACATAGCACAGCCAGTGTATCTGGATTTGAAGAGTCTGAGTCATTCCTAAATTTCTTAGCTTCTCTACTCATTTTTTAAATGGCAATAAAGTAAAAATAAATAAATCGATGGAAATAATAAATGATATGCAAATTATTTGGTGGTAATGAGGATTAAGTGAAATGACACATGCAAAGTGCTGGGTGCTAAGAAAGCGTTCAAAATACTAGTTTCTATTATTATTACATCATTCCGGATCAGTCTACCAGTGACCTCATTACTTCAAAGCTATATTTCATTTTGATCTTAACAATGCTATTCCCCAGTCTTACAAGCTACTTTATTTATGGAACTGCACTTCAACTTGAACTTGACTTTTGACTGTGTTTGAAAGGCAAATTTACTCCTGATGGCAATCATTTCCTTGCATTAAACAAAATGTGAAGAAACAAAACAAAACGTGAAGCCAAATGGAACACTCAACAGAGGGGTTTTGAGGAATGACTCAAGTTCACTCTTCTAGTCTAAATATCATTAAGAAAGAAATATTGTGATATTCAGGAGGCAGGAAGTAGCTGTCTCCTTCAGCTCATTCAATCCTGTGACGTTCACTGAGCGTCTGTGCTTTGGTCAGGGCCTCAAGCTCCTACAGCAGTGTGCAAATATCCAGGAAGGTAGGGTCTGGGTCTTTTTCAACATTTCGTCCGCAGCATTTAGGGATAATGAGGAGAAAGCTTAAGAACTTGACTTAAAGGTATTCTTCTATTCAGACAGAAAGAGAAAGGCCTAGCAGTTACTTAGAGATTTTGATGGGCTAGCAAAGGAAACTGGAACAAAGGAACCATATTGCTGACCTACCATCTACACAGCCTACCTTCTAGGGATGCACCAAGCATGTGGACCCTAGGGTTTCCTGTGACAATGGCACAGAATCAAGGTGGGCAATGTATTAAGTTTGTGGTACATGGTACAAATTGGCTTAAAAGAGGAATGCACTCGCTGAGTTGGCTTCACTTGAGCCATCAAACTAATCTCTTTCTATCAATCTGCAAAGATTGATTGAGCACCTCCTAATTGCCCAGTGCTGTACAAGACCCTAGAAGAGATAGAAAAGAAGAGTAACTCATGGCATTGTCTTTGGCAATATAACAATTTTTTGCCTTTATCATCCCCTTTATCGGGTAGTTACACTTTCTCTCCATGAATGAGTTTTCTGTCAAGTGTATCTCTAGCCTGTTCACCTGTGTTGCAATAACTTTTCTTCAAACATTTCTATCCTCTCACTCAGTTGTCCCTAAATTCCTAGCTCCTCACCTGCAAAACTCCCCTGAGACTTCAGAGCAAAGTTCAGTAACTTCCATAAAGATGATAGAACTACCAGGAAAGATGAAAAGTGTGAATGGGAGAAAAGAGACCCCACAAGACATGCCTTTATCTGCCAGTGTTTGTTTTTTTTTTTTTTTTAAGAGTCTCATGCTCTACCAACTGAGCTAGCCGGGCAGTTGTGTTGTTTTTTTTTTATAAGCCGTCTCCCTCTGACTTTTAATATTCCATCTGTGCTTTGCAATATTGGTGGTACTTATTAACATAATATTTATAAACAAAAGTATAATATAAAGCTAATGAACATTAACCTCCAAGTGAAGGCTAAGCAGGTGGAGTGAGTGGAGTTAAGAGTTGGCCGTGCCCCCATGACAGCACAGTAACAACCCTTGGGTGGTGTTACATGCAGAGGCTCTAAATGAAATATTGTCTTCAATCTGCAGTGCTCCCCAATCTCCAAGTAAAAATAAACAGGCCACGGGAAAAATAAGATCGATACAATAGCAAGAGAAAGTAGAGTGGTTATTAGTATATTAACCGAACGCCAGATGGAAAAGCAAAACAAACAATAGCCTGCCAGTCTCCACAAGAAATGTCTTCTAAACATTTCAGAAGGAATTTTAAAACAACATGTGGGGGTGAGGTACATGGGTAATAGATCTTCTGCTACCTTGAGTTTGCTAGTGACCACAATAGTCCATGTATTACACCACTAGAGAATGGAAGTCAGAAATTGTAAAGAAGTCCACCAGCAATTTAACAGATAACAAAATAGATACTAAGCTTTTGGTATGATTATTGTAAATTATCTGGAAAGTATGTGTTTGTGCGTTTGTGCACGTGCTTATCAAATCCTGTTGTCTTTCTTGCCATGTGCAAAGGCCATACACAGTGGCCCCAGTGGCCTGGGTGAAGATTGGTGCCGTTACAGTGGTCCAGAAGCCTGTGGGTGGCTTTGCTATGGGGTGGCATGGCGGGTGACCTCAGGATGCTTCCTTGAGCCGTCCATACTGACCTCACTCACAGCTGAAGCCTGTGAAAAGCAGTGTCTAACAACTCACAGTTTAGGAGCTATTATAGACATTGCTTGAATTAGCCCAGTTCTAGTAAATGTGTCCAAATATATGAGTGTTTGTTCCCTTGTTCATTTCCACGGGAAATAATTTTTTCTGATTTCCTCATGTGTTATATTCTAAACTATAAAAAGATTTCTGTATAGTAGAGGACACTCCTGAATGTATGTCCCTACAGATGTCTTAGTTATTTTAAAATGGACTTAAAAAGGTCAAAGTCGGGGCGCCTGGTTGGCTCAGTTGGTTAAGTGTCCGACTCTTGATTTTGGCTCGGGTCATGATCTCAGGGTTGTGAGATCGAGCCCCACATCAGGCTCCACACTCAGTGGATTCTGCTTTAGGATTCTCTCCCTCTCCCTCCATCCCTTCTCACACTTGCACGCACTTTCCCTCCCTCTCGTTCTCTTTCTCTCTCAAAGAAATAAATCTTTAAAATCTCAAAGTTGACTCATATTCATTCTTCATTAAATTCTATTATTCATCAAACTGTCTTGAACACATACTATGTGTCAGATGTCATTGGGCACAAAGATGGACATATTCTCTGCCTTGATGGAGCTCCTGGGTGAGAGTGAGACCATCACCTTCAATAGTCACTGTGATGCAATAGGATAAGAGCAAAATATGAGTACAAAAGATGTGTTATGGGGTCATAGGTGGGAGAACACAGTCTGCCTGGGAAGGTCAGGGAAAGCCTCAAGACATGACCTTGAAGGCCAAGAATTCTCTAGGGAAAGAAAAACCTGTTTCTTTCTTTTTTTTTCTTTTTTTAAGATTTTATCCATTTATCCGACAGAGAGAGAGAGATCACAAGTAGGCAGAGGCAGGCAGAGAGAGAGAGGTGGGGAAGCAGGCTCCCCACTGAGCAGAGAGCCCGACATGGGGCTCGATCCCAGGACCCTGAGACCACAACCTGAGCCGAAAGCAGAGGCCTAACCCACTGAGCCACCCAGGCGCCCCAAGAGAAAGCTGTTTCAAAAGAGAGAAACTGGTTGATAAATCATTGGCATAGTATGTGTTCATCCTTCAGATCTTGCCTTTCCCATTTACCTTCTGGAAATCCATTGCTACCAGGGGCTTGGTGTGCTCCTAGGCTGTCTCTTAACCATCACCTATAGTTCTCATCACTGTTTTAATTGTATACTTTTCTGTATCCGCTCTAGATACCACTTCCCTAAGAGTGTCAGAATTACTTCTTATGGAACCTAGATGCCTGGCATACAGCAGCCACTCATAGAATATTAATTAAAATAATGAATATTTGGGGTAATCTAATATGACACGAATGCAGGGGACAGGGTAGTCTGAGCCAGGTTGCAGTGGGCCTTACATTGGCTTCTGAATGAGGTTTCTGATGCTGTGTGCCAAGCAGCAGGGATTCAGGGACTGCCTTGAGTGGACAATGACGTGGTGTCTCTGGTGGCAGGTGGGTTGTGGATTGAAATAGGAGATGTGTGCCTGATCTCCCTCCTTGAGTGAAAGAGGCGGAGTGGATAGTGATTGGAATGCACCAGCCTGCACCTGGTTATGGCCTTGGAAGCCGGGAAGGGACCAATTTTGAATAGTAACATCTTTTACGGGATTTCTAAGTTCATCACCATGCTGGCATCTGACTCTCGTTTACTGGGTTCTAGAGTACAGAATGGAGGCCTAAGCAGGCCAAGAACAGAAGATCGGGAAGTGAAGACTGAAAGAAGGCCCAGTGCTTAGCAGCATGCAGCCGCCATGAATATTTATTAGATGCAGCTTGCTGTTAAGGGTGATGACAAACTAGTGGGAAGACAGAAAGGGAATATCTCAAAACAGACTGGAGTTTGGGTAACCTTGTGAGTGCTGAGGAATTAACAGCTGGGGGAGGGAATGGGGAGGAGCGGCAGCTGGCTGGAGCTGCCATCAGAAAGTGCAGGGGAAGGGAGGAAGGGGGGCAGATAATAAATTTTGTTAACTTCCAGTCTGAGAACTTAGAGGAAAATCAAGACTCTGCATTGTGTTTTAACTTTAATCTGTGAGGGGCACCTGGGTGGTGTCACCTTCAAGAGGTGGGGATCCTGGTGATCGGAGCCGAAATGATGGGGGGGTGGGGTGCTACCGACTGATGATCAGTAGACGTCTTTATTTCTTATGATCACTTCTTTTATACCTTCCGTAAGATCCGATTACAAAAAGGATATAGATTTCTGTGCAGCACGTGGGCTATGTGTGAGATTGTGATTTACGTGTGGCAATCGAGTGAGCCAAGTAAACAACAACGATTATCTCTTAGCTTTAAATGACAATATCTCTTAGCTTTAAATGACAAGAGCAAGTTAAGGATTCTCCACACTTCTCAAATCTATCAGAAGGAGGACCTGAAAACACTCCAGGGATCCTCCCATGTTTATTCCGGGCAGGAGCTGGGGGGTGGGGGAGAGTCTTGCCCTCCATCTCCTGGAGTTTTCTCACAGGATTCGACAGGACCCCAGTCACGGTGGGGAGGATCCGGGTTGTGTTCCAACAGGGTGGCGCAGTCAGTTAGCCTCCGTGTCCAGACTCTTGGTTTCAGCTTAGGTCATGACCTCAGGGTATTGAGATCAAGCCCCCACTGGGCTCCCCACTCAGGGCAGAGTCTCCTTGAGATTCTCTCTTCCTCTCCCTGTGCCCCTCCCGCTCATGCTCATTCTCAAATAAATGAATCTTTAAAAATAATAAAAATAATTTAAAAAATAAAGTTAATCTGTGAGAATCCCTTTATTTATAAAAGTGCTTCTTATGAGCAGAAATGCCTTCCTAGTTCTAAGACAGTCTATGCAAAACTTTTCATACCAGTTTAGCTAATTAAAAACAGATCAAGGAGGTCTGAGTCAGTGGGTTAAGTATCTATGCACTGGTGAGTAAGATCAGCCTCCTAGGGCAAATGGTTTAAACATTAAACTTTTTTTTTCTTTAACAAGCATTTTCCGTGTAGCTTCCTACAATAAACATTCATAGTCTCAAGATTATAAATCAACAGAACTTGGAACCACCTACACAAAATGTTCAATATAAGAAGACAGGAATAGATAGATCAAAACCAAATCTTATGATGACAAGTTATAGAGTAAGTATAACTTTAGGATATATTTTATGGTAACTAGTATGTAAATATTCTCAAATCTTCTCTCTTATCTACCCCAAAAAAAGGCTAATTGTTAAGCCAGTGCTTTGCATTTTCAAAATTAGTCACATCAACAGCTTTGTAAACTTAAGTTTTTTGCCAAAATTATTATGGCCTATGGATTTGAATTGGATTTTATTCTGTTTTGTTAATTAGCTTAGTCAAAGATATTTGGGGCTTATCATACTCTCCCCAGACTGAATGAAATATTCTGTTATTCTTTTTCTTTTTTCTTAGTGTTTTTTTTCCCTCTGCTTAAAATAAGAGTACTCATTCCTGTGCCAAAGAGTATGAAAAGTCCTCAGAAGAATTTGGCATTTTTTTCCTAGACTATACATTTTACTTGAGGAACTTGTCAGTTGCAAAATGGGGGAGGCTAATTAATTTAACACATTTTTATATTAAAATAAATATGCTATATTATGCTAGAATGAAAATTCATGTGAATTTATATGTATTAAAAAAGAACAGCACTGGGGCACCTGGGTGGCTCGATGGGTTCATCCTCTGCCTTCAGCTCAGGTCATGATCCCCGGGTCCTGGGATAGAGCCCCGAATCGAGCTCTCTGCTCAGCAGGGAGCCTGCTTCCCTCTCTCTCTCTGCCTGCCTCTCTGCCTACTTGTGATCTCTCTCTATCAAATAAATAAATAAAATAAAAATTTAAACAAAAAAGAACAGCACACAAAACTTCTAATAACTATCTGGCTGCCAGAATTTTCACCTTCTCACTGCAACCCTGGGATAAGGTTTCATACTTTTTAAAGATGGTCTTGCAGATGGGGCATTATACCCATCACTCTGGGGGCTGTTCTAAACAGACTTCAAGATGTCACAACAGAATCAAGAGCCCAGAAATAAGCCCAAGCATAAACAGTCAGCTAATATTTGACAAGGGAGCTAAGAATAGTCAGTGGAGAAAAGAAAATCTTTTCAATAAATGATGCTGGGGAAAGTGGATATTCACACGCAGGAAAAGAAAAAGAACTATCTTAGACCTCTATCTTATAAAAATCAACTAAAAATGGATTAAACACTTAAATGTAAGGCCTGAAACCATAAAACTAGAAGAAAACATAGGGGAAAATACTTGACATGGATCTTGGTAGTGATTTATTTTGGATATGACACCTGAAACACCAGCAACACAATAAAAACAAGTAATTGGATTACATCAAACTAAAAAGCTTTGGCATAGCAGAAGAAACAATCCAAAAAAATGAAAAGACATCTTATAGAATAGGAGAAAATATCTGTAGACCACACATCTCATAAGAAGTTAATATCCAAAGTATATAAGAAGCTCAACAACTCAATAGCAAAAACACAAATAATATGATTAAAAATGGGCAAAAAGGGGCACCTGGGTGGCTCAGTGGGTTAAGCCTCTGCCTTCGGCTCAGGTCATGATCTCAGGGTCCTCGGATCAAGCCCCACATCGGGCTTTCTGCTCAGCGCAGAGCCTGCTTCCCCCCCCCCTCTCTGCCTGCCTCTCTGCCTACTTGTGATCTCTCTCTCTGTCAAATAAATAAATAAAATCTTAAAAAAAAAATGGGCAAAAGACCTTAACAGAATTTTTCCAAAGATACTAAGTGGCCAACAGATACGTAGAAAGATGCTCAACATTACTCATCATTAGGGAAATGCAAATCAAAACCACAATGAGATATCACCTCACACTTGTTAGAATGGCTATCATCAAAAAGACAGGAGAGAATAAGTTTTGGTGAGAAGGTAGAGAAAAGGGGAACTTGTACACTGTTAGTGGGGATATAAAGTAGTATAGCCACTCTGTAAAACGGAATGGAAGTCCCTCAGAAAAATAAAAATAGGGGCACCTGGGTGGTTCAGTGGGTTAAAGCCTCTGCCTTCAGCTCAGGTCATGATCCCAGGGTCCTGGGGTCGAGCCCCACATCGGGCACTCTGCTCGGGGGAGCCTGCTTCCTCCTCTCTCTCTCTGCCTGCCTCTGTGCCTACTTGTCATTTCTGTCTATCAAATAAACAAATAAAATCTTTAAAAAAAAAAGGAAAAATAGAACTATCATACGATCCAGCTATTTCACTTCTGGGCATATATCCAAAGGAAACAGAGTCAATATCATGAAGAGATATCTGCATCCCCATGTTCATTACAGCATTAGTTACCATAGCCAAGACATGGAAACAACCCAAGCATCCATCAACAGAGGAATGGATAAAGAAAATGTAGTCTATATATTCATTAAAATATTATACAGCCTTAAAAAAGTGAAATCCTGCCATTTGCGATAACATGGATAGATTTAGAGGGTATTATACCAAGTGAAGTAAGAAGGACCAAAAAAAAAAGAAAGAAAGAAAGAAAGAAAAAAAAAAGACAAATACGTATGATCTGACTTATAAGTAAAATCTGAAGGAAAAAAAAAAACCAAACTGCTAGAAACCAAGATCAGATTCGTGGTCGCCAGAGGCAGGAGATAAAGGTGGTCAACAGGTATAAATTTGTAGTTATAAGATAAATAAATTCTGGGGGTGTAACGTACAACATGATGACTTAGTTAAAATGCTGTAGTATATTTTTAGAAGTTACTAAGAGAGGGGATATTAAAAGTTCTCTTCACAAGGGAAAAAATATCTGTGAGGTAATAAATGTTAACTAAACTTACTGTAGTCATCATTTCACAGTATATACATTCATCAAATCATTGTTTTATGCATCTTATGTAATGTTCTATATCAATTATATCTCCTTAAAACTGGGAAAAAATATCAAACAGCCCAAAGTTATGCCTTGTTCTATGCTCACCTCTCAACCCTACCATATCTTCAACATGGGATCTGAGCACCATGAAATTAGTGTTTATCTTTCCACATAGCGCTGATTTGCATGTCTCGCCGAAGTGTTAGTGACCTGAGAGCAGGCTTTTCTCCCCCTACACGTCTCTATGTCCCTAGCTTCTAGTTCCTATCATAGACTTGAGTAGTCAATAAATGTATGTTGAAGGAGCGGGTGAATAGACACGTGAATGAGTCTCAGGGACTGTCCTAGGCAGACCACAGTCCATGCACTTGCAAGCAGCAGACTGATAAGGACCATGCGGTTCCCTTCATGTTTAGTCTAGGACGGAACCAATCATTTCCATGAGATGATGGATAGGCTGTGGAGTTCCAAGGGAACAAATCTCGTGTCGGGGGCAGAAACAAAGAGGGTCTCCTGGGAAATCAGATCTCCATGCAATAGCTGAGGGAATTAGATTTGTTACATTTAAATAGTACATGTCCTGTGAACTCACTGGGAGGAGAGACTCTGTCACAGATCATCCGTTCTTCTGGCAGCTCAGACAAAAGGGCAGAAAAATAATAAAGTGAAAATAATGTGCTTCAAAGGTTCTGTACTGACCACAACTGAATTGATCTCTTGGTGTCCACACATGGGTCATTATTCCAATAACTCATTAGGCCCAAATAGATTGCATCATGAGGTCAGAAAAATAGTTGGTCATCTTTGCCACAGGCCAGTTTATCAGGCATCCAGACATGGTTTGAGATTAGTGGAATTTTTTTTTAACTGGTAAAGAATGAATTGACAATGAAAATAAAGTGAGTGTTGCACATATGGGAGATGAGCCTAAACTATGGGATGGATAACTATTTCTAAGCTTGAAAGGGGAAAGGATTTCATCCATTCAGCAAATATTGGAATGCTATGCATGTGCCAAGGATTGTTCCTGTCAAAATAATGATACCAAAATATTTTCTTTTCAGTAAGGTGTCCTTTTCAGAAATCTGAAGTTTGAATAACTTATACTTCATCATTTGCATCTTTATATATTTTTTTAAGATTTTATTTATTTGACAGAGAGATACACAGTGAGAGAGAGAACATAAGCAGGGGTAGTGGGAGAGGAAGAGGCAGGCTCTCCGCCAAGCAGGGATCCCTATGCGGGGCTTGATCCCAAGACCCTGGGATCATGACCTGAGCTGAAGGCAGACACTTAACGACTGAGGCACCCAGGTGCTCCTATTTGTGTCTTTATCATAGACATTATATGGTAGGTGTTTAATAAATGATGTGGTAGCCACATACCTCTCTACAGAGTAAAGGGGAACATTTTCCCTCTGTATTCTGCACTTTCCTGAGGTACGATATGAAATGTCAGTGCAGTAACAAAGCATTAATTTTCACATTCCTATTGTAAGCTTAAGATTCAGGCAGTATGAGGATGGACCATGGGCTTGGTATGCTTTGGTTAGAACCATCCTTCCATCACTTACTAGTTGCATGACCGTTGAGCAATGTACTTAAACTCAATATGTCTGAGCTTCCTTATTATTAAACAGAAGTATCTGTTTATTATCCCACCTGCCTTTCTATGGGTATTACGATAAAGTGGGATGATCTGTATAAAATGCTCACTACAGTTCTTAGCACCTGGATATATTCAGTAAAGCAGGCCATTATTTGCCTGTAACTATAGTAGACACCAGAAACTTAACACTAAATACATTTTTTAAAAATACCTTTCTTGGGGGCGCCTGGGTGGCTCAGTTGGTTAAGCAACTGCCTTCAGCTCAGGTCATGATCCTGGAGTCCTGGGATCGAGTTCCGCATTGGGCTCCCAGCTCCATGGGGAGTCTGCTCCTCCCTCTGACCTTCTTCCCTCTCATGCTCTCTCTCTCTCTCTCTCACTCTCTCTCTCAAATAAATAAATAAAATCTTTTTTTAAAAAAATACCTTTCTTGGAAGTGAATTTTATTTTTTCATTTTATTTTTTCAGTGTTCCAAGATTCTTTGCTTATGTATCACACCTCATGCATGGAGCACTGGGTGTGGAAGTGAATTTTAGAAAACAAATAGACAATATTCTGGAATGGGAGTCTAGAATGATTGATCAAAGAGCTACAGTCCACAAACGAAGGGGCATTCATTTTGTCTTCAGCATTGTGCTTGGTGCTAAAGAGGAGTCACCTGGGCTGAAAGCTCATTTCTGTCCTGCAAAACTTGGCATTTTATTTGGGGAAAACAAGGCAATGACGAGTGGAGATAAGTAGTTAAGAGTAAAACAACCATCAAAGGCTGCAGTAAAAGAAATGTCACAATATAGTAGTATACTAAAATAAATAATTAAAGCATAATAGTATTTTATAGTCACAACTTTACTTAAAACCTTATGCCTACTTTCCAGGCATAACTTTAAAAAAACCTGTGGAATTCCAGTATTGACTCAATTACTTATATTGTTATATAACTCAAATATCTGCAAATATAAACCATGTGTACTCTGTATGCTTACAGCTCTCACACAGCTATAAAACCAAAACAGATCTATAAACTAAATATGAAAAAATAACAAAAGTCACATACTCCAATTAACAGTCATCAATTGAATGTGGTAGGTAATACTGTCTTACTGAGACTAAACTGGCATAGATTCTTTTGAGTTTAACACCCCTCTCTGTGTGCTGAGTGATGACAGAGCTCTGCAGACATTTTTCTTCTTGAACTCATGATAATTTTTTTCCGCATGTAGAATACCTTGCTTTCACTTAAAGTGAAAGTATCATTTGCATTTAAGTCTGCCTATGCTCTCTGTTAGCTCATTATGATTAAAGTGGTACTACTTGAGGCCAAACAGTCAGCAAGTCAAACGGGCACTGAAAACATAAGGCAATTCTCAGTTCCGAGGTACTCATTTGATGACCCAGAGCATGCCTGTGTTTTGTAGATTATCACTGAAATGAAACACACACACACATATATGGTTCCATGTAAGTTCTCAGAGAACTGAGAACAGGACTGAGGTGGAGAAAGACTGTAACAGTTAATTGCTGGGTGAATTTACAAACAGGAAATATAAGTGCTACAGAAACCCAGAGAGGAAGGATAGTTTTGTGTTCGGATGTCGAGTGAGGTAGGCTTATGGAAGTGACAAGACCTTGGAATCTAGTTATAATCATGGTGTGAGATACATTTAGTCATGGTCTTGGAGGCAGACATGTAGGTAGTGGAAGATGAGGTCTTAACCTAAATAGAGATTTTAATCCTTCATCTGGGGATTTCTGAAATAGCACACAGGATTTACACACAGAGAGAATCAAGGCAAGATGTGCAATGTTGGGGGAAAGAATTAGATTCACTAAAAGGTATCTTAATGAGGTATATGAAGGAGTCCTTCCCATCTGTGGTACCATTAGGCAGTGGCTCTACCTGACTCATAAGCAGCTTATTCGAGGCAAACCCTATGTTGAAGGGAATGTTCCTGTTGTGACCAGAAAGATTTAGTGTTTATTAGATTTACTAGCCTTGAAATGTTCTTGTTATTGACCAAAGGAGAGAATGTTTGCTACTAGACTGCTATCCCCAGTGGTCCCTTCAGTCTACTGATTTCCCACTTCTCTAGCATGTGTTGAAAATTTCAAAACCAAGAGGCCACCTCCAATTCACATGTTGAACCCCTAATGTGACGGTATCTGGAGATAATCTTTAGGAAGTATTTAAGGTTAAATGAGGTCATAGGATGTGGCCCTAATGTGATAGGATTGGTGGCTTTATAGAAAGAGGAAGAAAGAGCATTCTGTCTCTGTCACTGTCTCTCTGCCATGTGAAGACACAACAAGAATTTGACCATCTACAAGCCAGGAAGAATGTCTTCACTAGAGTCCAGCCATGCTAGCAATCTGACCTTGGACTTCCAGCCTCTAGAACCATGAGAAACAAACATCTATTGTTTAAGCCACAACCTCATTTAGGATATTTTAATATGGTAGCCTGAGCTGCCAATCCAGTGTCAAACAAAATTACTTCTAACCTGCACGATTTCTTCTTATTTTCATTTCCTTGATCGATACAAGTAACTAGTCCTCCCAGTTGAGAGCATGGACGATGGTATGATAATTTTGTCTGCTTTGGTTTTATTTTAGATTTTCTTACGAAGACAAGAAACTACATTTCAATTGACCTCTAGAATGTTATTTGCAGTGCAGTTTCTAGGCTGCATAAACCCATATTCACTGGTGAAATCTGATTCTTGTTTCTGGCACAATTTGCAAAATTGCTCCAGGTGCCGGGTGAGCTCTTTCATCTGGGGAAAGGAGAAATTTCACAGGTTTCATTTTGCATGTGAAACTCAATTCATGCCTCTAAAAACTATAAAATATGGGGACTAAATATAGTTTGTGAAGGGTATGAAACGTGAATGAACAGCAACAGGAACCAGATTTACAAAAGCAAAAAAAAAAAAAAAATGGGTTGAACTAGAAGCCTCCAGCTTATCTAAATTTTCTTTATTACATTCCCAGGCATTGCATTGGCCTGAACAGCAGAATGAAATTCATGGTTATGGAAATGGGGAGAACCAAGTGTGGGGCATGCCCTTCTGTGTGCTTTCAGTGAGGAATTGTCAAAGGTTGAGGTGACCTTTCCTCCTGCTATGCACTGTCACAGAGCCATCAGAGGTGACTTCTGATGGGAAGCTATGGGAACGGCTGCAGAGGATGAGCAATGGGGCTCTGAGAGCACAGCCAGCCCTGAAGCTGCCCAGGCTGGACATTTCTCTCCATCTGACCCCCAGCACATTTCGGTTCAATTCAGTACACACAGTTTGATCAAGTCAGGGTCAATAGTGTGCTGTTTCCATTCTCACAAAGCAAAACAAGAGATCTTTGGCTTCCAGCTGGGGAAGTGTTCCTGATAGTGGGTTTTAGGTTAGGGTCAGTCATGAAGGGTCAGAAGGTGGGTTTGTTTGTAGGTATGAAGCTTAGTCCATCAATGAAGCTCCCATCATACCATGAGGCTAAAATAAGCTTTTCCACTGAGGTTGTATCTAATTCTGGGGCCTTATTTAGTGCTAAGGCATAATCTGAAGGGTTTTCTGATATAAATGGCCCTCTCTCTTTATTAAGGTTCAAGTTTATCTTTCCCATCTGATTTTCGGTAGGGTCTACTCGGGAACCCATTCCAAGGCTACCCAGGGTCTGGGTTTCCAGAGCTCATTCTCATGACCCTAGTAGGGACATAGATTTTGCTGCTGTGCTGGCAAAGCATGGGGCCATACAAAGCTTGGTGGCCCTATATAGCCCTTTATCACTTCCCTATTACATTTAGTCACACAGGAATTTTTCCCCAGCTCCTGGGTTAGAGAGAGGGCTTCATGGGCTGCTCCCGCCAAGGCATATCATCAAAGAATTTCTACTCGGGGGGTCTTGCTGCTTTTCTGATTCTACATTGGAGGATAGGTGTGGGTCTCTTCTGAATTCAAATCCCCAAACCAATCTGATATGTGTCCTCTCTGCCCCATCTCTAGACTTGCAGTTCCTAACCCCACCCTTAACTCTCATCCCTGCAACCCGTGATACTGGCTCATTATTTACTTCTTCTCTCTGATTCTCCTTCTTCCTCTTTGGAAAACAAGCCAGTCTTGATGCTCATGGATTCTCTATTCTCTAAGTCTTTCAAGGGTCCAGTCCTTGGCTAGTCAAGGCTTTTCTCTGTATTTTGTAGGGACACCCTTCTATGAAACATGGATGCCTCACCATTTAACTGATGAGTTACTATCTTGCTTTATTAACCTGGCTCATGTTCATTCTTCCAAATGAATAAGATCAATGCCACCTTCCAAAGTAACTCAAATCAGTCTCGCAAGTTTGCTTTAAAATGTCATCCCATTTTCAGAGAAAAGGACAGAACCAGGGCTGGGCCTCCATTCAGCTGTGGCATCAGTCACACTCATCTTCAGGATTCATAATCTGTCTCCTGGGCTCTCTTTCTCTCTCTCCACCTGAATTCCCAGGCACTCATTAAGACATGAACCTCTTGTGGTTCCTTTTCCTCCTCACCATGGGTTGGTGGACAGAGTAATGCCTACTTTCTCCAGAGCCTTCAGGTAATGATGTGCTCTATGCTGACATTAATTTTCCAGGCTATTGAAGCTGACCTGCTTAATTGAAAACTTTTAAGAGTTGTAATGGTTTTGAACAGAAAGTTTCTCAACATCCTTTGCATTGGTTCCTAACTTTGACATCATAAATTCAAATTCCTGTCTGTCTCTCTTGTAATGTTTTGAATCAGTAACCATTCATTCAACAAGCATACATTGAGCATCCTTTATGTGAGAGGCTCAGAGATACAAAAGTGATGGCTTTGCCATTCAAAGAGGCTAGCATCAAATTGGAATGAGATATTGATAACCGGTTACTTGGGCAATTGAGGCTGCTCTAGGGTTGTGAACAGAGCATGGATGGGGAATCGAGGGGACACAGAGGAGAAATAGCCATTCTGCCAAAATAGGGTACAAGGTACAAGGCTCTTTAGAGGGCTGATGATCTGCCATTAGGGACTCTGCCCCCCTCGGAGATTCTAGATTGGTCCAGCTGTGGCAGGGCTTCCATTGCCCCCATGCAGGCGGACCATCAGCTTTCACATCTTGCTGCTAGTAGATGCTTCCCATTCTAATTTGCATTTCTAATCATCTGTGAGTTGGGAAGGCTTGATAACCAAGCTCTTCAGAACTAGGGCTCCCTGGAAGCGAATAGGCTCTCACCAGGGGCTCCCAGGGGCTCTGCTCGGATAATGCACGAGAGGGTGATTTGATTGCTTATTTTGATTAGACTATTTTGATTGCTTTCTGCTTCCTTCCTAGTTCATAGTTGGTTTGTGGGTTCAGTAGATAAGTAACCTCCAGATAAAATGAGGAGTCATTATGGGTTTATATGAGGAGGGTGTTAGAACAAGCATTTTTCATCGAAAGGAATTATTGATATCTCCACTCAATGAGCATCTATTATGTGCTCAATTCTTTACCTTTATTACTTCTTTAATCCTCCCCATAGCCTGGCAATGTAAGTAAACTATCCCCATTTTATGGAAGAAGAAACAAATACTCAAGAGGCTACACAACTTAGTGCCTTCATGATGTTAGGCAATTTTCTTGATCTCCCTTGTCCCTCCTATCCTTCACCTAAAAAATGGAGACAGTCCTACCGTGTAGCTCTCAGAGTATGAGACTTAAAAAGGTGAATAAATATAAAATGCTTGGTGTAACCTAAGTGCTTGCTTATAATTAAAGTGCCTGATTGAGTGCTGGCTGCTGTTGTCACATTGTAGTCACGGAAGTCATGTAGTTACTGAGAAGCAGAACCCAAATCTTTTAAAGTCTCTCCGGCAACAGGCACTCAGACAGCAGGAGGGAGAAATACTTTGTATCAGGTGATCTTTCTCAGCGTGCATCATATTACACATGGAGGCAACAACCTGTCTTGCCTCTGAGCAATGTGAAGACAAGAGTTATATACTCTTATCCCTGCTGTCCTTTCCATGGGCTCCATGACTCACTACAAGGGCACTGAATTGTGACATTTTAAGAGAAGGTTGTTAGCCTTGGCTTCATGCTATTTTTAACTTTTGTCTCAAGGTCAAGTTTTGTTTTGAAGAAGGAAAAGAACTACTAAAGCCTCCATAGCCACAGCTTTTACATAATTTCAGGCAGGATGTTCTTTCATGTTGGCCCATTTTACTAGAAAATAACCCCCCACCGTGATGTGCTAAATGATCACAGTTGTGACTGAGATTGATAGATTAAGAACAAACTGAGCATGTTTCTGATCACCCCACGTTTCTGTCTTTAGAACCATCATTTACAGTAGGAATGGGATTAGGAACAATCATCGCATGGATTGTATTTGGTCATCCTGTTTAATTTCTTGAAACTATAGAAAGAATGTAAGCATGAAATACACCATTCCATAAGTAACACTTTCTTCCACTACTTTTTTCCATTAAAAAAAAAAATCTTTACTTCAAGAGTGTCTTGAAGTTCTCCGAAATATAATAGTATGAAATTTCAATAAAATTCTGATTTGTGATGGGAGAATAGCTATTACCTTCTCTCCTCTTTTCAAAAAATCCTGTAACAAAACTTAAAGGCCTCATAGCATCTAAAAAATAGGGTTCTTATCAAAAAGCACTTATTAGGGGCACCTGGGTGGCTCAGTGGGTTAAAGCCTCTGCCTTTGGCTCAGGTCATGATCTCAGGGTCCTGGGATTGAGCCCCAAATCGGGCTCTCTGCTCAGCATGGAGCCTGCTTCCTCCTCTCTCTCTGCCTGCCTCTCTGCCTATTTGTGATCTCTGTCTGTCAAATAAATAAATAAAATCTTAAAAAAAAAAAACACTTATTACCTATTATTATTGCATACTTCTATGCAAAGACTTTCCCATGTATATAGCTCTCAAAAAATATTTATTAAATTAAATCTTGTTACCCTGCCCTATCCACCTCTGCCTTCTACAGCCCTACTATAAATTAAGGAAACTGGATGCAGGTCATATGAAGCAAATAATATCAACATTTACATTATGAACTTAACACGGTGTGTTTCCACAGCCCTGAGTTGCAGAGATTCGTGAAATTTTTCTTATTTAAACATTTGGTAATATAACTTCTCTTTTTTATAGTCTATGAGGGATTCTAAGATGAAGTGAGGCACACAGGCACACCTGAATGAGGCAAGGAACCCTCATTCGCAAACGGGATAAAAAAGAAAATGCTGGGGGAGGGTGGCACTTCCGGGAGTCAGGGAGGAAGAAGGAGGTGCAGAGGTTTCTGTAGAAGGCTCAGACTGACAAGTCTCTAATTTTGGGATGTTTAGCCCATTTTCAGTGTCAAGAAAGCTGGATCGCCAATATAAATCAAAAAGGCCTTTTATCTTTTTTTATCCTTCTCACTACAAATACCAATTCAGTCAAGGGGGAAAGTCTATATGCTATTTGGAAGGCAAGGACCAAAGTAATTTTCACAAGAACTCAACCACTCACCCATAGAAAACAACTGAATATTCCCAACAGTCCTGGGAAGTGAATTTGACCTTTCTGATGGCTGCTTGATATGTGGCTACAGACTTTCTCTGGTTGATGTTAGATATTGGTAGGGAAGGTAAGAGAATACAAAAGAAAGGAAACCCAGAGGCATTTTGTATCTGAGAATGCCTTTTGCAAATCTTGAGGAGAGCATTTCCCTATAGTGCATGCCCTGAAAGGTAGGATGCCTCACTGTAGGCTTAGAATGCAAGAGGGAGGCATGAGCCTCTGCCAGTCACTCCCTTAGCAGCTTGAGCCATGCTAGGGAACTGTGTGTGTGGGGGGGTAGGAAACAGACCATGCCAGGCCTCAAAGCCAGCTAGGAGGAAGCGATGTCAAAGCAGGTGTGTTTTTCTGTTTCCTTGTAATGTCCTGCTTTGTTGAAGGCAAACTGAGCTGGGGACTGGGTCCTGGGGACTAGGTCCTGGGGATTTGTGATTTAGTTAGCAGAGAAGTATCATTAGCACTGCTGAGGAATGATACCTCTTTTCAACCCCCTGAAATATTAATCAGCAAACCCTAAGAGCTTACCAGAGGTGAGGGAACAGGAGATGAAATGGAGGCACCTTTCACCTTGAACAACACCTGGGCTGAGCAGGCAGAAATGTGGATCTCCGGACCAAAGCTGACTATTGCCGGAGACAGCAGAGTTGGTCGTGTACGGAAGAGCATATGTTAGACAATCAGGAGGCTCCCCTGATCCCTCGTGATCAGTGTTAGTCACTGATAGGTCCGTGATCAAAGGAGCGAGACTGATACAAAGCAAAGGGCAAGCAAAGCTTTATTTCGAGACAAGCATGGAGAATCAAACCCAGCGGTCAGGGCCGCCTCTTACAGAGAGGGCGACGCCTCCCTGCCTTACCGACTAACTTCTAAAGGGCAAAGGCCATGTGGCTGAGCCTGGCCACACACAGGTGGCCAATGAGATTGCAACACACAGAGAAAGCTGCACAGTCATGCTAGGTCACACTTGAGTGACCAATTGAATTACAATTTACCCTATAGTAGATATTTGAACTAGCCTATCACCTTGGTCAGAATTGGCACCCAAAAGGTGACCAAAAGGTGGAGCCCACATTCCTTGGTAGTAGGGAGACAGTATGTGCGCCCCACTGATTGGATGTCTCCAACTGGCTTGACCTGCCCTTGTATTTGGGCTTTGTTACCTGGGACTGGCTTCCCGGACTTGCTTTTAAGAAGTGCCTGGGGAGAGAGGGGAGCAGGATCAGTTTAAGTTTTACTGCATAAACAACAAAATGGCTGTTCAACCGGGATGGATCCGCTTTGGCTAAACAGGCCCTTATAGTCACAGAACTCCCTTGCCTGACCAGAGGGCCCAGGAACACAGCACAGCCCCCAAGCCCCCTCAGAATCCTGTCTTGGTAATGAGTCATCAGGAACATCATACTTGACCAAACTAGGTAGAGTGGAAAAAATACATTGTATAGGTAAGCAATCCCAACTTATCAGCTGCAAACACTCGGCATATTACAGGTTCTTGTTTGGCATTATTAGGCGTAAGCATGGTTTGTTTTTACCCCCATTGTGCTTCTCTGCCCTTGAGTGAGCATTTTTAGCTTGAAGGGTATGAGGAAATTAAATTTCACACCGAGCATGTTCTTCCTGGTGACAGGCTGAAACTGTTCTCCGGATTCTTCTCCAGCACCTTAAGCTGGATGCTCGCCTGGTCCCCATGCCCACAAGTCTCTGGATACAGGTTCTTTTCTAGGAACTGAAGCTAATTCCACTTCATGATCTCCTCACCTCCAACTCCCATTTTAATTAACTCAGTACCCTTCTTTCTGCACTCATCAGACTCCTTGATTCTTTGCTCTTGTCTCTAAAGAGCGGGATGTTTCATGTTTGGCCTCAGAGTTTCACTTCCTTCCCAAAGCCATCCTCTGTACCCAATCAAAAAGAGGATACCCGCCACACACATGGCATTTGAGAGGTGAGATGTTCATCAGAGGAAAAACCAAACGAAAAAGTTCTTCATAGTCAAGGGCAAAGTATTTGTGAAAAAGATATTGACACAGGATTCCAGAACTATAAACTGAAGGGAACGAAGGGATTTTTGATCATGGTCTAATACTTGAATATTAATTTTTGACCATCTCCTCCCAAAGGTCATTTTGCCTATTCTTAAACACCCTAGGTCATGAGAACTCATTACCTTTAGTTAAGCATATATGACATTTGGGGAGCTCTGGGTGAGTAGTCTTATAGAGTGAGCTGAAGCCTGCCTCCCTGTGGCTTCTATTTTTTGTTCTTTGAGAGAGGAATGTGATATTCTAGAAAAAGGGCAAGATCCTTCTCCCTACTAATTTGGAACTTCTTTAGGAAAGAAAGAAAGTGAAGAAAGGAACTAAGGGGTTCTTTGGTAACCTAGCCCAGACTCCTCTCATAGGACAGGGCAGTCTACCTAGTACAGTAGCTGTGTTATTAAAATTGCTGCTGCTCCCAGTGTTTATGTGCCAACCCCCACTCCAGTGGTGAAGCTTTAATCCCCAATGTGATAGTGTTTGAAAATGGATGTTGGAGATGGATTTCTCTCCTGGAAGAAGAAGTCTGGAGGTAGTGCAAGTGTTTGTTGCTGGCAACAGTACTGAGGCCCATGGATAGCAGGGCAGGGTCTCTGCCATTCTCTTGGCCTTTACATCATGGTCGCAAGATGGATGCTAAAGCTCCAGCTCCCTCATCTATATTTCAGGCAGAAAAGGGGTGGTACTTAGGGAAGCAAAGTGTATACAGATACTCCCAGCTGACATCTTTTTGGCTAGAATTATGTCACAGCCATGTTTAATGGGAAGAGAAGCTGGGAAATACCATTTTTTAGTCAGGGACATTGCTACACCTACAAAACAGGGTTCTGTTAGTAAGAAAGAGGGGAAATGGCTATTGGTGAGGCAACCAATAGTGTTTGCTGAGGCATAACAATAAGCTTATGGTAAAACTCCACGTGGTGTTAATTATGGATGTCAGGACTCCTCCAGGCAACAGATTCAGCTCTGGCTAGTTTGAACAGAGAAGTTGAACATCCTTATGAAAGGGTATTAGGTAGCTCACAAGTTTCTCTGGGAGGGCCAGAAAAAAAAATTATATGTATTCAGCCAGAGACAGAAGTATGAAAAATGCCCAGTTTCCTCACAGGATTTATATGGCTACAAGGGCACTGCTGTCCCCATTGTCCACTACCTGCCCCCTCATGTGCTGGGACCGGACACCAGAAACTCTACTGTGGCTGCCACCAAAGAACCAGGTTCCCTCATACCTGCCTGCTTACAGAGCCACTCTCTCCTGACACCTCTCATTTGCACGTCCAAAGCTCTCATATGTGGGACTGTGTGGAGGTTTGCACGGTTGCCTGGCGGCCTCCTAGCTGTTGCACATCTGGGACACTCAGGCCTAAGTTTTCCAGCTGCTCTAACACAAGAAGACAAACTACTAGGGGGTGGGGTAAGCACTGTCTGAGCCAACCTCTGGTATTATCACCATGTTTTTGATAAGGGGCAGCCAGGAGTTCTGCTCCGTTTTGTTTTATCAGGACTGACTAATAGTTTCCCATGGCTTTGAAGGGAGATATGAGAGCAAAAAAAAAAAAAAAAAAAAGGAAAGAAAAAGAAAAAGAAAAAAAAAAGACCAAAAAAAAAGCATCATCTGGTTCTAGAAAAGAATGGCTTACTGTAAAAGAAAGAGAATGACACAATCTTTTCAAATCTATTTTTTCTTCTGCATTACATGGTGCATTTTAGTAAAGATAACAGATGGGAATCCTATATTCATTAAGGAAAAAAAAATTTCATCTGCTAGTGTTTTAAATAAGAGAAATACATAGTATTTATGCTACCCTTTGAAGACCCTTTGAAGATTTTAATTTGCACTGAATGTGTTATTCCATCTGCTTAAATAAGCAGGCCACATGGTCACAAGGCCCCTCATTTCAGGCTGGCTGGCAAATGAATCCATTGGGTCTCCTTGGTTGGAATTAATAGAAAACTTCAACTAAAAAGGCCCCATAAATTACCCCCAAATTATCTTCATTTTGAAAAGATTTATAAGAAAAGAATGTATATATAGTATATACTATGCACACATAGGCTTAAAAAAATTTTAAGTGATTCAAATATTTCTCTAACTTCAACCCAGTCTTCCACTGTACAGTAATTCCTGATGATATATCCTTCTTTTTTTTAACATTTTATGCCATTTAATAGTTCACAGAATATTTTCACATATTGTTACATGATCCTATCTACCCTGGAACTAAAACAGGATAGGCAGTATTTTCTCTAACAGGAAAATGAAGGCTCAGAAAGATTCAGTGATTTGCCCAGTTCACTAAGTTCAAAAGACATTCACCTGACCCTATAACCTAAAGCTTTTCATTTCTATCCTGGTACTGTAGCTAGCAGTGAAAGCTTAATCATCAAAGGAAGAATCTTTCTGTCTTTAGGAAGATTATTTTACATCAGCTGGGCTTTACTTGGGTTAGATCTGAAAAGTAATGCATGTTAGAAAAGTGGCTTCAGTAATAGGACATTATGACAGTGGCTATGACTGTCGCAAGATGTGGATTGAATCCCATATCAACTATCTTCTAGCTGAGTGACCTTGAGCAAGTAACTATTTAAGCTCCATGAAGCCCAGTTTTCTCACCCATAAATAAAGGATGTAATAAATAAAACTTATAGAGACGCAGTGCTCATTCTATGTTCCCTAGAAAATCAAATCTCTCCTATTACTGGACTATTTTAATAAATTGAGGTCCATTCATTTATTTAAAAAATACTAAACACCTACCCTGTGAATACTACTATTCTTGATGCTGGAGATACAAAGATTCATAAAAAAAATCCCCACCCTTATGGCACTAAAGAGGGTGTGGTCAATTTTACGTGGGGTTGTGTGTGTGTGTATATGTGTTGTGTGTGTATTTGTGTGCATTGTGGGGTAGGGGAGTGGGAGAAAGTCTGTGTAGAGGATGTATTCCTTGAGCTAAGTCTTAAATATGCTTCCTTATCATTTCTGGAAGATTCTAGCAGCAGGATCAGTTTCCCTGATATATTCTCATTGTAGCAGCTGGCTACCCATTCTTTGCTTCACATGGGAGGCATGTGCTACTTCTCAGAGCATGTACAAATTCTATTTGTTATGCAGCACAAGGTATCTGTTTTGCCTGATTCACAGAGTAGAGTAAGCAGATTTCATGTCTGGATCTTTTTTTTTTTTTCCCCTCAATATTTTGCACTGATTTATCTATGTTAAGCTAATCCTCAGAAATCTTAAAAAGATAGAAACTAAGAAAACAGAGGAGATAGTCAAGGAAAAATTTGCCCCAAACAGTACCATACTCTTACCTTTTAAAGAGCAATGATGGCTAAGAATTGCAGTCACCAGGGACTAGCGGGGGAAGGGAGGACATCTTTTTTGAGCAAGACCTTGCAGTGTCCTTCAAAGCTGCTGCTGCTACTGTCCCTGTAGGAAAGCCACCGAAATGTGCACCACGAGGCCCCCGTGAATTGGAAGGAAAGCTCTCCAGGGCACCCCTGGTAATGGAGGAGATTACAGGCACAGCCCTTCTGGCCAATATAGAGCTCTAGCATTATTTCTCCTTGGGGTCTGGGAGAGTGATGCATTATAGAGAATAATGCCAGAAATAAGCCTGAGCTACAGAATTAGCATCCACCTTCAGTAGCAACTTTCGTTTTATTTGTTAGAGATACTATCCAAGGGGAGGTATAATTCACTTCTGAGCAGCGTGAACTAATATCATTGTTTTTCTCCAGCTTATATTGCAACTTCATACTGGAATTAGAGTCGATAATCTTTTTTTTTTTTTCTTTCTCTAGCAAGACAATCATGACAGTCTTCCCAGTGCCTGAGCCTTCTCAGCATGATAAAATGTCTAAGAATGAAACTGATGCACCTTGCATTCTGAGAATGGTGAGGTTTCCAGATGGGGTGCGAGGGAGGAGATGCAGATAATAACAACACCGGGCTTCCAACAGAGAACTGTTCACGTGCAATACAGGGAAGCTGGTCCAGGAAAAAGCAGGCATCTCCTCATTTGACTGGACAGGCCATTAGAGACCCACTCACCAGGAAATTAATGGAAAATAAATATGTGTGCTAATCTGTTAGCAATGAAATCTAATAAATAGCCTCTCCATTTTATCATCTTTGAATTAGAGGTGGAAGTCATGGAAGTAAAAATAGCACACTTGTCAAAACACCCAGTGCTATAGTGTTGGGAACAATATAAATGAGGCCGAGAAAGGAAATTGCTGGGGCAGCAGTTCAGAAAATCACACTGTTTGCTGCTCTTCTATCTCTGATATAACATACTTTCTCAGTGAGGGCTTGTAGAAAAAATTGTTCCTTAGGTCTTAGTAAAGGAAAGTGTGTTGGTATCAGATCACCTGCATTCAACTCTGCAAGAAAGCCATTCAGACCTTATATCATTTATTATGTAATTTATTCATTTTTTATTATGATTATTATTGATTATTCGGTTGTTGATTCAAATATGTATTGTGCCTCCTAGGCCAAAGACACAGCACCGTATCTAGATACAAGGAATAACAACATGATTCTAGAGTAGCAGTTCTTTTTTTTTTTTTTTTTAAGATTTTATTTATTTGAGAGAGATAGTGAGAGAAAGCATGAGCAGGGGTGGGGGAGGCAAGTGGCAGGGGGGCAGGGGTGGAGAGGGAGAAGCAGGCTCCCCGCTGAGCAGGGAGCCCCATGCTATGTGAAACTTGATCCCAAGACCCTGGGATCATAACCTGAGCCAAAGGCAGAGGCTTCTGACTAAGTTCCCCTGACGCCCCTAGAGTAGCAGTTCTTAAACTTTAGCATGCAAAGAATCACCTGGAGAGATTCTAATTAGGTAGGTTCATGGTGGGGCCTGTAAATTTGCATTTCTAACAAGAAGGCACTGATGCTATTGACTGGGGACCATACTTTGAAAAGTCCTGGTCCAGAGGAGTGGTTCTCCTTCTTGGCTGCACATATTTTAATGTAAAATGATTTTACACTCAGGGAGCTATCAAAAATCTGGACTACAGACTTCACCTCTGGTTACACAAACCAAAATATCTCGAGTAGGACTTCCACATTGAAAGGCTCTACAAACCAATAGTCCTGTGGGAAAGACAAACCAGAAAACCAACTAGAAGTTGTAGAAGAATCAAAGAGAAGGCAGTGGTAGAGTATGGGAATGGGAGCCTAAGATGAATAGGAGAGACCATTCAGATGACCTGAAGGAAAAGAAAACAAAAACGCAATGAGCCATGGAATGAATATTTCAAGTGGAAGAACCCAAATGTGCAAAGGCCCTAAGAATGGAGAAAATTAGCATATTTAAGGGGCTAAGAAAGAGCTAGCATGGGGCTGGCTCATCCTGAGTGAGTGGCAGAAGTGACAAGTTGCAGTTATAAAAGTAAGTAGTACTGTTGAGATTATAGGCCAAGACCAAGCTCTGAGAAAGAATAGGAAGCCATTGCCTAATCAAATTTGCACTTATTTATTTTCCTTTATTTTAAAGATTTATTTATTTATTTTAAGAGAACAAGAGAGCAAGTGAGCAGGGGAAGGGGCAGAGGAAGAGGGAGGGACAGAATCTCAAGCCGACTCCCTACTGAGAGTATGTCCCTATATGGGGCTCGATCCCACAACTCTGAGATCATGACCTGAGCCAAAACCAAGACTGGTGCTTAACCAACTGAGCCACCTAGGAGCCCCTAATCAAATTTGCATATAGAAGATCACTCTGGATACTAAAAATCAATTGAAACAGGATGAGAAAAAGGAGACTAATTAAGACTTAATGAGATTTCACCAGGCACAAGGTGATGCTTGCCTAGATAGAGATCTATAATGGGTAGATTTTCATTTATGTTAGAGGTAGAATTAATAAAACCTGTGGAGAATGAGAGACAAAAACTCAGGAATAAGTCACAGATTTCTGTTTTTAGGCAGCTGAGAAGATGGTGTTAACCATTTATTTGTATGGACATGAGATGGATTTAGGGGAAAAATAAAAATTTAGGGAAATATGGTTAATTTTCCCCAACTGACAGTATTAAATAAGCATTTTGCTACTTGAGCCTGGAGCAAAGACAGGAGTTTGGAGATGGAAGAAAGAATTTGGGAGTTCTCAGTGTTTACACTCATGGGATGGGGTGATATTATAAGGTGATATTATAAGGGTGATATTATAAGGGTGATATTATAAGTAGAGAAGGGGATATAGGTTAAGCCCTGTGGAATCCATTTTTTTAGCAGATGGGCAGAGGAGAAAGAGTCAGTTAAGGCATGATGGCGAAGAGGTAAAGTAGATAAACATGGAGTCAGAAACCAAGATAAGACATGTGTCCAGAAAGAAGAAAGTGCTCAACTTGTCAGATGCTGCTTAGAAGTCAAGAAGTGGAAGAGAGACAAGTGTCCACTGGATTTTACAACATAGAGATCATTGGTGCCTTTGACTAACCTTTTCAGTGACAGGATAAAGGGGAAAGGTGGATTGTAATGGGCAGAAGACTTACTTGAAATTGGGGAACTGGAGACAGCATAAATAGGGCTTTTATAAGTTTCTGTGTGTAAAAGGGAATAATGAACTTGGGTGGCAGCTAGAGAAGGACACAAGTTAGTTTTCAGTTTTGTTTAAAATGGGAGACACAAGAAAATGTATATAAGGATGGGAAAGATCCAGTTGGCCAAGAGAAATCAGTGATGCTGGAGAAAGGAATAATAGTAAAAAACTTAAGAAAACAAAGGAGAAGCATGCAGAAAACACAATGAACATTTAGTTTTTGTGAGCAAAGGGAAACTTCCTAATCGTAACAGGAAGAAAGAAGGCACAAATCAATGCCAACACAGCTGAGCTTCTAAGACTCATCATTGGAAGATAAGGGAGTCTTTCTGGTGATGGCATCTATTTTTTCCCAATAGAAATATAAGAAAAATGAGGGGTTAGGGAAAAATATGAAATAATAAGCTTGGAGTATGGGAAAGAAAGGTACCTTGAGGGTGAATACAATTCTTATTGTAAGGAGAAAATATTACCACCAAATTCCTCTTGGAACACAGCACCACTAAGTGGTGCAGCCACTTTGGAAAGCAGTGTGGTGATTCCTTAAGAAATTAAAAACAGAGCTACCCTATGACCCTGCAATTGCACTACTGGGTATTTACCCCAAAGATACAGATGTAGTGAAAAGAAGGGCCATATCTACCCCAATGTTCATGGCAGCAATGGCCATAATTGCCAGACTGTGGGAAAAGCCAAGATGTCCTTCAACAGACAAATGGATAAAAAAGATGTGGTCCATATACACAATGGAATATTACTCAGCCATCAGAAAGGATGAATACCCAACTTTTGAATCAACATGGACAGGACTGGAGTTGATTATGTTGAGTGAAATAAGCCAAGCAAAGAAAGTCAATTATCATATGGTTTCACTTACTTGTGGAGCGTAAGGAATAACATGGAGGGCATTAGGAGAAGCAAAGGAAAAGTGAATTGGGGGAAATCAGAGGAGAAGATGAACCATAAGAGAATATGGACTCTGAGAAACAAACTGAGGGTTTTGGAAGGGAGAGCGTTGGGATGAGGGCGAGCCTGGTGGTGTGTATCAAGGAGGGCATGTATTGCATGGAGCCCTGGGTGTGGTGCATAAACAATGAACTTGGAACACTGAAAAAATAAAATTAAATTTAAAAAAAATAAGAAAAATGCTTGTGGAAAAGAAATAACTTTTCAAAACCAAACGCTGAAGTGCTATACATTAGACAAAGGGAGAATTTTCTGTTGTTCCAGAGAAGGAAGGGACAGAAGAGAGAGGTGGAGAGAAAGAATGAAGCCAAGGGGAGGGCAAAAGTCTGTTCTCTGTGCTATCTGAACTGCTCCCGTGATTCCTACCCTCCACCCTGAATCCTTAGTAGAGTCTTTTGAGCTCACAAAATCCTCCATGTGTGTGGGTGTCACCTGGAGACAACGGAGCCTGAGGCAGCCAATTCCTTAAAAATATGACACCTCAGAGATAAACATGAATTGCAGGGAGAATTTAAACATCTCTAGGCACAGAGGGGTTTAAAACATCTTTACTAGGTGTCTCTCTCTTGAAACCCAGATGACATTTGCATTTCAAACCAAAGACACAAGAATAAAACTTGAATCAAAGTCATACCTGGGATGAAAGAAGTAAAGCATATCTCCCACACCTGGCCCTCGGAGTACCTTCAATCTTCTCTCCTACTTCCGAGTCCAGAAATCCACCATGAACTACCTCTTCTACCTTCACCTTTAATGCCAGAAAGATTTCTGCCAAGTTCTGAAGGAAGCATTATTGCCTGAAAGACTGCATTCCATTTTGTGGGATTCTGAATCTCTCATATTAGATTTGTTGGAACATCTCAGAGCCTAGAAATGATGACTGTGAGGATAGAAGACTTATAAGAAGAAAAACAAGGGAACTCTGTCAGCTGCCAAAAAGTCACACCCAAATCAATGGTGTGAATGTGTCCAATCCACATTCCCTCTCGGAGATCCAAGCAAAGCCCATGTATACATCTACTAAGTGAAATAGGTCAAATGAATTATTCAACATCTGAGTATGTGCCTATTCAATTTTTTCAAGGTGATGGGTCACTTTGTGGATGCAGAGAGTGGGAAAGGGAAAAGGGAAACTTTCAGTAATTGTTTGCCCTATGCTGGCAACACAATACCTATAATTTTCTGTTGCAGTGAACTCTCCACCATTTTTTCCCCTTCTGAGCTTTTCCTATTCTACTCTACTAGTATGATAAATATCACTTTCAGATTTAGAGTCAAGACCCAAATTTATTGTACCTGCTTATTGTATTCAGTGGCTTGACCCCCAAGGAATAAAGCTCTACAAACCACTCCAGTACTCAGATAACTTTGTCCATATCCTCACACCAACCCTGTATTCCATCCATCCCGAAATACTGACCATTTCCTAAACAATAAAGATAGAGGGAACTGACAGGGATTTCCTTCCATCTCTTCATCCAACCTCCCACCTTCCACTACCCCTCTAATTTGTCCTTTGCACATGGCTCACGGCTCAGATTTTCTTGCAAGCCTTCCCTTGTCCTCTTAGGCCTCTTTTGATGTTTTCATTTTCAGATTCTTCTTTGTATTTCTATACTATCTTGAATATGTCTATGATAGCTTTTCTTTCACTGTAATATAATTTCACTGTAATTGTATTTCTCATATCTGCTACTAAACTATATACTCTCTGAAGGCAGACACTATGAATTGTTCATTTTTTACATACCTACTGCCTGGTATATGCTATATAGGTAAATGTCATGATAAACAAAAAAGGAGAACCATGAATTAACTACGTTAGTAAATAGTGAAAATTAATCTGTATGTCATTAGAACATGATACATAAAACTCATGAAATAGGTATGTCTTGGTGGCAAACCTCTTCAATACGTTCTTAGTCTAGAATTAAATGCTCAGATACTCTGAGTAATTATGGTTTTCCAAGGAAAGTTGAGGTGCTATTACCTTCCTAGAACATAGATGCCAAGAATATAAAAGTAGCTAATGTCCTCTGTAGACCCTCACTGCCTTCTAGGCAAAGATTTTCAGTGGGGCAATCAATGGCACCTAATATCTGGTTCTTCTTTCCCACCATTTTTTTTTTTATTATTCCTCTTTGTTTCCTTTGCCTGGATAACTCTTTCTTCGTTCTTCTGCAAACTCCAAGACATCTCGGGAAACCTTCCTGGATTTCCTGAACAAGGTGATACCCTCTGTGCTCTTTGAGGCACTGAACATACTCTAACCACAGCACTCACCACACTTGCTTGGGAGTAATATCAAACCCACCGATAACTCTCACAGCCAGTTAGAGTAATTGTGCAGGAGAAAACATGGGTAAACTTAATTTCTTAATCACAACAGAATATTGGGTACTTTCATAAGCTTTGTTTCCATGGAAGCAACCATCAACATGGCAGGAGGGATTCATTGTGACTGTATTTGATATGGTTCAATAAACCGATATTTCTTTCTCTAAAGAGATGCAAGATTCACTTAGAAATCTACTCCTTACATGGTAATTGATAGAACTCTTACTTGAGCTTGATGGAACAGAAAACTATTGTGGTCCACTGATTTGTACAACAGCTTTCATTCTGTGCCATGACTCCCGGACACAGTTGCTGTTTACTTTAGATTGTAATTTAAGAAAAAAATAATTCTAATGTTAATATTGAGGATGCTAGGGGTGCCTGGGTGGCTCAGTCAGTTAAGCAGCTGCCTTCAGCTTGGTCATTGTCCCCGGTCCTGGGATCAAAACCTCAGCTAACTCCCTGCTCAGCAGGGAGTCTGCGTCTGGAGCTCCCTCTGCCCCTCCCGGCAATGCTCATGCTCTCTCATGCTCTCTCTCTCTCTCTCTCTCTCAAATAAATAAAATCTTTTTTTTTTCAAAGAACTTTACATATTTTTTTAAAGTTTTTTTTTTTTTAAATTTTTTATTTATTTGACAGACAGAGATCACAAGTAGGCAGAGAGGCAGGCAGAGAGAGGAGGAAGCAGGCTCCGTGCTTGACAGAGAGCCCGATATGGGGCTCGATCCCAGGACCCTGGGATCATGACCTGAGCCGAAGGCAGAGGCTTTAACCCACTGAGCCACCCAGGTGCCCCTCAAATAAATAAAATCTTAAAAAAAAAAAAAATGAGGATCCTGATTAGCTATCCCCTCTGCTTAGAAGAGGTGAATGTTGCCAGTCTGAAAAAGGATGTTCTAGTTTTGTTCCTATTTTCTAATGTGAATTGATCTGCTCCATGTCAATAAATCTTCCTGACATTTTACAGTCATGGCACTAAAGCATCCATGTCAAATGAAAAACCTGTTGAAAATAATGGTATTAAATGATGACTTTTCGATCCTGTCACCAACTTTCAAATTGGTATTCTCGATAAGACATTGGGTTTATATGTTAATGGCTGTATTTCACCAATCGCACCTAATCTATCTGTTACAGTCTGAAGCAGGAAGTTATTAAACCTCCAAGGACCCTCTGACTGAGACAAGTTTTGAAATAAATCAATGAAAATGAGCACAGCCTATTTTCTGAACGTGGCACATCACGGCTGTTTGACAGAATGAGTACAGTGTTTGCTTGTTTTTAATCCAATAATATCCTTTAATTTCTGCAAGTTGTGGAAGGTAGTTTGATGGACTACAGGAAATATATTTGGTTATTTCATGGGCAGAATGAGGAGGAGTGCGCCCTAAAAGGGACAAGGAATATTTTCATGAATCCGTTGTCCTCCTTTTTCAAAAATGAGGTTTTCCTTTTATTTTAACATCAAATCTAGATTTCTCTGAGGAGTTTTATGTAATACCAGTGCCAATTAGTTTGTCTGATGTGGTTGTCCTTACACATATTTGTTTTATATTATTGGTATATAATTTATAAACCAAAGAAGTTGAAAATTCAAGGTTGTGAATGAGTAAGCAGCTATATCTCGTCAGGAGAGCTACAAAGTGCTTCCCAGGAATGTAATTCTTTACAAAGCTATTCAGTGCTGGAACCTAAACATGGCTTAAGATAATTCACCACGCACTGCACGCAGTGCCCTGCCTTTCCTCCCGCACTCTGGGCTGGCCTACTTGCTTTAATCAGCTGCTCTTCACACTCCACTCTGCGTCTCTGCTTCAGGAGAGAGCAGCTTGACCAGGGCTGCGACTTCCTTGGCCTCCTGATAATTATTTGGATGTTGAAATGCTTTCTAGAGTCGAAAAGGAAAGTTTTTACCATGTTTTCCTGTGGAGATTTCAGTGTAAAGGGAGAAAGGGTTATCATGGTTACTGTGTAGCTCGTGGCCCAAGGACAGAAGAAAGGAAGGGTCAAGGACATGTGCAGATTTTTGTTGTTGTTGTTGTGGTGGTGGTGGTGGTGGTAGTGGTGGTGGTGGTGGTGGTAGTGGTGGTGGTAATTTCCAACAGACAGGTCTCGTGTACACTGGTAAAAACTTTATAACGTTTTCTTGTTTATCCAGAGAAATCCTGCTAGGGACTTGCACTCTCATCATCTTTTTTTTTTTTAATTAATTTTTTTTCTTTAAGATTTTATTTACTTATTTGACAGACAGAGATCACAAGTAGGCAGAGCAGCAGGCAGAGGGAGAGGGGGAAGCAGGCTCCCCGCTGAGCAGGGAGCCTGATGCGGGTCTCCATCCCAGGACCCCGAGATCATGACCCGAGCCGAAGGCAGAGGCTTAACCCATCGTTTATAAGCCATCTCAAAGAGTAGAGAAACACTCCCTTTGATGTGAAGAAAGAGCTCTTCCTCAGATGAGGGGATTTTTTAAAATTCTAGGTTAGCATATTCTAACAAATTAAACTCATTATTCACACTCCTCTACCAGGGTAGGAAATCTACTTGATGCTTGGTTTAGAGTTTACATGTCCGAGTTCAAAGAATTTCAACACTATATGTAGATTTTTAGTTCAAAGGTAGTTTATCCAAGGGTCAGGTTTCCTGGGGTTACAACATAGACACTGTTATAAAGCAAAGGAAACCAGTTTGGCACAAACATTATCGCTGGAGGCGTAATTTATGAAAGCAGCTTTGTGAGGGGCCTCTGACTGGTCTGGACACAAGCTGGATACCTGTAAACATGTGTCTGGAATGAGGGAGGAGCCATACGACTAAGGCAGCAATCCGTCTGGAAGAGGGGATGATTCGCCTCGGGAAGGACCAGACTTCTGGAGGGAGCCCCGAGTCAGGGTTGGATTCATAAAGCTGGAAGGGAGGTTATTTTAGGAATGCAAGACTTGATTATTTGGAAACATGCAGAGTCTCCTCAGACTTAAAAGATGAGCCCTGCTGCCCCCCAACAGCAGAGCTAAAACCTACAGCTGGAACCCTTTGCCCCACTGGCAGGAGTGGGGGCTTTCAGGAGCAACAGCAGGGGACACTTGACTAGATTTCTTCCACCTGGAGTTCCACACTCCTCAAGGTCTGGATTTCAGGACAGGAATTTTTAGTTCAGGGAAAGAGCAGAATGTGAGTAATGCCCCAGTGGGGGATCCTAGAGATGACTGGAATGTTGGGCACTGGGGGAGGGGTATAGAAGAGCCTAGAAAGGAAGATGAGGGTTGGGCCCCTTTATAGGTAAAATATTGGAATCCCAGTTAAATTTAAATTTTAGAGAAACAATAAATTGTTAAAAAAAAAAAAAGTGTGTCCCAAATATTGGACAAAGCCTATATTTTTTAAAAATCTCTTGTTTGAAATTCAAATTCAAATGTAACTGGGAGTCCTCAGTTTGTCTTTGCTAAATCTGGCAACCCTACCTATATGCCATAGTAATGGGATGGACCTGTCCTGCAGGTAGTGGAGAAGCATCAGTGAGTTTTAAACACAGGGATATCATGACCGATCTGAGTTACATACAGACTTTCTGTCACCAGGGTGGAGGGTAGTTCAAAGGAGGGTGATACCAACATTAATGGGAGCATCTTGGGACTGGAGGAAAGGAAATGAATGACCACAAAGACATAAACTGAAAAATATGCCATTTTTTACAGTTTTTATCTCAATCACCCAGTGCTCATCACCTGTTTCACCCATCCCCCCACCCACCTTTCATCTGGTAACCTGGTAACCGTCAGTTTAAAAATATGCTCTTTTGGATTGGACCGCTTATCTGCTCAGTCCAATATTTTGTCTGCTCGTAGAACTAAACAATGCTTTGAAGACCTAGCTCTCCGCCTTTACCGGGGGCCCTTTGAACTTGTACAAATCGCTTAACCTCCAAACATCTAAGCAGCCTCAGTGTGAAGAGGCTGCTAGACACAGGTTTCTGTTCTGTTCTCAAGTATTAAGGACATTTCCCCAAAGCCCAAAACACATTACTCTTTCCTGGTCTAAAGCCACAAATGAGATGAGCCTAGAAGAAAGTTATTTATCTTCACCCTCAGAATCCTCTGCTCTTGCAAATCAAATTTCTTTCGGGACTCTGCACTCGCCATCTGTTCGTCCCCGGCTCCCTGCTCTGCTTCACCTGGAGTCTCTCCTCTTCGCTCCTTGCTAGGACGTCCGTTTGCTCTTTACTTCATGTAACTTGAAGACTCTCTATGCCTCACCCCTACCAGGAAATGCCATTTTATCCTTGTGTCTCCACTCAAGCTGCCTGGGCCCTTTCTTCCGCTTACAGCTTACTTTTTGCATAACGTATTTCTCAGTCATTCTTAGGTGGTTATAACAATAATCTGTTCCCATACTCCTCTCAGGATGGACTGTCCCCACATAGCATTTAAATGTAAAGCTCGCCGTGTGACTGCGTTTTCCTCTCTGATTATCACACCAGTCTTTCTGGATCCTTGCTCCCTTGAAGACCAAATGGCACTTCCCTCCCCAGCCACCAGGTAGAGACTGCATGTGCTCCTTCGTGTTTCTCTTCCCATAACAAGTATTGCAAGGAAGTAGATTGTAAGCCCCAAACAGATACTTCAGAGCCCCTGAGAGCAATGGTTTATTTATTGAATCAAAAATGTGCCCCGGTTTGAATGTGATAAACGAAACCTTACGGAGTCCAAAAGCAGTTTTTCTTTCAGGCTGACTTAGGCATAGAGGACATGTTGGCAAAATGAGAAAGGGAAGCTGGAAGCCCCTAAGAGATGGCCATGAGGGAGGGCATGACAGTGAGTTGAAACACTGGAAAAATGCAATGTCCCCTTCTGTGCCTTCTGAAGAATAGGAAAAGAGCTAGTATAAAATTTCGGTGTTATGGAGATGGTGTTAAGAGACAGCAATACAGAAACATTAAACCACAAGTGAAAAACTGGAAATGTTTGGAGGTGATTTTAATTTTAAATTCAAGAGGTTAAACAAATGATGTTGGCATTGTTTTTTTTTTTTTTTAAAGTGGTACACTTAGATTTCTTTCCCCTCTGTCCTTAAAAAAAAGCATATCTGGAAGAAACAAGGAGTCATTGAATTATTTGGGTTTTTCTAAATATCCAAGATGTGTTGTTGTGATCAAACCAAGGAGACAGAAACCACTTTGAATATTTAGAACAAATAAGATTAAATACAGAGAACTGGCTACAAAGGAGATAAGACTAAAAGGGAGCCTGAGGCAAGCCAGCAGTTAACCACCTCAGGAAGCAGCCCTCACCCCAAGGCTGAAGTGACAGAGGGAAGCCACAGTGTCAGCAGAGCCCAGGGCTGGGCTATCTGGAGGACACGGGACCATGGGGGTCTGCCCAGTGAAAACTGGAACCTCGGAATGAGAGTGGCATCTGTCCAGCCTGGACTCAGCAGAGTGGGGAAGGGGGAAAAGTACTCTAGCTTCCCCCTTCCTCTTGCTCACCAGCCTCCTGCCAGTGCCTCCCACCGCCCAAGCACATCTGTATGCCAGCAGACACGGGAACCTTAGCTGTCTCCATATCTGTGACACCGAGCTGAGCAGGAAATGGTTTCCTCCGAGCGCCAACAAAGACTTGAACTGACACACAGGCTTTCTTGTGGAGATAATCTCTTAATTCACAACTTCTCATTTGTTTATTTACTCTATCTCTTATTTCTCCAAGGATGTGAAACAGAATCATCAACCAAGATTCTCTCCCCTCCCCCAACTTTCATATGGGATCACAGAGACATACCTTAGAATTATAAGGGGAGAAAACCCAACAGAAATTCAGTCATTTCTAGGGAAAGCGCAGTGACCCTGAAGGTGAGGCTGCTTTGCATGAAGGGAGGTTTGGCAGGTATCAGGTTTGGTATATTTGGGGATTTCCATTTGGAAATATATCTTTGGATATTTTATCCTCTAGCTGCTCCCATCAAAACGTTTACAATGTTTCATTTCTCTAGTTTGTGTGTGCCTGTGGGTCAGGGGTGGGTGTTGGTCATGGTGGTAAAGTGACTGGCCTTTAAAAAACAAGAGAAAAATGAAATTCTAGGGAGAAACAAGCAAGTCGATACAAGGATGCCTTTGTTGATAAGATTATTTTTTATTCTGTTTTCATTAAACATTAATAATACATGAAGTCCTGAAAAGAAAACCTTCTGCTTAAGTACATTTCCACGCTACCCTAGCAGAAAGAGAGCCTATCGTATGTGAGACTTGAGGCTTCATGTATGACAGGGGTCTCTATAATGAGGGCATACCAAGGTCTGGTCATAACTCATTGTGGTTTATAATGGTGCCTTTAACTGCTCCATGGTGATCATTAGAAAAATGACATTTCCAAAGGAGTGTATGATATAGAGCAGGAAAAGCTCCCTAACCCATAGGAGTGGATTCCCCATGCACAGGATAGCACACAGGGAAAAAGAACAGAGCAGAAGCTAAAGCCACATTTGAATCACCTGCTGGACCCATTTTCATGAAGAATTTCATATTAAAAATATTCATTTATTCCCAAGTTGGCAAAAGTTGACATTTGGAAGCGGGGGCAAATATCCTGCAAATGTTCATTAACCTAGGACATTATCTATCACACAACAGCTACTCAACAAATGGTGGCAATTCATGTTCCAGAGAGATCAGGAGCAATGAGAACTGGTAACATACCACCAAATTTATTGATTAGGACACCACACACGTCAGCAATGTGGATAGGAAAGAAGAATAGGATATGATGACTCAAAAAAATGAAATCTTTAAAAAAAAAAAAAGTTTCAGTCCTTAAGTGGATCTTCTAATATTCTTGGTGCAATGCTTCAGATCACTAAACAGAACCCAAACCATTAAGATTTTCTTATTGCTAACAGTGAAATGCCTGCTTATTTCCTAATATACAGGTTCTCAAGCCAAATTATGGGGTGTGTGTGTGTGTGTGTGTGTGTGTGTTTTCTTTCTGGAAGAGGGTATGAGCATGATGCCTGAAAATAAAGGATAAAGAACAATGTGCTGACATGGAAACAGAGTGGAAAGAAATCAGTTGTTAAGAGAGGAATGCTGAGTGCTCACAGCCTCACAGTTTGAGAAACAGTTGGCTAGCTCTGAATGTCACAGGAGTGGAATTAAATTATTTGCAGGCTCAATGGCTCATCACTCAGCTGTAGCAAGAAATAAAATTGGTTGGGTATGAATTCTTCACAAAGTTGTGCCAATTATTACAAAAGGACATGACCAGATGATCATTTCCTTTCCAGCAAATGGAACTGTGCCCAGTCAGTTTGGTCCACATGGAAATCGAGCCATGTAACTGGATCTTATTATTTCACTTAATCGATGACAAAAACTGGTGACTGCTATGTCACTAATGGGCTAATATTTATTAAAAACAAAATCAAAGCAGACAGGCAAATGGCTAACTCAGTCATGTTGAATGTTATATACATCCACCCTACATCTTCATTTTCTTGTCATTAACTAAGTGAAGTGACACTTTGTCAAAACGTCAGTGAAGTCCTTTAAAATATTTTTGAAAAAGCCTGCATAAAAATACCAAAAATTGTTGTCAGGAGAAACTCACAATTTTGACTCTCTTTTAAAGTTTTCAGTAACAGTACTTTGTGCTTAGGTCAGAGTTTTCTTCTAGGGGATTGAAGAGCTAATGACTAACAGTTTGCCTATTCACAAAGAGGGATCTGCATAGGAAATTATGATTTCCTGTGTCACTCCTGATTTCCTGTGTCAACCCAATTAACTAAATTTATTGTTTGAGAAATGACCCAAGAGAATATTAAGAATAAAGATGAGTATTAAATTGAATTTAAGCTATCATCCTGTGGTAAATGTGAGGTATTCCCTTTTTAAGGATTTCAACAGACAGATAATGGAAACCAAAGTATGTCACCAAAAGGCTTTTTTGTCCCACTAAAAATACATATTTCCCACACTCCAAGTTTTAGTGGTTTCTATGTTTATATTAAAAGCAAGCTTGTTTTAATGCACATATGATACATATATCATGGGAAGACTAAATTTGTGATTAGTAAGCATTAACTGATCATTTTAAATTTTTTTTGGTATTGTTCTTATCTCTGGTTTTCTCTGAAAGGTAGCTGTTTTTTTATTTTTTCGTCTGGTACGAACATTCTGTTCTATTGCTTAAACCCCTTCATGGTTTTCCCTTACATATCAGACTAAGGCTAAAATATTTAAATATTTAAAATATTTAACTTCAGATTATTTATGATCTGTCCACAGCCTACACATCCAGCATGCCCTCCAGAGACATCGTTGTTCCCGATATCCACCCTCTCCTTCTCCCTTAGTAATAGAACCTTGAGTTCTGGTTGGCACGTGGTTCTAGCTGACACTACCCAGTGGTCCTCCAATCATAGCAGCTAAGTCTGTATCCTAACTAATACAGATGTCAAGTTTTTCGAGCAGAGAAAGAAGTAAACACAGAGAAAAAAAGTCCTGGGCTTTAACCCAAAACTTACCTATAACATCCTTATTATGTTATTCCAGGATCAGATCATGGTTTTGTTTCTTTTGCATTGAAACTCAAGAAGCCATTAGATTTCTTCTCACTACAATAATACATGGGAAATATTTCAAACTAAGTGAACCATGACTGTGAGGCAGCTATAAGTTAGTTCATTCTGAGCACAGGCACAATATATGAAGTCACAACAGCGACAGACTAGCTAGAGCTTTGCCTATAATCACTGGAGACTAAAATCAGACCCATTACAGACATAAAGACGGCAAGTCCTCAAAAACTAAACTATGCACTAGTGTGGATCAACGTTATTAAAAAGGAAAAAATCAGTAGGCACTACCTACAGATTCGTCATGACAAATGCAGACTCTTAGCCACTCCTAATTTAGCCACTCACCAATACCGTCACACTGTGGGATTCTTCTCTGGGTTTATCTGCAAATTTTTTGTTTGTACATATGCTTATATTTAAACTAAACATTTAGAAAACTCTTTATAGTTCTTAACCAATCTTATATTTATCGAGTCCAGAGTTGAAAGACCCATGTTAGGTACCATTAAGGAAATGTACCTGAGCTTCTATTTTCAATGTTAGGGTGGACTAGGGATCTTGAAAACCTGCCAAACACTGATACCCTGCATAAAATGTTGTGTACATATCCTTCACAAGTCGTATATGAATTTACGAGAAAGCAAGAAAAATTCTCTGAGGCAGGAATGTGAAGCAAGAGCATGAGACAGGAGGTGATAAAACTTGGAGGTTTTGCAGCCCTGAGGAGGCGGAGGAGAATGAGGAGGAGGGGGAGGATGGCTGGATCTTCAGATTCATGGACACAGGGAACCAGAGGCAAGGCCTTGCATGCATGCATGCCAGGAGGGGTCAAGCTGGAGGCCCACAGTATAGAGCAGAGACCCAGGAAGGACTTTCTCCTCCAGAAAAGAGCAAGGTACGAATGAAAAATGTCAAACAAAACCTGCTCAAGAGGTCTTGTCAATCTTGACTTTGGAGAAAAGCAAACCATATCTCCTCAGAGAATCCATAGCCAAAGTGTGCCAGAGTTGGCATGTTTCCATATGCCTAGTAGAAGCAGAAGTAAATCCTTTCTGGAAGAATGCCTCTTCAATCCAGACCTTAAAGGATTCCCATATATAATATTCCAATTAATATAACTCATAGTAGAAAACAAAGTTCTAGGACATACCAAGTAATAGCCCCACAAATAAGAATCAGCAAAACAAACAAACAAACAAAAACCATCAAAACTAGATAGTTTTAGACTTCAGATAGTGAAATTATTGGGCAAAACACATAAAATTAAGCATATTGAATATGCTTAAGACATATAAAAGAGAATTAGAGCCATAAGGAACAAGAGAGTACTCTTAAAAATAGTCGTATTTTTTTAAAAATCAAAACTTTTCAAAATGAAATATAAAGTCATCAAAATTATAACACTTAATGGGTGACTTCAGTAAATGAGACTTAGCTGTAAAGGAAAACCAAAAACCGTGGTGTCTCTAATCAGATAGACCCCAAATATGGGGCGATGATTGGGCAGAAGTCGGTGGCGCTGGCAGTGAAAGGATTCACTTGAGGCACAGAAGTTTCTTGAATGTACTGCATGGGAGTGGTGGGCAGGACGGCAAAGGAGAGGCTGTCTCCTCAGCAAAGGAGAGGCAGTGTATGGGCTGTGTTCCAAGCAGGAAGATGAGGAGGTGTGGGGATGCATGGAATCTTCCCTTTTTTGGTAACTGTGCCTGGTTGTAAGTAGCCCATCAGTCAGTTAGGGCCTGTGGGTGTTTTGAGGTGGGTCACCTGACGGGCCTGTCTGTATTTGGCCAGGTGGTCAGGGTCAGTGTGGACCCTTTGGCCTTGATCAAGTTTCCATTGCTCAAGCCTGTTGTCTAAAAGCCTGTTGTCCCCACAAACTAGATGACAGAGCCTAAAAATACTCATAATATGCAACACAGAGAGACAAAGCGACAGAGAGTATAAAGCAGAAGTTGAAATGTGGAGGATAAATGTCTAAATACATCCAACGGGAGCTCCAAAAGCAAAGAATAAAACAGGGAAGAGGAAGCGGCGAAACTATTTTAAAAGGTAAATAGGCAAGCTTTAAATGCATCTGTTTTCAGGTCCAGTAGACCTAATGAATTAAAAAAAATAACATATAAAAAGAAATTCCATATCAAAACACACCCAGGGAAATCTAAAGAAAAAATAAAAGATTGTAAAAGCAGCCAGCGAGGAAACATAGGCTAGCTGGAGTGAGAAATAATTATTCTAATGGCCTTCCTTCTCAACAGCAAAAACAGAAGGTGGAAGACAGGCAAATGAGTAGCAAAACAAGACACTTACACAGTCGCAAAGGAGAGTTAAAGAAAGATATTTTTAGAAAAACAAAAACTGAGAGTTCCCTACCAGTAGATTCTTAGTCAAGGAAAATCTAAAGGATGGGTTTCAGAAAGATTAAAAAAAAAAAAATTTGCAGAAAGAAGGCACAGATGGCAAGAAGGTCATGAATCAAGAAAATACTAAAGATGAGACTAAATCTAAGAAAACGTAAAAATAACTATGTTCAATTTGGAGAATAAAAATCATTGGAAATGGCAAAGAACTCAAATGAACAAAATAGCATGAAACCTAAAAGGTAGTGTATGTGGTGGACAGAGTTAAATATTCAGGGGTACAGGGGCTACTCAGGAGTCAGGTAAATAGATGTATTAAGCCAAGTCCTGTTAGAGAAGCTTGGTAAAATTTCAAGGGTTTTGACTAAAAAAATAGATTCAGGAACATCCAAACCAGTAGAGGGGAGGGGGGAAACATGAATGATAATAAAAATCTTCTAACTTCAAAAGAACACAAGAAAGAAGGAAAAGGGGAAAAAAAGAGGACAAAAAAAAAAAGAAATACATATGTAAATAGATTCCTCTCCTGATTCTTCTCCTCTTAAAATACATAGATTGTCTAACTGAATTAAAAACAATCCAGCTAGACGCTGTATATGAAAACTGTGCCTAAAACATAAAGTCACAAAAAAAGTTGGAAAGGTTAGAGAAAAGATGTACCTGAAAATGACTAATTAAAAGAAAGCTGAGGGGCACCTGGGTGGTTCTGTGGGTTAAAGCTTCTGCCTTCAGCTCAGGTGTGGTCTCAGGGTCCTGGGATCTAGCCCCACATCAGACTCTCTGCTCAGCAGGGAGCCTGCTTGCTCCTCTCTCTCTGCCTGCCTCTCTGCCTACTTATGATCTCTGTCTGTCAAGTAAATAAATAAAATCTTTTAAAAAAAAAGCTGATACAGTTAATTTATAATACATAAATATAATTTGAGGTAAAAGACAGCAGTAGAGATGAAGATGTTCACGACCTCATGATCAAACTTTCAGTTCACCAGAAAGATAAAGTAGTGCTCAGCTTTTAGGCACTAATAATATAATTCGAATTATATTGTCATTAATAAAATAATTATAACACTAATAAAATTAGAAAAATAGCTTTTACTGAAAAAAAAAATCAGTGGACCTATATTCATAAGTAAGACCAATACATTAAGTATCTTTTTTCAAGATTATCTGCTTTTGTCATCAAAGTTACTTAGCCTCATAAAATGAATTGTGGAATGCTCTCTCTTTTTCTGTGCCAGGGTTTGTGTTATCTCCCTTGAATGTTTAGTAGAATTTATCTCTAAAATCATCTGTGCATGGCATCTTCCTTCTAGAAATTAAGAAAAAAAAAACTTATTTAATGGCCTTAATAGTTACAAAGCTACTCGTATTTTCTATTTTATCACACTTTCAATTTTGATGAACCATATTATTCCAGGAAGATATCCATTTCTTCAAAGTCTTCAAAATTGTTGGCATCAGAGCATTTTTTTATCTCTATCCAGTATCTGTAATTTTTCATTTTTGAGAGTGTTTTCTTTGAAACTCATGTCTTGTTTTCTTGATAAAACTTTCCAGAGTTGTCAATTTTTTTGGTCTCTTCAAAAACCAATTTTTAGCTTTGATGATCCTCTCATCTTTGTTTTCTAGTTCATTATTTTCTGCCTTTATGTTTACTCTTCAACTTTGAGTTTACTCTACTGTTCTTCCCCAGATTTTTAAGATAGATGCTTAGTTATTAATTTTCAGACTTTCTTCTTCGTCTCTAAGACAGCCTTTCAACTTAAAAATTTCTCACTACACACCACTCACTGACATTTCCAAAATTTTGAGTTATAGTATTTTCTTTATTGTGCAATTCTAAGTATTTTTGAATTTCTAATTTTTCTTAAACCATGAATTATTAAAAACATTTTTAATTTCCAAAATTATTTTTGTTCTGCTCGTGTATGTGTGTGAAATTTAATTTTTATTTTTTTTATTTCATTTTTGTTTAATTGTGGTCAGAGATGGAATGCCATGTGGAATCAATTCTTTGGAATTTACTCTCATTTGCTATATGGCCAAAGCATTGTCATGGTAAATGTTTCATATTTTGGTAAATGTTCCTTGTAACTTGAAAAGAACGGGGTTCAGGAGTTTCTATGCATGCATTAGATCAGTGTTTACCACACCGCCTGTAAGATAAGAATCATCTGAGGCAGTTTTTTGAAACACAGCTTTCTGAATCTCTCTCCTGGAGATTTTCATTCACTAGGTCTGGGACTGAGCCATCAGGGAAAATTGAGAAATCCTACAGCAAAGCAACACTGTTGTTCCATTCAAATCTTATTTGTACTGATTTAGGTCCGTTTGATCTCTCACTTTTTGAGAGAGCTATATTCAAATATTCCACCATACTGGCGGATTTTCATTTTTTTCTTTTGTCACTTTTAAATATATATGTTATACACACACCCACACACCTCTTTGATAGGTCTATTAAAGTCTCTCCAGTTTCTATGTCCTCATCTTGTAAAAACGGAAGTGAAAATGGTCATTATTTTGAAGAATCTGAGGACAAATACACAGAAAATACACACAAACAAGGTGCCTGGTTTAGAGGAGCGGCTCAGTAGGTCATAGCTCTTACTTTCCATAAGGTCATTTTCAACACTAGAATTACCCTCAGGTATGTTCATGCGGTTCCTCTATTTCACTACAGGCTCTGGATGTGTTACCCTTGGGCCAAACCACCCCTCAAAACTCCATGGGCAGGGACTCGATTACCTCCTCTCCCCATGAACATGACAGGGAGAGCTGTTTTGCCTGCCTTGAAATGAGAGATTATGCTGTTGTCTTTCCTCAGGACACACTACCAGGCATGACTTCGCTGTGTTTGCTGCTAAGGGTGTTGTCTCTCATGTCCACAAGTGTGGCCAACACAAAGACTCTTGGCAGAGTGCTTCGAGAGTTAACTATGAAGCAGAAGTCGTGATCCTCCTGAAGACCCTCTGTGCCTTGTTTTTGGTCTTTATATATCATGAAAACAATTTGTCTCCATTTACATTATTATATTGTCATTCCTAAAGCTCAGAACCAAGTTCTCAGCTCTGCTAGAACAACTCAGTAGAAATTTGTAGCCTGTTCAAGCCTAATATATTCTCCCTAACACTTCCTTCTTGCCCATTTACATTTCTCATGCTAATTTAGGTTTTCCTGTCTTATAGACTTAATTTTTTTTGTTGTTTTGCAAATTCATTGCATATATTTACTGTCAGCACCTAAAGTTTCCACGGGATAAGCTGGGATATAAGAACATACGTAGATACATAAGTAGTAAATGCATATCATACATAGATAAATGCATAACCATCTACATATGTATGAATTTAATTTATAGACCAGATGGAGAAAAGGGCTAAAGCTGAGACCTTCATGCCAGTATCAGAGACTCTCTACTGGAAAAGACAAACCATAGAGCTATTACATAAAATATTGTATTATTCAAGGAGAACTCCCTTCATTTAATGATATACAGTTTTCAGAGCAAGGTTAAAAATTCACAAGATTTATGGATTTTCTGCTTCTATAGATACTGCTTCCAGGGCCATAGGAAACTTAGATCACCCTTTGTATTGAAGACTTACTCATGGATCAGTGTTTAGTTGAAATGCCATTATAAAAAGAAATGGCTTATTTTTCAAAACAGTTTCTTGTTTGCATAAATTCACCTGCTGGGAAAAAAGGAGGAAAGCTTGTGTGCTTTGCTAGAATCTGCACTATTCTGGTAAGTTCTCTGAAAGCATTTCTGGAGGACCATACAGCCTGCTTGCTTCCTTTGTTCCAAGTCTAAGATACTCTCCTCTGAAATGTCCTTGTGGCGATTTTGTAGGCCCAGCTATTTAGAATGGTTTCCTGGAAGCATTTGTAAAACAATTAAAACTTTCTTCATGCCTCCTAACCTCCTGTCTCCTTAACATTAAAACCACCCTTTGTAATTTCCTTGTTTTTCTCACATTGACTGGATCTGAAGGGAACATTTATTTATGCCATAGCAAACACAGCTTAACTGGTATTTTGGCTGACAGAACAGCTTTGTTTCCGTGCTTGTGTAACCTCCTCTCTGACAGCCGAACTTGGGGAGTTAGCCTTCTTAGCAAACTGCCTCCTTAGTGCGGGTGGAAGGCGTAGCAATCCTGTTATTACAAGAGCACAGACTTGGTTGAGGGTTACTTCATTGTTCATTTATTGACTTAAGGGAAAATAACCCAATGTAAAAACCTGAATATTACTTCAAAGATCAGTCGAGAGCGTTCCTGTAGTCAGCTTTCAAAAGAAAGGGCAATTCTTTCATCTGATGGTGGTAGCTTTAGGGCACTATAAATTTTCTTGCAGGATCTTCATGGGGTCCACGAAGACTAAGAAGGGTAATGATGCGTTTCAGTCTCAAGGGAGGCTAGATAGACATTGCTTCAGATTAAATCATTTCCTAGCAAAACAAGAGTTATTAGATCACTGCTTGCCAAATCAACCATTTGTACTAACACATGTATGCAATAAATAAAAGCATTAGGCGGCGGGCATTCTTCTCTAGTTGGAGACACCGTGGTTTCCAATTTCTGTTAAAAAGGGTCTTGATTTTAAAACAAACAAAAAAATGAGAACCCTAACAACCAAATGAAAACTGTGAAGGCTCTTCTCCAATAACATAATGCTGTCTCGGATACTTTGAGGGTATTTATGGGAAACAACATTCTGTTTTGGAAATCCATTGTTCAGTTATTATTCATCTTGTGTATAACTCCCTTGTGGCATTGTTCAGATTACTGTCCCAAGAACAAAAGAGAAGATACAACACCATTTAAAAATGACAATATCTCCCTAATTCTCTATGATGCCCTGAACAATACACACCCTTCTCTCTTTTCTTGTATTTTGAGCAGAAGATTATTAGAAAGGTGTCAGTGCTCTATCTACCCCCAACGAATTCCAGTCTTAAGTGGCATTTGAAGTTAGAATGATTTGGAATGATGAATTCCTCTTTGGAAGCTGTATGTCCTGATGAATTGTAGGGGGAAGCAGGAGAGGTAGCCTCTGGGTCCTTCCAGAGGGTTCATGAGTCCACCTTACAGCAGAAAGCAGAGCTGTGTGTTCATCTAGTCCCTCTGTTTTCCTATAACCTCACTGCAAGCTTGTTATCACATTTATTATGTGATTGATGAGCGTCTGTCTTTATACCAGAGGCACTTAATAGGTTTCTCTAGGAAGACAAATGATCTGGGAGATAGATTATATTAATTTAGGAGTCTGCAACTGGGCCCTGTCGGGACTATCCCTATGCAGTCTTGAGCCTCAAATTCTCCAATGACAGGGAAACTAATCCTTACCAGATGCTTACAAGGAAGGGAGGGTCAAATTTATAAAGTAATATGAACTCCTCATTAACAAAAATCATTTATCAATGTATATTACTCATTATGAAAAGAATTAACCTGCCCACAATTTGCTTTCATTTTGCTTTTGATTAATTATAGCATGTATTGTTGAGCAGGAATCCACAAGGAAATACAATTAGCATTATCAATGTTAGTGATGACTGACGACTGAGAATGTCTAAACAGAATTCAGAAAAAAATTCATCAACTCCAATACCCTTATGATCTAATTTAAAGAAAGTAACAACTGCTCAATTTCAATTAAATTTTTAACTTCAAAGAGCTAACTTATAAGGAAACAAAAACAAGAAGTAAAGATAATAAAGGAGTAAAAATGTATGCATGAGAACAAGTTAAAGATACTAAAGGAGTAAACTGTATACATGAGGACAAGTTAAAATATTTGGCAGGAAAAGTGGAGAATGGAGACTAACTGGTAATAATGGTTTGCAGGCTTGTAATGATGGCATAGTTACATTCTGGGTTAGTTTTCTCTTGCTTATTCTCATTTCATGATCTCTCTTTTGAATGGGCCCCGAACACTGCTTCCACTTACCATTGTCATGCTCATTTCAGACATTTTTATTATTTTCTGTATATAAGGAACTATGCTAGATATGTGGGTGATAGAAAAATATGTATGATAGAGTTAACATTCTCAATGAATACAAGTCTCAAGAGGGAAAGATAAGACACAGAATTCACTTCTCTTTAAGGAAATAGGATAGAAATTAATGCAAGAGAACAGGGAAAACGAAAAGGTCTATTTTCAACATGCTCAGGGAAGCCTCTTAAAGAGGGTTGTTTTTGTTTGTCATTTTCATTGATGCTATTTCCCATCGGTACATAAAAGCTCATTATCTCTTATACACTGAGTAAAGTAAATTGAGTAATGCCGAAATTAAGATAAATTGGTATGACAACACCAACTCTCAGATTTATCTCTACCTTTTCTGAGCAGCAAAAGCATTCTGTCCTCTTAGCTGGTCTCTATTTGAAGTCATTCTTCAGGTCCCCTAGACACAGCCTAGTAAACAAGTATTTACTTTTGACACAATGTCTGTTACCCTTTGATACCTGGATGTTTTAATGACTTCTTGCTTCCTATTGAATCTTGTTTGGGAATTACTGTAAAAGGTTGATGTTACCTGACATCCGCATTTATCATTACTCAGAGTTGTGCTGGAAGCCTAAATAACCAAGTCAGATTTTACCCTGTGACGGTGTGGGAGACAAAGGAAATTATTTAGCCACTAAGTATTTGGGTGAAGGTAGAACTTGACAGAAGGAGGACTGTCAAAGGATGGTGACTCAGATTACAGAACATGTACCTAGTGACTATAATTTTTATCCCTTAAAAAAAGTCTTTCTTACACCTTTTTACAGGAAGATATGTTAAGATAAATAATCTAGTACAATAATCTTTCTAGAATAACAATAACAAGTTTTCTTTGGACCTCGTTCATGCTCCTACTGAACACTCATATCAATAAACTGAGGAACAAAGACTTTTCTCATACATACACACATGTACACACACGCAGTGTGCCCAGAAATAAACCTACACGTATACAGTCAACTAACCTTTGACAAGGGTGCTAAGAGTACACAACGGAGAAAGTATAATTTCTTCAATAAATGGTGTTGGGAAAACTGGATATCCACATGCAAAAGAATGAAACTGAACACTTATCTTGCACCATTCACAAAAATTAACTCAAAATGGATTAAACCTTATGTCTAAGACATGAAATAATAAAACCCTTAGAAGAAAGCGAAAGCAAAAACTTTGACATCGGTCTTGGCAATGATATTTTGGATATGATACCAAAAGCACAGGCAGCAAAAGCAAACATAAACAAGTAGGGCTACATCAAACTAAAATCCATCTGTACAGCAAGGGAGACAACAAAATAAAAAGGCAACCTATGAAATGGGAGAACATATTTGCATATTTTTCTATATCTGATAAGAGGTTGACATCTGAAACAGCTAAGAAACTCATACAGCTCAGTAGGGAAAAAAAAAAAGGCAAAGTACTTGACAGAACATTTTTCCAAAAGAAGATAAACAAATGACCAACAGAGATATGAAAAAGTACTCAACATCGCCAATCATCAGGGAAATGCAAATCTAAATTACAATGATATATTACCTCAAATCTGTTAAGATGGCTATTAATAAAAAGAGGTAACTTACATATTTATTCTGGACATCTACTGTGCAATATTATCCTCATTTTACAGGGGAGGAAATCAGGACTCAGAAAAGGGTTTCTTGATTCAAGGTATCTCATTAGTAAGTGCTGGAGGCAAGATTCACAAGATTGTCTCACTTGTCATTTGTTCATGTTCCTGCAGTACATTTCCACAGAAACACTTCAGGTAATAGCTACCCCAAAATCCTTGGGAGTAAGATGTGATCATATTAGGACACAAATCATAGAACCCTCCCCACTCCCCCGAAAAAAAATCATTCTGGGTGGCTCAATCAGTTAAGGGTGGGACTCAATTTTGGCTCAGGTCATGATCTCAAGGTCATGAGATCAAGCCTCATGTTGGGCTCTGTGCTCAGCGCCAAGTCTGCTTGAGATTCTCCCTCTCCCTCTATTTTCTGCCCCTCCCCATACATGCACTCTCTTTTGCTTTCAAAATAAATAAAATCTTTAAAAAGATCATTCAGTCTACAAAAAAAAATGAAAATAAAACCAGAAGAATGGCTTTTTAGAATATAATTATAATTTGATGCTTACTATTATACCATACAGCATTTTTCTAAATGCTATTGAAAATGTTGAAGTGTAGAGTTTACTTCCTTATATGCTTTTCTGTGAACTTACATATTTATTCTGGAGCACTTCCAGGACCAACCCCAAAGCTTGGATGTTTGTGACATTGCTGAGGAGACCAGCAAGGCCAGCACTCAGGAGCAGGCTGATTCCTCTGACCCGTTCTCACTGTTCGACTTTCCTGCCCCCACTTCCGTTTTCTCCCTGATACATGCTCGACTTTGAACAGAGTACTTCACCTTTTCCACTTTCTGTTTCTAAATTGTAAAAGAGAGTGAAAATTATCTTTAAAATTTCTATTGCTCTAACATTTGGTAAATTACAACTTAAAGTTCTTTTTTAAAATTTTTTGTAAGACAGGTATTTATGTATTAGTTTGGGTTGAATAACCAGTGATTCTGAAAATTATTAGTGAAGTTCTAGCAATCATGGAGCAAATATGAGGATTCTCAAATTGGTTGTTCATTTCATATTTTAAAAAGTGGTTATTCAAGAATGTAAACTGTGTATTATTTAAAAACTAACTTCCAGTAACTATTAACTACATAATAACTACATAACATGGGCATTGGGTTCCGAAGTCATTTTCCCAAGGTGAAAATCCCATATGGATAAAATTACCTGTGGAAGTCCTTCAGCCCATAAAGAATCATATGTATCATTTTATATATTTAAAATATACATATATACAAGGGCACCTGGGTGGCTCAGTGGGTTAAGCCTTTGCCTTCAGCTCAGGTCATGATCCCAGGGTCCTGGGATCGAGCCCCACATTGGGCTCTCTGCTCAGTGGGGAGTCTGCTTCCCCCTCTCTCTCTGCCTGCCTCTCTGCCTACTTGTGATCTCTATCAAATAAATAAATAAAAATATTTAAAATATATATATACAACATATACAAAGTTAATTTTTAATGTAAAATATACAATAAACAATAGTATATGATATCCATTTCTCAAAGTATTAATTACATACAAGGGCACATAGTTATGTATTTTAATTTTGTGGGAGAATTCACATTATTTGTATAACAAATACAAACATGATTTTGCTCCTCTGGGTGAATTTCATGACATCCCTTGGGAACTACAGGTTTTTGTACCACTATAAGTGGAAAAAGAGGTCTGGGGTAGTTTTAAAGCTTATCTAAAGCCTCAAAGCTAGTAAGTGACAAAGCTGCAATTCAAATCTTTAAAACTCAGGATCCAGTTGTCTTTCTACTGACTTATAATTAGCTCTATGTTTATCTTACTGTCCTGCTAAACTATATAAACTCTTTTTCATCTTCATGGAATTTTGCAGGGTTTTTTTTTTTTTTCACTCCAATTAATTTTCCCAAACAGAATTCTTTTCTTTGAATTGTCTACTTTGCTGATAATTCTGAATGAGAAAAAGTGTGGGAGGAGGGAAATAAAATGCTATTATATTTGATATGAAAAGTCTGCTCACTAGATTTAGTTGAACTCACCCATGTAGTAGCATTCTAAATTTGCTATTAGGCTACTTTAAATATGGGAGACTTTATTGGGAAGAAGTTTTATCCGTTCTGTGTCTACTTCTGAAGAGAGGGAGGGTAAAATAGATATTTAACTGCAAGTAGGAAGGCCATTATTTCCCCTTGTTGACTCTGGCCCAAAAAGAAGTTTAAAATTTCCAAGAGAATTTGGATCAGCTAGTATTAGTAATGGTGATTAACCTCTTGATTCTTGCCTGTGGTTACAGGAAGCCTCCTTTCAAGGGCAGCTGTGATTTAGCTTTATATCAGATCTTGTATAATAGCATTCATTTTCTGGTCATTTACTTGCTTCTATTTACTTGCTATTTCTCTTAGAAATAACAACAGTTTGTATGCTTTGGGGGTGCACATTGTACGTAAGGAGATGTCTCGCGAGGACAACCAATTTTGGTCTGCCCAAAGACCGAGAAACAGGGTTACAAACCTTGACCTCAATTCTTACCCAATTAGTAGTCTGGATGGGCACCTAGATATAGCACACCCTAACTTCCTTAGCCATATCTTCTATGTAGGGAATAGCATAATGGCAGACTTGAACCTGTAGAATAAATAAAGCAACTGAATTATTAATATGGAATTTATAAATACATCCATTAATTGAGTACGTTTTAGAAATCAAGAAATTGTGTTTATGAAATTTTTCCTGTTCCAACAGATTGCATCTTGCTTTTCCAAAGCAGAGAGAACTACATGCTAGAAGTAAGCCCTTACTACCTTTTCAGCTTCTTCTCTTTTTAAATTTTATCTTTCGACACACCAAACCACCTAGACCATGTTAGACTTGATAATTGTCTCAATTCATTATTTTTTAGAAGAGGAGCTGAAGCCTCTCAATGACTTCCCCAGGAACATTCAGAACTGGGACAAGAATGAAATCTTTATTAATTCATGGAATCATAAAGCAGTATTAACAACCTATTGGATGTGTTCTTCTCCCCCACATTGCTCCTACAACAATGAGGTAGGAAGATAGTTTAACTGGAAATGTGAAATAATAAATAAGCATAGGGTATAATAGAGTGTAGCATATCAGAGATTTCAGGTCTTGGTCAATGCAAGAGATTTGGGTGATTCCCAGGAAGAATCTGCAAGAGTTGCCTTCCAAGCTGCCAAGCTGAGAGGAGCAAGGATAGATGGCATGCAAGGAGATCTGGGCCAAGTAAACCTTCACTGTCTCACCACGTGTTTTCTTTGGAAGAAAAGAGACATTTTCCCAAAAGGTAGGCAATTAAAGGAAAAAGAGAAAAGCATACAATGAGGTACAGGAATTATAAATTGTGTCCTCTAAGGGCTGGCTTCCTAGGAATCTGACCTGTGCAGTTGCCCAGGACCAGCATATAGAGGGAGTCCCCATATGCAATTTATTAAATCTGCAGTCGCCATCTTGGAAATCTTCAAAATTTCTCAACAAGAGGCCCCAGATTTCCACTTTTCACTGGGCTGGGTAAATGATGTAGTCTTCTGCCTACTTTTCCTTGCAAATTCTGTTCTGCCACCTCCTTCACCACTCTGTTTTCTCACCCTCTCCCCAACCCCTTCACGGCCAGGACCTCTTGCTTGTATCTGAACTCATCCTTAATGTAGATATGGTTTGCAAAATAAATTCTCCCCTTGAAATTCAACTTCTGGTTGAATTTGGAATGAAAGAATGAATACAACTTGCTTTTCCTATTTAATAATATTTTGGGGACATGTGTTTATATCAGTAAGTATGTCTGCCCTGTTCTTTTTTTATACCAGTAAAATCTGTATGTAGCCCAGATGATAACCCCCTCACTGGGGGCTTCCTGACCCCTAGAGATCTGGCTAAACTTGGTCCAAACACCAATTCCACAGTCCTGTCAGACAAATCCCATGGTTTCTGCTAGTTCCTATTTTACCTACTTCTTCAAGATCTTCATCCTCATATTGTGTCTTTGTGCTACATTCAGGATGAGGGTCTGGTTTCTTCATCAGGTCACAAGATGTCCAGTAATAGATGTTTTGTGATTTGTGTGTGCATTTTACTGAAGATCTGAGGAGACTGGGACTGAGGGCAGGAGTTCATGACAGGGTATGGCAGTTGTTTGCAACCCAGATGATCTCGTTTCTCTCTCTCATCTCCCTTTCTCCAAAGTAACAAGTAAAGTTTTGCTCTTGTTTTACATCAAAATTTTCATCAGTATCAGGACCCTGTTAAAGGACTTACATTTTCCCTGAAGCACTTTCTCAATTGAATATATTCCCATCTTAAGACAAACATTGGTTAAAAGCTTTTTACAATTAAAAAAAAAAAACTTTTTACAATAGTTAAAATTGTTAGTGGTTTTCACAGAAAGGTGAAATTGAAGAGGCATTTTCCTGATGATTTACATTTTATGATTTGGAGGATTTTTATACAAAAGATAAAATGACATCACAGTGACCTACATTTTTCAAACCAGTCATGAATATGTATTCCAGATATTACTACTTCATTCTAAGGTCCTTTGTTTTCTTTTTTCTTCTCAAAATATTTGTTTTCTTAAAAAAGAAGCTCTTTTTTTCTAGGTCACAAAGAAACATATTTTTAAATTTATTTTTGTTTTCATTACCAAAATATAGTTGACATACAATGTTATATTAATTTCAGGATACAACGTAGTGATTCCACAATTTTATGCATTAATCAATGTTCATCATAATAAGTGTAGTTACCTTCTGTCATCATACAACATTTTTACAATATTATTGACTATATTCCCTATGCTGTACTTTTCATTTCTGTGACTTATTTTTATAACTTATTTATTTTATAAACTTATTTATGTTCTTTTAAAAAAAGTGTGGGGGCGCCTGGGTGGCTCAGTGGGTTAAAGCCTCTGTCTTCGGCTCAGGTCATGACCTCAGGGTCCTGGGATCGAGCCCCGCATCGGGCTCTCTGCTCAGCGGAGAGCCTGCTTCCTCCTCCCTCTCTCTGCTTGCTTGTGCTCTCTCTCTCTCTCCAATAAATGAATAAATAAAATCTTTTAAAAAAAAAGCACTACTTTACAAGTATTCATTTATAAAAAAAAAAAGTGTGAATGAATTTCTGCATTTTTCAATATTAGAAACTTGGTAAAAAAAAATATTAAAGTTCAAAACAATATTAGAAAGCCCTTAACCTTAACAGCACTTCCCATCATAACGTGTATATTTGTTAAATATATTTCATAACTGCTTCATATTTTGAAGAGATGCTTTCATGAGCTGACAGGATATTTCCAATTTGCTAATCACCTTTGCACTGATTTATTTACATCCCATTCATATATACTACTTAATTAAAAATATGCATTTGATGATGTATGGGTTTGATCTCATTATGCAAATAACCCCCCTAGCACAGTTGTTTAGGAAAGTCAGACAGTCTCTTGAGAGTCAGGAAAAATAATTTACATACTGTTCTGCGTTAACCAGTATTTCATGCATGGCCAGTCATTTCCCTCTCTTAATTGGAAACTAGCCAATTAGCCCATATATAATTAGTTTGCATATCAAGCAAATGAACTATTGAATGAAAACAGTGTATAACATAGTACCAATTAAGGATCAATCTGCTGGAGTACGTGAGTTCACAACCAGCTCCCCACAACTCCAAATAAAAAGGAGAAATAAAATATTTTTTAAAATATGGTTAAAAATATGCAGGAAACTTACACCATATCTAAAAATTAAAATAGATCGTAGACTTAAAGTTACAAAACTTAAAGGAGAGAAAATCATGGATTAGTCAAGATTTCATAGGTATAACACCACAAGCACAATCCATGAAAGAGAAAGTTAAAAAACTAGACTTTGTCAAAATTTTAAAATTCTAATTTTTGAAAGACATTTTTAAGAGAATAAAAAGACAAGCCATAGAGTGGGAGAAAATATTTGCAAACCATGTAGTTGATAATGGACTAGCATTTAGAATATATAAAGAACACTAAAGTCCCAATAATAAAACAATCTGATTTTTAAATAAGGGGCAAAAGATTTGATTACTTTACCAAAAACCCAAAAAAGTATACAGAATATAAATAAGCATAAGAAAAAATGCTCAGCATCATTAGTCATTGGGAAATGCAAATTAAAACCACAACAAACTACCACTATGCACCTATTAAGGATGTCTAAAATTAAAATGCAGCACTTATCTGTGGCAAAACCCTTCAAGAGCATTGTGACTAGTGCGCTGCAAGGAAGTTCAACATCTAGAATTTTTCCACCCACATGAGACAAAAGCAAACTCTACTCCAGAGTTCTTAACCTGAGATCTAAATACTCCTGCAGGATGACTGACTAGGCTTTGAGGGGTCTAAAAACTGCCTGAGGTTATCAATAAAATGGCTAAGTGCTTATCTGTGTATTTCTTGGGGAAAGGAAACAGGGACATTATTTTCAGCGAGGTCATTTAACAAAAACGGCAACAAGGACAGAAAGTGTTAAGAATCCACTCTAACCAGTAGCCTAATTAGGCCAAACAATACAGAAAGCTGAATAAGGCAACTATAAATCCAGGGGATCTGGAGAGGTGTGGGTAAAAGTAAGGTCTTTCGCAATTGAGAAACTTTTGGTAAGTAAATTGATGATTGAAAAATTATAAAGCACACGAGGAAATCCTTTCCATGTGAGACAGTCAAAATTTTCATATGTAAGAAGAATTCACGAATGATAAAATGCAAATAAGACAGCATTCTGCATTTAAAATAAGTATGCTTAAATTTCTCAAAAATATAGAAGTGAAGAACATCCTGGAAATAAGATCATAAAGTTCTCAAAGAAGAGTAGGAACATATGAAAACAGACCAATTATAAATCATAGAAATGAAAACACAGTTACTAGAAGTAGAAAGGGTCTTAATATATGAAGCAAAGAGTAAAATAGATGTAGAAAAATAAAAGGAGTCAGTAGAAAGAGAACAGAAGGAAGCCCCCAGAGTACAAGACAGGAGGAGAAGGAGATGAAAGTTGTGAGACATGCCCCTACCCCCACCTAAAGCTGTTTAACCAATTTGTGGTTTATAACTGACATTCCACAGCTTACCTACTCTGTGTAGAGCCTTGGACTAAATAATTGAGTAGGAAGAAGAAAGGAAAATAAGAAGAAATACAACTATGATCATCTCTAACCTCTAAGAAGGAACATCTATTCTTTGTCTTGGATTTATTACCTGTCAGAGAGAGCTAGGCCTGACTAGAGCCTTGAACTGTTTATCTTTGAGAACCTCCTAACTTTTGTACCTGGTGGTTCTATCCCTAGAATTGGCTGATTGGTGTAGAAAATGCAAAATAAACATTCTCCTTTCACCTCCATTGAATAGAAGGGATACCATCCTGGGGATAAAAGAGGATAATTTTTTTTTATATATAAACCCAGGATAATTGTTCTTAGAAGCCCAGGAGAGAGAATAATTTTATGATTTTAGCAGTGAAAAGATGGAAAACCAACTCTTTATCCATGTGGGGAGGGAAAAAAGCATGATGATAACCTCCCCTGATTTATTTTCAAATCCACCAAAAAAATTTAACTTTTTTTTCATGTGCAGCCCACAGGAGATTAAGCATCAAGCTGCTGGTTGATTGCCCCTCGAAATGCATTTGAGTCTTTGTAGGATGACAAGAAGACTGGTGTCCAGGCAGGGATTGTTATCTGTTTACAAGTCCACTGTCAAATACCTGATACCTTTAAAACTGGGAATGTTTCAGGATGCAGAGTTTGTCATTACTAGGAAGGTGAAACAGGCATATGGTAGACACCTTCTTCCAGATTTGGGGTAGCAACCCAAATTAAACACATTCATATTTCTGTTAAGAACTGTATAAATAATTCACTGAGTGGGATAAATAAAGATTCTAAACAGCTTCCAATGTATTTAGATCTGATTTTCCTGCCAAGAGAGTTCCGATCGGATATTGCCACCAAATGAGTTCCGAAAAACTTTTGGTTTTCAAAATTGTTGATAAAGAATTGTGAACCTGTATTACCTTCAGGGAACTGGGGTTACGGGTGAAGAGAGTTCAAACATTTTTAACTTTGAGCAAAATTAGTCCCTGAAATTCCTGAAATAGAATATCAATTTCCTTCTTATCCTAAAATAGGCCCTCAGTGTATTAGTGGAAGAAAGTCAACCAATAGTTTAATGATGCTATTTTGTGTCTACTTTATTATTACAGTTCTTACCTAGCCATGAATCACATGTTAGTTCTCTTCTGACTGGTTTCTGATGAGTAACATAAAATAAAAACTAAATATTGGTATCAATCTGCCTTTTCCATAAGGCTACAGATCCACTTGCCCATAGTATTTGATGTGTGCTCTTCCGACCTGCTTCCCATGTTGGTTTTCCTTTACTGGATGAGGTGGGGGTCACATCCTAGCCAGATTCTTCTGGATCCTCATCACATGCTCCTATGGGCTCAACAAAGTGTCAGATGAACACAGCTGTGGCACATCTGTGCTCATCAGCTCTTGGTTGATAAGGCAGTGTGAGACCCCGGCCAGACTACCCTCAACTTTAGTCTTATCTGCAGTGGGAGGATCTTCTCTAGCCCAAGCTCTTCTCTCCAAGAAGAGCATCAAGTCCAGTCCTTCTCATTGGTTAAGTTTTGGGAACTCTCTTTGTGGCACCATCTTGGGTCCTAAATAAACTTAAATTACCTGGCACTGTGCAAGCCTTAAATTCCAAATCCCTTGTAGCAGAGAACATGCATCTCTTCAACCAGACATTGTGCTAACAGAGGGGAATGACCCGTAGGTACTTGACAGTTTGTGACAAATCACAGTGGGTTACGTAGAATAACACAAGTTTATTTTTATCATGAACTTTTTCATTGTATTTATATATATTTTTGTCTTGCTGGTTGAAGGTCTTAGAGTAAGTGGATTATGAACTCGGTGCTGAACGACTCTTCCCTAAAATGAATTATTAATGTTTTAAGTACCAGATACACCTAAAAGGGTTTTCTTCACATTTACATTTTTCTTGATAAAACATGTATAAGTGAACTGGGTGTGTTTATTGTATTAACTCTTATGGGAAATGACATACAGAAGAATAAAACATTGCATGTCCCTCAGGGGATATTCAATCTAGAGGAGCAAAAGACACAGAAGTCATTATAATGTTTCTACTTAACTGTCTAGAATGGTAGGGCTAGAAGGGTGGCGTTTGTCCCTAAGGTATAGAAGGGAAGGAAGGACATTAGGGACAGGAGGAAGAGTGTGGGCAAAGCACAGAGGCATGACAGTGCAGTAGGATGGCAGCGGTGGCTGGCACATGGAAGTTGGAAGGCTGCACGTGAGCCTGAAGCTGAGACGAAGAATAAAGGAATCAACTGTACAGCTACACAAGTGTGACCTTAAGCAGCCCAAGGTCATGCTGTTAGAAAAAAGGCAATTTCACTGTGATTGTCTTTGAGACTTGCAAATAAGCTAAAAGTGGATGAAAATGCTTTGGGTTGACCTAAGTATCTTTAGTGACCTTTGTCGATAAGCACCTAGTTAACCAAGTCTGGGAAGTAGGAAGCACGTGCAGCTTATGACTTTAACTGATAACTGAATAGCATTGAGATTATGGGTGAAAGATTCCTGAGCCAAGCTGCTTGGGTTCAAGCCCTGGCCCCCAAATATATCTACTGTGGGACCAAAGATATTTATTTAGTTTTTTGTACATCAGTGGGTTCGTCTGTAAAATGAGAACAGCAAATATAACTTTTTCAGGGTTAAAACATATAAAGTACTTAGAACTGTGCCTGGTATATAGTAAGCCTGAGAAGGGGAGAGAGATGGGAGGAGGGAAAAGGGGAGGGGGAAAGCCAATGACTTATTTAAGAAAAAAATTAAATATTCCCTGTGAGTGATCAGCTAGGTGAGTCTAAAGGGATCACTTGCCCTCTTCCCAAGCAATGCCTGAGAGCTGACCAGGCCATAACAATAGCAACCCAGCTGCCCATGAGCTGTGTGGACAGCCAGCATAAGGCAGTGAATCTAACTCACTACGAGTAAAAGCTCAGAATGCTCACGGTGACTTGCTCCACGCTCCAGAAGCAACTGCACTTCCTGTGTGTGCCCTAGGCCAGCAGCTCAGTGAGACTGCCCCTTCTTTTTTGGTAGTGCTATTCTTGGAAGTTTCAAAGATTTCCCTTGAAAACATTAAAGGAAAAGAAAGAAAAAAAAGGAACCGTGCATGCCCATAGTGGCTATGTTGTGTCGTGTTGTGTTATGTTTTTGTTTTTGTTTTTGTTTTTGTCAGAGAGAGATCACAAGTAGGCAGAGAGGCCGGCAGAGAGAGAGGAAGGGAAGCAGGCCCCCTGCTGAGCAGAGAGCCGGATGCGGAACTGGATCCCAGGACCCTGAGATCATGACCTGAGCCGAAGGCAGCGGCTTAATCCACTGAGCCACCCAGGCGCCCCTGTTATGTTATGTTTTAGAGCTAGAAGGCCCAGGAGGGCAATGCCCTCATTTTACATAGAATAATACTGGAATGGAAGGACTTGAGTGCTTCTGACCCAGCTGGTAGTGAGGAGATTTGGAACTGTGTCTTTCCCAAATGTTTTTGCTCATATTAATGTTAGTGTTTTATTGAGCCAAACAGAAAGTTAACTTGGGAAAAGCCATTGTTCTCTAATCTTTGATGTTTTTAACTCACATAATGACAAGGAAGTGGAAACAGCATATTGAGATGAAAATATGATTCCATTGTTTGGGGCTTCGGTAATCTTTAACGGCTTCACTTCTGGAGTCAGTGTGATTCTGTTGTGTGGACATAACACTTCAGGTCAGAAATCAGGGTTTGATTCCAGGAGCTGCTAATTATGAGTCTGGCTTTGTACAGGCTATTCAACTTCTTAATTAATAAGTGTAATATCTACCTCTGAGGATTTTGTGAAGATTAATCAGTTAACCAGAGGAAATAATGAACCTGAAATCCATGGACCATAGTAGGGATTCAGTAAACGCTAGCCTCCACCCATGCCTGCTCTTTCCTCAAAGGCGAAGTTTTAATGAGGACACCACTTAATTTTAACAGGCATGCAATCACTTCTTTCTTAATCATTTCCTCCTAAATCAAAAGCTGACACAGAGCTCATTTTCGCTCTCTGGATCTGCTTCCTAATTTGTGAAGTGAGGCGGTTGGATTATGTGTCACCTCCAGTGTCCTTCAATACCTGGGTGTCTATGGCTTCTTCCTAGCCTTCCTTTGTGTAGGAAAATCCAGTTGAGGCCAGCCATCAAATTCTCTGCTTTGCTGAAAGAGAGAATAAGTTGAATGCTTGTTGAGTGAGTGGAGGGAAAAGGTCTCACAATTTCTTTTCTACGAAAGCATATATTTTTCCATTTTTGTTAGCCATGAAGAATGACACAATCATAAGATTTGTTATTAATATTGTTATTGTTTTATCACTCTCACTATTCTGCTTCCTCCCTCCCCCAAAATCAGATAAGAGAAGTACATACTTTGTAGTAGGATAAACATACAGCTAGGTCCTTCAGAAATTAGGTGTGTGTATATATATATCCCCACTGATTATACTGATCATGGTTTATGTTCTATCACAGCTCTACTCGGCCCTGTATCCTTAGTCTCTTGCTCTTCCGTCTGATCAAAGGGACAGAATTGATGGCTCATGTTCTGCCTGTGGTCAGAAATTCTGGCTGCTGTGGCTACCACCACCATAGGTTTGGGAGCCCTCTGGGAACTTCTTACTGACAAGGAGAACTCCCTGTCCTGAGATACTGGCTGGATCTCAATAGAGAAGGATCTGGCTTTCCCAGTGGTCACCTGCAATAGCTGAGGGAACAAATGTAGAAGTATGGAGGAGCTGTCACCCGATGGAGCAGACTTGGACCTGTGGGAGAGAGGAAGGAGCCAAGAGATAAAGTGCTCTGTCTTCCTCTCCTCTCTCCATCCCCATGGTTAGTTCTGAGATGCAGTTCTTTCATACAGTCTCTCTATTTGTCCTATAAAACTTGAGCAACCAGTTATGTTTGGTGATTGATGTAGTCATCTTGGTAATATACACCTTTGTGTTTGATCTCTGTCACAGATTGTGTTACATGGGAAGCAGGGAACAAAATATAGTGTGCTGCATCAGGGAAAACTTTTGGGATCAATGCCTAGAGAAAGGAAGGGAGAAATAGTTTGAGCAGAAAAAGAAGTTTGGTTTTTATATAGTCTCAATGAAGACACCAGCCATTCCTACAGATAGCTTGGAAGCTTTGATGGCCCACTAGAATTATCCCAAATTGGTGCCAGGGGACTGGGCACTCTTCATCCCGCATCAGCCAGTCATTGGGTGGAGGATGTCCTGGGGTGGGAGCATGACCTTGAGAGAAGCAAATCCTGAAGAAGGTTGACAGTTGAGGGCTCTCTTCTGACACCATCCCAGCAGTTAAGGGAATAAGTCCACCATTCCTGAACAGGCATGTGAGAGTGAATCACAGCATCCACTTCAATGTACCCCTATACTACGGAGATCCAATGCTTTGGATAAGTACTGGGAGCAGCTCTCTTAGGACTCTGGTGAGCTGTTTTTCTGGGAAAAAACTTATAAGAAGAAGGTTAATAGGGTTGATGATAGCCACCATTGCAGCAGCTGGTCTCAGGACCTTGATTGATACTAATTATCTCCCTCTATCATCCCTTTTGGTTCCCCTCACCTTCAGCTTGCACCTCTGCTGGTCTCAATGGTTAACTCAGCAGCATGACTCAGTCCCTCATCCCTGAGCAATCTGAGTCCCTCTAGCACCATGCCCTTTACCATCTGAAGAGACGTCCAGATGGACCACCTTAAAGGGGAGGGAAAATGTATTTCTTTATATCCTCATAGTATAGCATTAGCCTGACTTCAGTTTCGGTTAAACCCTGACAGGATGGTAACACCGAAGTGCCCAGGCAGCAGCCGTATCTTAGAGTTCAATGTGACCCTTGATGTCCTCTGGTGGAAGTATTCCTTCTTTGGAACCAGAACCCCTAGAAACACAGAGGTCAGAGTTGTGAGGATGGGAAACACAAAATTTCCCCAATGGGTTCTTGAAAGTGATGGTAAACAGGCCACTCCTGCTTCTACTCCTTGGTCCTGTACCCATGTAATCTACTAACTGGGAACATATCATACAAAATTGTTGACTCCAAGTGTATACTATATCCTGTAGGAAGGTTTTCCCTTCTGGCAAGATATCACTTCTGAGCTGATGCTTCCACTGTACTTTTGTCGGGCCAATCCATTTCTCTATCAGGCCAGTACCTTCTGAGTGGTGAAGCCCACAATCGGGTCCTGTGCCTATTTTTGTGCACCTTTTGGTGTAAAGTAGGTCCCTTGGTCTGATGCAATAGTATGTGGGATCACATGCTAGTAGATCAAATACTCTGTAAGATCTTTGGTAGTTTCTGTGGGCAGGAAAGGAAAACCCATGCCAGGAATATGTATTGTAATTGAGTGAATTGCTAGAGCATCCAGACTGAAGGAGACTAATGTCAATTTACAACTAAATGGCTTGTTCAGTGATGATGTTATATCAGGGACATAGAGTTGATGGTATGTTGGACTTTGGCAATGGCAATAATAGATCAGCCAACATAAGCAGAAGTGAACACCATTGGGCTCCTATTGTTGGGCCCTACTACTGTGGTTACTCCAGTCATGAGCTCATTATGCCAACATTAAGTGGGCAATGACAGAAGGTAGTTGATGTTAACTCTCTGAGTTATTTTCCATACATGATTGTTTAGTGTTTCTTCTGTGACAGATGCTCTCTAGCAGATGTTGCATGTAATACAGAAATCTTTGTATATTGTGCCCATTCCTGCATGTTAATAATCCTTACAATCTTTCTCCTTCAGGAGCCTTTATTAGCTGGATAAGACATTTTCCATTGCCCATGCATCTGGATATATTATAACCTTGGGCAGGTTCTCTTTGTTCATAGAGTCAGTTAATCAGGGACACCAACCAAAGTGCTTCCCGCTGATCAGACTCAAGTCAGGCTGTAAAATAGCCACCATTCACTTTTGAGTTATACCTACGTACCAAGCCATTCCATCAGTGAACCCACCTGAGGATTTTCCTCTATCTGCTGGGCATGAGATTCCCCCCTGCTGCTATAAGAGTGGATTCAGGGAGAGGACCTGGAACAACAGTGGTAGATGACATGATGGGTCTGGGCCACACGTTAGGCAGCTTGCTTGTAGACTCTGGTCTTGCTTGGGCTCAGGCTGGGATGCAGCTCTTCCATCTTGAGATGGGTTACTGCTGCCCTCCTGAACCTAAAGCCTAGTGAGCTGGACAGAGCCCTGCTCATGATGGCAGTCCTGGCCCCACAGTCATTTAATGTCCCTACCTAGTATTCAATCAGGTATTGAATATTCAATCCCTACCTAGTGGTAGGACAGAAATTGTTTTTTAACAAGTATGTAATTCTTCTCTACATATGACACGACCTTAGCAGTCTGTATTATCATTCCCATTGAGGCTTACTATAGACTCCATGTGGTAACTTTCCCACCATTGATGCCTTTAATACTATAGGGTCAGCTCATTTGTGTGGCCCAAACAACAGGCCTGTTGCCTGTACCAGCTGAAGAGCTCTTTCCTATTCTAGACCCCACACGGAGCTGGAAGTCTCTCATGCCCCCTGGTATAGAGCAGTATTCCCAACAACTGAATATGCTACCTTAGGTTCTGAGGAGGTCTATTAGATGTAGTGATTCTTTTTTGGTAGTGGGAGATGAAAGATACAATAATTTCCTTTTTATTTGGAGGAGATTCCTATAGCATAGGACACCTAAAGTCCCACTAAGGTAATAGGCCCTTGAGTCTTTGTATCTCCCACCTGCTAGGGCATTTGTGTCTTACCAAAGCCCGAGAAATATTTACCACTTCTCACTTTTATGGTCCAGTTGGCATGACATCCTCAACAAAATGGACTAATATAATGATCTGCAGATAATCCAGATCTCTTTGGACAGTCTTATGACAGAGGGGAAGAGGGTTAACATAGGCCTATTGCAAAATGTTAATGTATGTTTACAAGTTGGGCTGCTGGCAAAGCAGACTAAGTCAGAGATTAACATGCAAGAAGTTTATTAGGGAGTGATCTTGCAAAGGGAACAAAACAGAGGTGGGTAAAGAAAGGTGGGCTATGATGAGCCATAACAAAGGCATCATCTGACTCTATGGGGGAACTCTGGAACTGAGATGAGCCTTTGAAGTTGTCTCAAATTGAGACAAGAGGGCCAGGATTTTATGTTGCTGCATTGACCAGTCATTGGGAAGAGAGTGTCGCTAGGAGAAGGCATCACTCTTCAACCAAGACAATTCCTGAAGAGGGTTGACAGCTAAGGATTACCCCCTAGCAGCAGTTCCAGCAGCTGGGGGAATAACCCTACATTCCTGAAGTGGGATCCAGGTGCCAAATCACAGCATCCACTAAATTTTTTCCCCTTCCCTCCCTCATTTCTTTCTTTCTGTAACTCTTAATTTCCTGGGATACACCCCTAATAAAGTAGTAGCATGTAAGGTTTTGTCTCAGGCTCTGTTTTCTAGAGAACCTGGGCCAAAAGACCAAAGAACTATACATGTTTGTTTTGGCTTCTATTTCATAGGCCTAAGTGGACCTACTCCAAAATGGAACTCTCTACTGTGAAAGGAATGTGGAGAATTAATACCACACACATACACACACACACTTAGGACAAGATGGATTAAGAGGCAGGATGCTTGACTTCTAGTGGAACTCAATTGTTGATTTGTGAATATTAAGAGTGTAGGTTGGTCTCTCAGGTTTCGTTTCTAATTTAATATAGTGGGCATAATAATGTCTGATAGTCTTAGCCCCATAATGATGTCAAGAGTCTGGAAGAATATGATGTATGTCAGAGCACTTTGCAGATATCACAACACAAGATCTCTAGTAACAAATTATTATCCTTCCGATCATATTCTCTAGAAAATGTACTGAACAATGTGGCAGTGATGCCATCCATGAAGAATCATTGCTAGGGCATATCATGCACAATCCCTTACAAATGTAGTTATACTCAAACACTGGGGAGCTACCAGTTCAAATGTTTCTCTCATCCCCTGACAAATTTCCTGATGCCCCACTTACTGGAGGGTGAGCTTCTTTGGCCTCAAAGACTTTAACCTTTAAGTGGCATTAACAGAGTCATCATATTACCCAACTCCAGACACCACTGCCAGTTGAACCTCTAAATGGGGCCTTCTGGGGTTACGCTATGTCATGGCATTGTTGATTAGTAACTAAGGGCAAGATAGGTACCTTCTCTGTGGGAAGAAGAGCAGAATGGAAGGGGAGACATTGGGAGTCAGGCCAATGTAAGAAGGAACTAAAATAGGAAGTCAGGGGGAAAGGACTTCTTATATTTTTTTTTATTTCAGTACAGTCTAGCCCTTGTTAAATCTATAGTCTAGGTCTCTACCAAGGACCACCGGAGTAATACACTTTGGGACATCTGGGTGGCTCAGTTGGTTAACTGTCTGATTCTTGATTTCAATTCAGGTCATGATCTCAGGGTCATGGGATAGAGCCCAGCATCTGACTCTGTGCTCAGCAAGGAGTCTGCTGGAGACTCTCCTTCTCTCTCCCTCTGCCCCTCCTCTCTGCTCTCTCTCTTTCTCCAAAATAAATAATCTTAAAAAAAAAAAGAGAGAGATTAACACACTACATGCCATAGGATAGCTAACACCAGAGCTATATCACTTTTGCCTGTGATCCCTTGTTATTCTCCTTTGCCTCCTATCTCCTTCCCTCTGAAATCATTAATGGCTTCCCTCAATGGGATTTGTACAAGTTTCTCTTTTGACCTATGTATGATAGGGTGATGTTCATATTATTAAAATAAAAATTTTAGTCCCTTAACTTAAGCCTTACAATTAAAAAGACTTTAATTCTGACTGAGAATGAGAAATTAGAACATGACCCACTCTCACTTAATTAGCCCCCTCTTTTTCTGCCAAGATTTAATTCTGCAAGTCTTTTGAAATGCAACATGTTAGAAATGAAATAACACAGAATCCTCAAGCACTCTCAGGGGAGGGAGGGTAAAAGTCTTTTCTAAAAAGCAGAAAGTAATGAGAAAATAATTAAAGGAAACATCTCTGACTTATTAAGACTAAAACAAACCATATGCTTTGGCAAAAAATTATTTCCTGCAGCCCTAGATGAAGGCTTAATGGGGAGGTTCTCCTCTCCCTTTTTGAAGATGATGCTTTGGCTACACCCTCTTGGAATCATGGGGCCTTACTCCCTCTATCCCTAGGGCTCTGGGTGGCTGTCCTGTCCCTCAGTATCTGCCACTAAGCCTCCCACAGAACCAATAGCAATTACTGAAATGTTGGGCAATGACCTACTTTCTAGTTTTGTGAACCAGTGAAACTAATATAGTGCTCTCTTTTCCAAAGCACAAACTTCATTGATTTTTCAGCAGATCAATGCCAGCCACCCTAGCCCAAGGCAGCATTAAACAGTCCCTAAGCAATCCTGCTGTGGTGAAGTGAATTGCTTAGACAACTGAATATGTGCATCAACAGTGTATTCTTTATTAGATATACGCCTTCACTCTGAAATAAAATATTTGTAGGTGAATCAACAAAATTACAATGGGCCACTTCCAAATACATCAGTTGAAAGAAAATGGCAAGATGCCAAGAAGCTAGGCTGGGTCTTGTCAGTGTTAGCCAATACTTGGCTACAAATCTGAGGTAATTTGAAGAACACCCAAATATTAATTCTGTACAAAATAGAGAATCATAAAGTGTCACAGATGGGAGGGTCCACAGAAATAGTCTACTTCAGCGATCTTCAACTGGTGGGTAGGCTGTAGGAATGGGGGTGGGCCTTGTTCATCAGAATTACAGGAGAGCTTTTTTAAAATAGGTACACAGATTGTGTAGAACCTCCTGATTCAACCTGAGAGTATATTAAAGTCTGGGAGGTTTATGAGATGGTTTCACAAATATTTTAAATTTCTGATAAGTGACTCCCCACTTCCTTAGAGAGCCCACTATTCTATAGAAAAAGAAATTGAGTCATATGCTTTCTCAAAAACCATATAGCTAATAAAGTGTGCATCTGAGACCACCTACCCAGATTCTAAATCCAAGACACTATAAATTTACTTCATTCTTTTTAGAATATGATTAATCTGTTGTTAAATTTAGAGATGACATGCTATAATCTTTTGTTTCCTTCACCTCAGGGCCCAGCTGAACTCCTTACAGGTGGTATAAATTGTCTATTAATTTGAAAACATAGATCATAAAGTTTCTTCAAATATTAAAATTTTATATTATGTATAAATCACCAATGGCTTCCCTCAGTGAGATTTGTACAAGTATATCTTTTGACCTATTGTGAGAGGGTTATATATGAATGAGTGGGTTTCTTAAAGACAGTATACAGTTGGGCTTCCTTTTAATGCAATCTGATAATCTCAACCTGGTAATTGCAGTGGTTATACTATTTAAATTTCATGTAATAATCAGTATGGTTGGGCTTAGGCATCCCATTCGAACTGTTTCTTTGTTTTCTTCTTCTGCCTTTTGAGGAGAGGGGTAAGGAGATTAATGAAATAATTTATGTATAATTTTATTTTTCTCCATTTTCTTACTACCTGTGTCTATTTGCTGTTGTTTTCATTGCCTTTTAGTGGTTACACTAGAGTTTATTTTTACTTTAGGCAGTCAATTATCTTTTAAAGCAAAACACAATTAGAAAAAAGTATTTTATATTTACCCATATATTTTTAATTTCTAGTGTTTTTCATTTCTTTATGTAGATACAAATTTTCATCCATTATCGTTTTTCTTCTACCTGAGGAGTTCCTTTAATATTTCTACAGTGCAGGCAATGGTGTGCTGGAGCCAACTCACATAGGCTTACCAGAACAAATTATGTGCATTTCTTCCCTACTCTGTGCTCAGAGATGACTGGTTGATAGCTTAAAATTGGCCATTGTTGGGACGCTTCCCCCCACCCCTTGCTGCTCTGCCTACTTGTTATCTCTCTCGCTCTGTCAAATAAATAAATAAAATCTTTTTTTAAAATTGGTCATTCTAGGATTGTTTGTTTATTTGTTTGTTTTAAAGATTTTATTTATTTATTTGACAGAGAAAGAAATAGCAAGAGAAGGAACACAAGCAGGGGGAGTGGGAGAGGGAGAAGCAGGCTTCCTACTGAGCAGGGAGCCCAATGTGGGGCTCAATCCCAGGATGATGGGATCATGACCTGAGCCAAAGTCAAATGCTTAATGACTAAGCCACACAGGCTCATTGTAGGAGTATTTAGAACATGGAAATCAGAATATGCAACAAACCTAGAGGGTTTTTTTCCTAGAAATCTATTTTATAAACATATGCCATTACATTACATTACATTACAACTTAGAGCAGACCTGGTTGGCAATAAAGTCTGCCAGCTCTGATATGTCTGAAAATCTTTATTTCCTCCTAATTTTTCAAAAAAAGCTCATGAGCACCAAAAGGAAAATAACATCGCTGTACATGATATTCAAGCTACTAAAAACTAATGATAAAAGGCAATCTTAAGAGTTCTCAAAGGGGGGAAAAAGACATTATATAAAGAGGTGCAAATATAAGAATGACCAGTAGATTTCTCCTCAGAAGCATTATAAGTGAGAAGAAAATGGGGAGACACCTTTAAATTATTGAGAAAAGTAAATTCTCAATCTAGAATTCTATACCTAGTAAAAGTTTCTTTCAAAAAGTGAAATAAAGACTTTTCAAATATACAAGAGCTGAGAAAGTATGCTAGTGTCTAAGGAGAATTCATAAATGTCCTGGCAAGTTTGGATAATTAAGTCATCCTGAAGTCTGTTTGTAGGAGGGACTGAGACATCTTTTGGTAGGAAAGGTATCTTAAGAAAAATGAGAAGCAGGGCACCTGGGTGTCTCAGTGGGTAAAGCCTCTGTCTTCGGCTCAGATCATGATCTCAGAGTCCTGGGATCGAGTCCTGCATCAGGGTCTCTGCTTGGCAGGGATCCTGCTTCCTCCTCTCGCTCTCTCTGCCTGCCTTTCTACCTACTTTTGATCTCTCTCTGTCAAATAAATAAATAAAATCTTTAAAAAAAAATAAAGAAAAGAAAAATGAGAAGCAGATTGACCCTTTAAGTTCAGTGATAGTGGATACAGGAACAGTACTATTTTGAGTGCAGTGTACAGTCACTTAGATTTTGCACAGGGCCCAGTACCCATAGAATTTGTATCTGAAGTCAGTGATGAAGACACAAACCTAGCTGTAATTAAAAACTAAGACCTGTCTTACACATGGGCATCTTATCACTTCATATCAACTTAGAAGAAGGCTGGAACCGTGAAATGCAAAAATCCTGAAACTTCAAAACCAGCTCCTGTAAAAGAGAGGACCTGGCAGCTGAGGTGGATGCTTCAGGAGTAGAAGGTCTATGAATTGCAGACCAAGCATAGGGAGACATGGGCAAACCTGGAACAGAAACCAGCAGGTTCCAGCTATTCTAACAGTACTTGGTGGCCAGAGAATCAGCAGTAGGAAGCATGAAGCAGGAAATGACCTAATCCTTGAGGTCTGATAAAGAAAACAAAGACGGGGCGCCTGGGTGGCTCAGTGAGTTAAAGCTTCTGCCTTCAGCTCAGGTCATGATCTCAGAGTCCTGGGATCAAGCCCCACATTGGGCTCTCTGTTTGGAAGGGAGGCTGCTTCCTCCTCTCTCTCTGCCTGCTTCTCTGCCTACTTGTGATCTCTGTCTGTCAAATAAATACATTTAAAAAAAGAAAGAAAGAAAAAAGAAAAGAAAGACCCAGCTAGGAGAGACTGAAATAGATGCACCTACTTTCAAGCCTAGGCCTTCAGAGAGAGTCAACTTGGCTACATCAAAACCTCAAATGAAGGAGGAGGGAAGATGGTGGAAGAGTAGGGGAACTGTGCTTCATCTGGTCCCTTTAATTCAGCTAGTTATCTATCAAATTACTCTGAACACCTGTGAATTCAACCTGAGATCTAAGAAAAGAATTGCTGCAATTCTACAAATAGAAAAGCAACACCTTTTTGGAAGGTAGATGTTGTGGAGAAGTGAACCGAGGGGATACATCGGTAGATAAACCTTGGTGATAGGGAGGCTCTGTAAGCTGGCTACTGGAAAGTGATACAGCAGTGGAACGCAAAATCGGAATTTTTGAAAGTCTGCTCCTGTGAGGGACATCCCTGTCTGAAAGACACTCAGGTGGCCAAGCAGGGAGGTATCCTAGATGGGACAGTGTGGTCACAGAAAGAACACAGTGCTTCAGTGCAGCAACATTGAAGCAGGGTCACTGTCTACAATTAGTGAGCCCCAGAGCAGCCTCTTAGTGAGGTATTGCCATAAATGTTGAATCACCCTATGATTGAGCTACCACTCTCCAAGCAGGGGGCCAGTAAGTGACAACTGATGAGAAACCCTCCTCCTTCCCCCAGGCAGAATGGTGCAGGTGTGCACACAATCAGGCAACTGTTCCCCAAGCAGGGGCCCAGCGAGCCTCAGGACCATGGTGAACCCCCCCATCGCCCACCCACTGGGAGGATTTGTGCAGGTGTGCACCGCAGGTTTGTGGAGTTTGGTGCACACAAAAGGGATTGACTGCTTTTCCCTGAGGGTGTACTGAAGAGTGGGGCCAGCGATCGTTCAGCTCCAAAGCTGGAGATCAGGGCGCTGCCATTTTTACTTTTTTCATCCTCTAAATGGGCACAAGAGGCCTTCAGGGAACAAAAGGCACATAGAGCTACCCAAAGCAGCTTACACTGAGTTTGGCCCCCTGGAAAGGGGTGGTGCAGCTCCACCCAGGCAAAGACGCTTGAGAATCAGCACAGCAGGCCCCTCTCCCAGAAGACCAGCAGGAACATTGGGCAAATACCAAGTCGATGGATCATTCAGAATTGAAAAACTCCTGTGCTAGGGGGAAAATAGTATATAGAATTCAAGGTTTATTCTCATGATTCTTTAGTCTTTCAGTTTAAATTTTTCTGTTTTCTTTTTTTTCCTTATCAACTAGTTTCTTATTTTGTCAACTCTTTGTTTTGAAGTCTTTTTTTAATTTTCAGTTTTACATTTGCATTTTATAAATATATTCTTCATTTTTTGCTTCCTTTCACTGTATTCAATTTTATTTTTGTATATATATATATATATATATATATATATATATATACACACACATATATATATATATATATATATATGTTTTCTTTCTTTATAATTCTGGGATTTAGTGTCTTCTAACAAACAGACCAAAATATAGCAAGGACCAAATGGACCACCCTGTTTTGTTCAAGATTATATTCTCCTTTTTCTTGTCTTTTTTTCTTTTCTTGTTTGGTTACTAACTGCTTCAGATTTATCTAGTGTATATTTCACTGGGGTTATGGTTGATATTTTTGATTTTTCTCTCTTACTCATCTATTCTACTCTGGACAAAATGACTAGCAGGAGAAATTCACAGCACAAGAAAGAATCAGAGGCAATACTCTCATCATAGATCTAATCGAAAGGGATATAAGTAAAATGTCAGAACTAGAATTCAGAATAATGATTAGAAAGTTACCAGATGGGGAGCGCCTGGGTGGCTCAGTGGGTTAAAGCCTCTGCCTTCGGCTCAGGTCATGATCCCAGTGTCCTGGGATCAAGCCCCACATCGGGCTCTCTGCTCAGCAGGGAGCCTGCTTCCCCCTCCCTCTCTCTGCCTGCCTCTCTGCCTACTTGTGATCTCTGTCTGTCAAATAAATAAATAAAATCTTAAAAAAAAAAAAAAAAGAAAGTTACCAGAAAGTTACCAGTTGAAAAAAAAAGCATAAAAGACATTGGAGACTCTTTAGTGCAGAAATAAAACCTACTCAGGCCAAAATCGAAAATGTTTTACTGAGATGCAGTCTAAAATGAATGCTCTAACAGCTAGGGTAGATGAAGCAGAAGACAGAGTCAGTGACATAGAAGGCAAAATTATGGAAAGGAAGGAAGCTGAGGAAAAGAGAGAAAAACAACTAATGGACCATAAAAGGGAGCCTCGATCAATCAGCAATACCATGAAGCAAAACAATATTAGGATTATTGGGGTCCCAAAGGAAGAAGAAAGACAGAAAGCAGGACAGAAGGTATATATGAGAAAATCCCAGCTGATAACTTCCTAATCTGAGAAAGAAACAGGTATTAAGTCCAGGAGGCACAGAGAACCCCTGTCAAAAATCAATAAAATAGATCAACACCCCATCATATAATAGTGGAGTTTGTAAATTTCAGAGATAAAGAGAAAATCCTGAAAGCTACTTGAGACAAGAGGTCTTTATGTACAAGGGTAGGAACATTAGACTGACAGCAGACCTGTTCCCAGAGATCTGGCAGGGCAAAAAAGGCTGGCCTGATATATTCAGGGTACTAAATGAAGAAAAACATACAGGCAAGAATACTTTATTCAGCAAGACTCATTCAGAATGGAAGGAGAGATAAAAAGACAAATAGGACAAACAGAAACTGAAAGAATTTGTGATCACTAAACCAGCTCTGCAAGAAATATTAAAGGGGATCCTGTAAGTAAAGAGAGAGCCCAAAAGTAACATAGACCAGAAAGGAATAGAAACAATACAGAGAAACAGTGATTTTACAGGTAATACAATGGCACTAAATTTGTATCTTTTAATAGTTACTCTGAATGTAAATGGGCTAAATACCTCAATCAAAAGACACAGGATATCAAATTGGATAAAAAAGCAAGACCAATCGATATGCTCTCTGTAAGAAACTCATTTCAGACCCAAAGACAATTCCAAGTTTAAAGTGAGGGGCCCAAAACCCATTTATCAAGCTAATGGATATCAAAAGAAAACTGGAGTGGCAATTCTTATTTAAGACAAATTAGATTTTAAACCAAAGACTGTAATAAGAGATGAGGAAGGACACTATATCATAATTAAAGGGTCTATCCTACACGAAGATCTAACAATTGTGAATATTTATCCCCCAACATGGGAATAGCCAATTGTATAAGCCAGTTAATAACAAAATTAAAGGAACACATCAATAATGATACAATAATAGTAGAGGACTTTAACAGCCCACTCACAGCAATGGACAGATCATCTAAGCAGAAGTTCAAAAAGGAAGCAAGTGTTTTAAATGACACACTGGATTTGATGGGCTTCACAGATATACTCAGAACATTCCATTCTAACACAACAGAAAACATATTCTTCTCCAGTGCACATGGAACATTCTCCAGAATAAATCACATCCTGGGTCACCAATCAGGTCTCAACTGGTACCAAAAGATTGGGATCACTCCCTGTATATTTTCATACCACAGTGCTTTGAAACTTGATCTCAATCACAAGAGGAAATATAGAAGGAACTCGGATATTTGGACATCCTACTAAAGAATGAATGGAGGAAATTAAAGAATTTTAAAAATTCATGGGAACAAATGAAACTGAAAACACAACTGTCCAAAACATTTGGGAGGCAGCAAAGGCTGTCCTAAGAGGAAAGTATATAGTAATACAACCCTTTCTCAAGAAATTGGAAGTCTCAAATACACAAACTAATCTTACACCTAAAGGAACCAGAGAAAGTACACCAAATAAAGCTTAAACCAAGCAGAGGAAGAGAAATAATAAAGATTAGAGAAGAAATCAATGAACTAGAAACCAAAAGAACAGATAAGATTAACTAACATTACCAGATCAACGAAACTAGAAGCTGGTTCTTTGAAAGAATTACAAAGATCGATAAACCCCTAGCCACACTTATCAAAAATAAAAGAGAAGGGACTCAAATTAATAAAAACATGAATGAAAGAGGAGAGATCATGACCAACACCAAGGAAATACAATTTTAAGATCATGTTATGAGCAACTATATGGCAATAAATTAGGCAATCTGGAAGAAATAGATGCATTCCTAGAAACGTATAAACTACCAAAACTGAAACAGGAAGAAATAGAAAACCTGAATAGACCCATAACCAGCAAGGAAATTGAAGAAGTAATCAAAAATCTCCCCACAAACCAGAGTCCAGGATAGCTTCCCATGGGGAATTCTACCAAACATTTAAAGAAGAACTAATATGTATTCTGGAACTGTTTTTAAAAAAATAGAAATGGAAGGAAAACTTCCAAATTTGTTCTATGAAACCAGTGTTACCTTGATCCCAAAACCAGACAAACACCCCATCAGAAAAGAGAATTACAGACCAATATTCCTAATGAGCATGATGCAAAAATGGAAACAAAGGCAAAAATGAATTATTGGGACTTCATCAAGATAAAGCGCTTTTGAACAGCAAAGGGAACAGTCAACAAAACTTAAAGGTAGCCTAGGGAATGGGAGAAGATATTTGCAAATGACATATCAGAAAAAGGGCTATTATCCAAGATCTATCAACAACTTATCAAACTCAACACACACATGCACACATACACACACGAAAAAAAAAAAAGAAGAAGAAGAAGAAGAATCCTGTCAAGAAATGAGCAGAAGACATAAACAGACCTTTCTCCAAAGAAGACATACCAATGGCCAACAGACGCATGAAAAATGCTTCACATCATTAGGCATCAGGGAAAACCAAATCAAAACTACAGTGAGATACCACCTCACACCAGTCAGAATGGCTAAAATTAACAAGTCAGGAAATAACAAATGTTGGTGAGGATACAGAGAAAGGGGAACCCTCATACACTGTTGGTAGGAATGCAAGCTGGTACAGCCACTCTGGAAAACAGTATGGAGGTTCCTCAAGAAGTTAAAAATAGAGCTACCCTATGACCCAAATATTGCACTAGTAGATATTTACCCCAAAGATACAAATGTATTTATCCTAAGGGGCACCTGCACCACACTGCATAAAGGAATAATGTCCACAAAGGCCAAACTGTGGAAAGAGTTGAGCTCTCCATTGAGAGATGAATGGATAAAGAAGATACAAGATATATATATACACATATATATGTGTGTGTGTGTGTATATATATATATCTGTATATTTATTTATTATATTTATCCAGCCATCAGAAAGGATGAATACTTACCATTTACATCAATGTGGATGAAACTGGAGGGTATTATGCTGAGCGAAATAAGTCAATCAGAGAAAGACAATTATCATACAGTTTCTCTCACACTTATGTGTGGAATATAAGAAAGAGTGCAGAGGATCATAGAGGAAGGGAAAGAAAATGAATGAAATGAATGGGAAGTCATAAGAGAGGGAGAAAAACAATGAGAGACTCTTAACTATAAGAAACAAAATGAAGGTTGTTGGAGCGGAGGTGCGGAGGTGGGAAGGGGGTAACTGGGTGATGAGCATTAAGAAGGGCATATATGTGATAAGCACTAGGTATTAAACTGATGAATTATTGAACTCTACATCTGAAACTAATGATGTACTATATGTTGGCTAATTGAATTTAAATATAATAGATGTTTTCTTATAAGTTCTATGAGACCTTGGGGAGTAATCCAGATCATGTCGACATTCTTTAATAGAGTATAGCATCAGAAGTGTTGAGAGACATTATGTCCAAATCTATCCCATGTGATAATGGTCTAAATTTACTTATGAGCATGGATGGGATTTATCCAGAACCCATGCTATTTTAAAGGTATCTTTGCTAGAGGCTGACATCCCACATTAGCTGAAGGAAAAAGCAAGTAGAGACATTTTAGTGGTTATGAACCTTTTTCCTGAATGTGACCAGTATCTTTTTAATGATCTTTCTATTATTCGAAGTATTTCCTTTATTGCGTCCCATATCCTTAGGGTTGAACTCTCTCTCAGCCTTTCTTGAAGCTAGGGTAAAAATTGTCAGATGTATTAGCTGAGATTTCTATACAGAAAGAAATGAACATGAGGAAGCCAGTACCAAAGAGAATCCATTAGAAAGCATAACCACAGAGATAATCTGATTTATAGAGAAGTAGTGACAGAAGTTCTAGAATCAAGTGCCAAGCAACAGTGAGGCAAGTTGTGTATCTGTGCTGAGTAGCAACAGCAGTAGAGTCTCTGCTGGATTAACCTCAGTGTATGTTGTGGACATTGTTCTTGACCATTGTCTGGCCTCCCAGAGTTTAGGAGCTACCTCATATCCTTTAACGCATGCTTTTTACTATAAACTAGCATGATAGGGTTCTAGGGTTCTATTGTTTTCACCTAAGAACTCTAGCTGATGTGTTCTCTATTGTATCCTGATTTTCATAGACATAATCCCAAATGTACCTCCCCAAACATTTCAACATTCTCTTATTCTCCAAAGGACTGAATTTTCAGAATTCTGACTCTCTAGACTCACATGTAGTCAAATGGTGGATAAAATGCTTTTTCCTAGTGTATTTCTGACACAGCTTTAAAGAGCCTTCTAAATCCCATAAGACCTCTTCCTGGAAAGAATGGATATATCTTTCAGGAGCACTAGAGGAATGTTGAATAAAAGACATATCCTTAGGGGCACCTCAGTGGCTCAGTCGTTAAGCATCTGCCTTCGGTTCAGGATTCAGCCCCATGTCAGGCTCCCTGCTCAGCAGGGAGCCTGCCTCTCCCTCTCCAGCTCCCCGCTGCTTGTGTTCCCTCTCTCACTGTCTCTCTCTGTCAAATAAATAAATAAAATCTTAAAAAAAAAAAAGAAAAGAAAGACATATCCTTAAAAATCCTCTCCTTAACAGAAAAAGGAACTCTGGTGGGAATTATATTGTTCTTTTGTACACTCAAGTTGCATGCTCAAAACCCCCATGCTCCAATACGAAGACTCTGCCAAAAGTACCTGGAGGAACACTGAATGTTTTGGTCATCTAGAAAGCCACTGTCATGTCTATAATGTACACTTCACAGAAAGAAGAGAAAACTTCATAAATAAATCAACCTGGATTCTCACTGCATGAACAAGAAGGAATTTTGACCAACCAAGAAAATGTGTTAAAAGAAATTGGCTAGTCAAGTGTATGATACCACTTAAATTCCTCCTGTTTCTAGAAATAAAACAAAATGCTTGAACATGCAGGTTTTCCCTAGAATGTTGTTGGGTTTTTTTTTTTTTAAGATTTATTTATTTATTTGATTTGACAGAGAGAGACCACAAGTAGGCAAAGAGGCAGGCAGAGAGGGGGTGGAGTGGGGAATCAGCTCCCTGCTGAGCAGAGAGCCCAACCTGGGCTCAATCCCAGGACCCTGAGATCATGACCTGAGCCGAAGGCAGAGGCTTTAACCCACTGAGCCACCCAGGCACCCCTCCCTAGAATGTTTAAATAAGTTTGTAATTTATCATGAATTAATATATGTAGTTGGTACAATAACTGAAATTAATATAATTTTGGCCTTTAACAGACTTTATCTCCTAGTGCTCCCCTGATGGTCTTTCTCCAGGGGCTCCTTTGCTCCACTCATCCTCCCTCCCTTTCCAGCACTTGCTGCACCTTCTGGCCATCACTACCACAGTCCTACATCAAGAGAACAGCATTTGTATTCACACATACATAGGTGATTGATAATATTTAATGACTAACTCTCTGATGGGTGTTTGCATTTCAGCTTTAAGCCTAAGGATGGATTGATACGAGAGTCTGCTTCTGGCTTTGTTGTCACATCTAGATTCATATCCCTTGTGAAGCTGCCAACAGCATTCACAGCCAATATCTAAGGCCTGAATTTACCTCAAGGCTAGGTGGATATTTACAGGCATTCCTCAGCAGAGAAGAGCTGATAGCCAGTCTCTGAGGCCTTCTCACTAAGCAATATGGGCAAGAAGTAGCAAAGATTGAAAAAAACAAAAATATAAAACCAAGTCTGAGAAGTCATAATAATGCCTATGTGACATGCCATTCTTGCACACAGCCGGGATGTCCCATCACTGTGATGTGCCTTGCCTCCTATAGGAACTGGACCTGCTGCAAAGAGCATTTGCCTTCATGAGTGGTCTGATCGCTCTCCTTGATGAGGTCAGTGGGAGACTTGGTGGTCAAGAAGGCTCAGCAAACAGCTTCAGGAGCACAGCCATTTTGCCCATCCTGACTTTCGGTTTGGCCTAACAGGTATTTATATGTGTTAAATCACCTGATAATTTGCAAGCACTTTTATATGCAGCAGTTTCAGGAAGATACCCAGAGAGGAACTATTCCCACTAACACTTGGGTCTCAGAGTTAAGGGAGTTACTCAGGCGACACATCCAGGAATGCTAAGAAAGGGACTCAAAATAATAATAAAGCGAGCACTCTTTCTACCACATCCCTCTCCTTATCATACAGCTTCACTGGAGGACACACGTATACACACACACACACACACACACACACACACACACTATAAGAGGTTGATGAAGATGGAACTAGCCCTTGTACAAAAAATTTGCTTATAAGGAGCTGCAGAGGCGTCATACAGTGTTGGTAAGACAACAAAACTCTTCTACAAGATGGGAAAGGATTCAACCCTTTATCCCACAAATATGTATTGAACACCTACTATGCTAGGCACTGGACTAGGGACTGAAATGCAACAGTACATAGGGTTGATAGGGTCTTGGCCCTCCTGGAGTTAATCTAACCATTAAGAAAATGGAACAGTTGATCATTTTAACACCTAAAGTTTAGGTTCATGATTGTTTCTGAGTGGAGCTGACTGTTGCAGCCATCCCATTCTGCCTTATGCTGTAATTTTATTAAAAATCTCTTCTCTAGCTGGCTATAAATCCTGGAGGAAAAAGATCACACATTTTTATAACCACCATGTCACAATTCAAGGAGGGTGAGGGAGGTTAAAGTGTGAAGAATTCCAGGGATAGCTCTTAGAAAAGGGAGTTGATGGTCATTTGGCTGTATTGTTAGTTTTGACCTCCCTAAATCACTCCACCAGGCCCCACAAGAGTCATGTGTTTTATTTATGTAAAGAGGTTTGCCTACAAAAATGTAGGGGGGTGAGGAGAGCATTCCAAATGTGTTTGGGTCTACTAACATTGCCTCAACAAGTATTTGAGTTATTCATCCTATGTAGGCAAAGACATAAATATCTGGTAACTACTACCTCAAGTTCCCTGCATGCTGCACTGAAACCGTAGGTGGAACATTCGGGCACCTTGTACTTACTTGAAAGCAGGTGAGGGCAGATAGCCTCCAGATGCATAATTGTGAGGGAGGGCTAGCTTGCCTTTTGCCTCTTTCTTTCTACCGTATTTGCTTGCAGCATCCACCAAATTCATGTCCTATAACGAAATAGGAAATCACCTGATAGGAGCGTTTTACACTTTAGTATTTAAATTCGGCCAACGTTTCTGCACATCGACCCTATGCTAGCCGCCATAACACTGATCGAGTTTCCCAGAGAGCTTCTAATCTGTAAGAGAGATGACAGATGTACACAGAAAAGTAGATAGAATTTCTAAGTTACTAAGTGGCAAGAGGCACATAGGGAGTGGATAAAAAAGATATCAGAGGCATATACCTTGAGTAATTAATAGATAAGTGATTAATTTGTTTATTCAACCAATATATATTTATCCCATGTTTCAGAAACTTTGGTAGTTGCTGGAGCTACAGAAGGAAGAAAACAAAATAAGCTAACTCCTGCACCTGATGAAATTTACATTTATATTTGAATGGGAAATATAGATAAAAATAAACAAATAATGGAGTAGTATCATACTGTTCCTCTTTTCCCATTTGCTCACCTGTGCTCCATGCTGTGTCTCTCCTGAACTCCCAGCTCTTCTATAAATGAGCCATTTTCATTCATATTTCTCAGATGTTATTTTCCTTACTTAGAAAAATTTCCTTCCCTTCCGGTCTGATTTAGAAGGTGCCCTCCCATCCTTCAAGAATCAGCCCTTCTTCCAAACCTTTCCTGCTAATCCCAGGACATGTTAACATTCTCTCCTATGGCTTGCCATAATGCTTTATACAGTGGGCCTCAATTTTTTCAGGTGTAACCACAAAGTACAATCAAATGTTTATAGGTCTTTTCCCCCATTAGACGAGGATTTTCTCAAAAGAAGGGACCATGGCAGATTTATTCCTTTCATGCCATGTGCCTAGGAGATCACCTGTGTATCGACCTGAACTATGAATAATATTACCAGCCACAATGATAAAAATGATGCAAGCTACAAGTGCCAGCAGTGTGCCAGGCAGTCTGCTAAGTGAGTTATTTCCAAACAGTCCTTTGAGTTATACATTTTATTAGTATCTCTATTTTATAAATGAGAAAACTGAAACCCCTTGAGGTTACATGATTTATCCAAGTCAGAAAGCTAGTAAAGGATAAATATCTGATGAATGAATAAAATTCCTTTTATTTTATTATATCAAAAAACTCTGTGTACCTGGACCTATCCTTAAAAATTAGATATTCATAAGGCATATATATCTGCTCAAAACTTTTTTAAAAACTTGAGAGAGATATTGATCTTTATCCTCATCATAACAGCAAAATTCAGTTACATATCAAGTTTCACGGACCTGAATGAGGTATATGGTTTCAAAACTAAAGAATAAATGATCTACATGAAGGAAATTTGATACATACAATCCCCAGAGGAACATTTGAAAGCCTTGGCCTTTATTTAATCTTGGACACATATTCTCTCCAATTTCAAAGACAGCTGTTAGAAGGAAATGAGGCAAGGGATTTAGGGGCAGTCATGAGACTTAAAAATAGAAAATTGCATTTTTTTTTCATCATGCACTGTCTCCTTTCCTTCTATAGCACAGTATACCATGTCTGGGACTGCATAGTTGATACTCATTGGCTCTTGGAAAATCATTATGGACACAGTAGTTCATTTTCATAGTTAGCACAGAAAAATTATCTGAAAAACATTCACATTTTGATGACTTTCAATTTTTCCGTATTATAAAATCTCAGGATTCACTAGTTTATCATGCACTCTCTTGCTTGTTGAGCTTGAATGCGGAAAGACAAAATGTGAACATGTCATTCCCGTTGGTCTGAAGTGCTATGATACTAAATTTGTCTGTAAATACTGAGTGTCATACAGTGAAATAGCATGGAAGAGTAGAACCCTGCCACATCTCTATTTAACAAAGTCTTCCCGGTATTCATTTCTTTGCAATAGAATTATCTTTCTTGATATAAGATAGGAACTAAAAAAGATTTTGACCATTCTCTCTAGGGTCATTTTAATTTGCCTTGGCATTCATTTTGAAGTTCTTTTCAGTCATCCTAAATAAATGAGGTGTTAGAAATCCAATCAGTGATGATGAGCTTGGGTGTGATGAACAGTCATGCCTTGAATTTTGATTTTGTTTTAAAGATTTTATTTATTTGACAGACAGAGACCACAAGTAGGCAGAGAGGCAGGCAGAGAGAGAGGGGGAAGCAGGCTCCCTGCTAAGCAGAGAGGCCGATGCCGGGCTCTATCCCAGGACCCTGGGATCATGACCTGAGCTGAAGGCAGAGGCTTTAACCCACTGAGCCACCCAGGCGCCCCTTGAATTTTGATATTTAAAAAAATATTCACATTATTGGGCTAGAAAAAACTGTTGTCTTATGAGCAGTATTAAACAAGTTAGAATTTAAAAGCCATATAATTTTGCCTGTCAGCCAAAGACATGAGAGGTAATAGTCAGGACTCTGCCATCTCTCAACAGAGAAGAAGACTGGTCACCCAAGACAAAGAGTGTGGCCTCTGTCACCCTTTTGTTAGTAGAAGGCCCTTGAGAAAGGAAAGATTAGTAGAAGGGTTGTTTGGTGAGCCCCTCCCACAAATAAATAAAAGCCCTGAAGAATCTTGTTTCTTGTTTCTTAAGATGGCTTGTTAACATTTTGCAGCCCAGTGGGAATGTTTGTAAAATTTCTGCATTGGTTGCATCTGTTATCCCATTTGTTTTTTTTACTCTGAAACTGTTAAAACTAGCAGGAGGCATAAAAAAAGGTGGATGGCTTTCAGAGAGAGCACGTGGTGGCCGCCATTGTGATGGTGAGGAAGGAACATGCCCCAAATCCACAAGGCAGGCAGACTGGAAATTCTTGAGCAGGGGCTGATGCCACTTCCCCAGGCAGGATCTCTTCTTGCCTGGGGAAGCCTTGGTTCTGCTCTTGAGGTGACGGATAGAACCAGGCTCGGGGGAATTATTGAGGTCATCTCCTTTATTTAAAGTCAACTGATGGTATATGTTAATCCCATTGACGAAAACCCACAAGGTTTCTGAAGCCCTTGTGTAAGCAGAAACACTCCCTGCTTGGACTAAAGGTGACAGAGAGAGGACAAAGTAAAAGAGGGCTGTCGCACTTCCAAAATTCTACTTAGGGAATGAGCTGCTATAGCAACTTGACTGCAAACATGTGCTACCCTTCAAGACAAAGGAAAAATGACTTGGAGGACAGTGGCACGGCCTGAGGCAGGAGTTCCAGGCACAGAGGTCCGGGGCTGTGGTGGTCTCAGAGGACAGAACCTTGAGCCACAGAAATGAAATGGAATTTGCTTGGCCTATTTGGAACTTGCTTCAGGCTGGTTATTCCTTTATTCTTTCCCTTTGCTCCCTTTTGGAATGGGAATTTTGGAAGCAGATGCCTTCTGCTTTGGTTTCATAGATCCATCAGTGGAGAGGAATTTTGCCTCAGGATCAGTAACACCAAAATCTCACCTGCACCTGATTTGGCTGATGTAGATGATGCGATTTGGAACTTTTTGACCTGGTGATAATTAGACGAGGTTTTGAACCTAGACTTGATGCCATAATTGGTTGAGATATTTGGGGGTGTTGGGATGGGGCAAATGTATTTTGCACATGGGACAGATGTGAATTTTGGAGAACCAGAGAATAGCCTATAGTGGGTTTTATGGTGACTCCCCCACCCCTCAGAGATATGCTCACATCCCAATACTTGGAACCTGTGAGTGTGACCTTATTTGGAAAAAGGGTCTTTGCAGACATAATTGAGGATTTTAAGATAAGATCATTCTGGATTATCCACGTGGGCCCTAAATTCACTGGCAAGCATCCTTATAAAAGATACCCAGATGAGGGACACACAGAAAAGAGGAGAAAGGTGTATGAAGACAGACAGAGAGGAATGACATTCACAAGCCCAGAAATGCCAGCAATCACCAGAACCATGAAGAAGGAAAGAATTGTCATCTTTCCTAGAGCCCCTGGAGGGATCATGGTCCTCCTGACACTGATTTTAGAATTCTCCCCTCTATAACGATGAGAGAATAAATTTTTGTTGTCTTAACCCACCAAGTCTACGGTAATGTGCTATGGCAGCCTTAGGAAATTAATAAAGTCACCAAGCAGTAGAAAATGTGTATGGGGTTCCCTGGTGTGATTTTTTTCAATCTGCCAAAGTATGCACAAAAGAATGATGTCCTGTTTTTAGAAGTTCACCTCAGGTCTCAAAAATATTATACTGAGTGAAAGAAGCCAGGCTCACCAGTGACATACTAGGTAATTTCATTCATAGAACATGCATTTGCCCTGGAGAAAGCGGGCAAACTGTCATGCCAGAAAACAGGATTAGTAGTTGTCAGGGGCTTTGGAGAAGAAGGGTGGAGTGAGTATTCTCTCCCGGGACACAAGGGAACTAGTGAGGAGATAGTCAATGAGTATAATCCATGTCTTGATGTCTGTGGGAATTACACAATCGTGTATGTTGGTCAAAACTTAAATTGTACATACACCTATAAAAGCAGTAGTTTACTGAATATAAATTATACCTCACTAATTCTGAATTTAAAAAGTGCTATAGGTTTATGTACCTCTTGGTTTAAAATGTATAGAACAAATACTTTGGAACCTTGTGGATATCAGTTTCACAGTGATACTTAGTGGCAACTGCTGCTGACTTGGTTTTCCATGATTTTTTTAAAAATTTTTTAATTTATTATTATTATTTTTTATAAACGTATAATGTATTTTTATCCCCAGGGGTACAGGTCTGTGAATCGCCAGGTTTACACACTTCACAGCACACACCATAGCACATACCCTCCCCGGTTTTCCATGATTTTTAATTGTTTCCTGATATCAAGTCTTTCTCAAAGGATGATGATGTTTCTACCATTGAAGATACACAAAACACAACAAAGACATATTACACGTTCTGCCTTTAGTTCCTAAAGAAGAGATGGAAAAGTGTTTCGCTTATTGAAATAAGTATATGACATCCAAAAAGTGACTACTTATTTAGTCAACTTAACAAATATTTATTTATGATTTTTTGTGGAAGACACTATATACCAGGTACAGGGCTGGTTATAGAGATGACTGAGAAACAATTCTCCTCTAGTTAGAAAAAAATATAAAATAAGAAGCAAGTAACTCTAACACAAACTGATCCAAATCAGATGCTTTGGATTCTTAGAAGAGGAAACAATCATACCCAAATGGGAGGATATCTTTCAGATAGATGAGATGAGATTGAAAACAGAAAATGGATGATTATGGATTTCAACAAAAAGGGAAATCCCCTGTGGAACTGCGGGGGCAAAGGTGAATACCATCAACTGCATGCCTGTTCTCCCTCCCCACCCCCCCCATTCATATGTTGAAGCTTACCTCTTTGTTGTGATGGCATTTGGAGATGGGGACTTTGGAAGGCGATTAGGTCATAAGGGTGGAACCCTCATGAGGAGAAGTATTGCCTTTGTAAGAAGAGGAGGCCATCTCACCCTCCAGAATGATGAGAAATAAATGTTTGTTGTTTAAGCCACCCAGCTGATGGAGATTTGCTGTAGAAGCCTGGACTGAGTAAGTACAGAAATAGAAACAAACTCAGGGAGCAATCAATAGTCTCTGACTAGAATTAGGGTACATGCAGAGGAGTGAGAAAACAACTAGAAAGGAAATTTAAGGTAGTTTTCTGCGTCTCTCAAATGCCAAGTTGAGGGATTTGTATTTAATTCAGTGGTCAGTAGGGAGCCATTCATGCAATGCTTGAGAATTTTGAGAATGCAGTAAAAGTTCTGGATGCCCTTCCCCCAGAAAAGTGCACATGTGTACAAAATGATGCATACCATCTCAGCAGTTTCACAGACGTGTAGAGCTCCTCCAGGGCCTTCTTTCCCTGGGAACCCCTGGAAGGTTTCAGAAGGAGACTTACACGAAGGGAATGACTTCATTTCATTTTAGTTCATTCTTCCATACATGGTGAGAAGAGAGAATTCGACTGACACGATTTATGAACTAAAGTAGTTTTCCTTAAAGTGTGATCTATAGTAGAATCTCCTGTAGGGCTTATCAAACATCCGTATTCCTAAGGCCCACCCAGATATACACAGGGTCTCTAATGGTGGGGCCCACTTTCAGCCAGCACCTACCTAGCTGCTTGTGATGGCCACATAAAGAACTGCTGATTCTGTGATGAAGAGGGGCTAGTGGTGACCTTCTCTGCCTTTGACTCCCCAGCAAAGCATAGGAGAGATAGAAAGAACATAAGAAAAAAATATAAAAGATTTTTCTCAACTCTGCCTATTCTCAAGACATTCTCTGCAGTCAGTACCGACTTAGACTAAGCACAGGAACATGGTTGGTTATTGTGTGTTAGCACAGCATTTACCCTGGAGAAAGTTGGCTCCTTTACATGAGCCAGAACATTTAAGAGGAATATGAGCAATCCTACAGTCATAATGTTGACAGCTACCGATGGATCCCAGTGGATGAAAATAAATAGTCCTCCTTAACCTTAACCTTAAAATGATCATCTGCCACAGCAGCTAGAGTAGTTGCTGTTCTGTGTCTGGATCTGAAAAATCCAAGGTTTCACTTACGTATCAGTCAATCTTTCTAAGAAGGACTTTGTAAAATGACAGTAATTGGCAAAGTTCTGGAATCAGTAGGGTCTGTTGCTTATCAGTTTTATGGGATTCTGACATTTTCCTTTCCCTTCTGTAAAATAATCACCATAACTGTATTCTCAAAAATGCTATTTATCCCTGAAAATTTGTTTTTTGATTCAAACATTCCACACATTCATTCCTGGTTAGGAACACAACATTTTACAGTTTAATATTAAACTACCAAATCAATGTGTTACACTTCCTGATTATTTTTTAACAAAGGAACAAAAATAAGTGTGAGTAATAGGTTGATTGAGAAGTTAATTGTTAAATGAAGCTATCATTTTCATTTTCCTGACTTTCCAAACCTGTTCATGGAATATTTATGTAGCAAGCACATATGCTACTATCTATCCTCAAGTTTTCAGTTAATCTAAGCATAAAGACTCATAGTACTGTCATTAAGAGCTATTTTTATTCTTTCTTAGGTATGGTAATATCTATTTATTGTTTTTGCTTCCCAATAGCAGCCCCTCTCCTTTCCAGGAGCCCTCCCTTCCCTACTCTAGTTATAACATTTTACTGGGTGCTGCCAGTCACAGAAATCAATTCCTTTCTCAAGCTAGACCAAGCACATCTCCTCACCTCATCAAGGGGCCACCTGATTGGCCTGGAAATAGGCCCAGTCACAGTTCTTCCCAAAGATTTCTTTAACTGGAGTTGGAGTACTCAGGAGAACAGCAATAGGGAGAAGAAAAAGAGTTCTCCCCTCTCTGATGGTGAAGCTATGGGTGTATGAGTCCAGAGAGGCTAGTAGCCATGTGGCCAGGCATACTGAGAAAGCAAATCAGAAGCAAACAAAAATGAAGCTATCATACAAAAGCAGAGGTGGTGGGGCACCCAGCTGCCTTGGTCAGAAGAACATGTGACTCTTGATCTCAGGGTCATGAATTAGAGCCCCATGTTGGGTATAGAGATTACTTTAAAAAAAAAAAAATTGAAATAATCTGAAAAGCAGAGTTGGTTTTAAGCAACTCCTCTGATTCTAAGAATCACACTAATGTGCTTCAGTGCTCTGCTATTTAATATGATAGCCACTGGCCACGTGTGTCTAGGGGTCACTTGAAATATGGCCAGTCCAAACAGAATTGTTTTATATGGTTTGAAATAATACTGGATTTCTAAGACTTGGCATAAAAACAAGAATGCAAAATACATCATTAATAATTTCTTATAATGAATACATGTGAAATTATAAGTTGGATGTATTAGTTTAAATAAACTAGATTTTAACATGAATTTCACCTCTTTATCCAGTGCAGCTTCTGGAAATATTTATATTACATATGAGTCTCAAATTATATTTCTATTGAAATAGCACTGCTTACTTGTGAGTCTGTGTTTTTGGTTTGTTTGTTTCTTGTTTAGCTACTCTGGGTGGAGTTTGTGTCATTGGCAACTGAGAGAGCCCTAATTAATGCCAAATTTTGTAGCTGGAACAGAGGCATTGAGAGGGATAGATCCAAAATGTGGAACTGGCTATGTTCAGGTGCAGAAGGGTCACGGAGATTTTCCCCATCATGAGTTAGGAAACTTAGGAGCAAAGCAGTTAGTTAATTATTACAGGTTATTTGTTGTTATTCAGGATATGGGCCTATCCTTACTGAGCTTAGAGGTTTACTAAACTTGGTAGAAAACAAAATGGGATTTGGAGGCGTTGACTACTTCTTGCAAACTTTAGTAAGGTGTTGCAAGAAAAAAAAGTGGTCCAAGCAGAGCCATCTGAAAGTGGAGCAGGAGTAGTGGCCTAGCACAATTGTATAAAGAGATCCCCTTCTTCCACTAGGCAAGCTCTGGATTCCAAAAGGCATCCCACTACACCAAAATCACCAGCCAATACACATCCAGAATGAAGAAGCCAATTCCCCTAAATATTCACAAAGCACTGCCGCCTGGCAAGGGTCGTTCTCCTTTCCCCAAGTAACAAAGGATATTGGGAACACCTGGGGTAAAGGGACATTTAGCCCTGCCCCAACATGGCAGCCCACCCAGCAGACACAGAGACCAAAGTAAGATGCACTAAAATTGGTTGGGAAGGGTGGGCAGTACCCCCTAAAGAGTCACCAAAGGCTTGACTTTGGAGGGGGTGGGGAGCCCGATTCAAATACCTTGACACGTCAAGATTACTGGCTTTATTTCTAGCAAACTGGAGTTCTAAACAGGCAACGTACCAGGGTTTCAAGATGGTTCTGTTATCACCAACATCCCCAAACAAAGAAAGATAACATAAAAACAAGCCTGGCTTAAAGGAATCCAGGACTGCCCACTGCCTAAGGCAATTCTTCATGCTCTAAATCACCAACAAGAAATGCACAGCTAAGGAGGCCCCAGGGCAAAGACACTCAACTGTCCACCAAGATAGTGTTTTCCCTTTAAGCACACACCAAGACTCCCTTGCAGTGAGTTGTAGTTCTTTGACTAAATCTTCTCCAGTGATAAATGAGAGGATGTGATATCTTCCTCTCTAGTCCTGGCTTGTGAAAACCTACTACACATACATCTCCATGTTCTTTCCCCCTGTCTAGTTGGTAGAGGGGGAGAAGACCACAAGGACAACTTCGGAAACTTCATGTTGCACATGGCAACACTGGAACTTTTCTGGGCTATTACATAAGCAGGATAGAAACTTCCATCTTAATGTGCTTTTACATGTTTGTTGGTTTTGTTATCAAAGACTAATTTAATGTATCTCCCAATTGAAAATTCCCCCCAGATGTCCCTGATGATCAAAACCATATAAAACACTAAGTACATTAAACCTTTCTGGTAGATAACAGACCCACCTAGCTGACTAATCCTGTAGATCATCCAATGCTATAAAGGAGACTGTCCCAGCAGAATTAACCTGCTTCCTTATCCAGCAAGGTAAGGCTAGTGCCATTGTGCACTACTTCCCTGCCCCCTATTTCTATGTAATCATCTTTTTTAAGTGGAAGGGTTTTTTTGGTGTTTTTTTTAAATTAATGTTTCTTGTATTTGTATGTTGGATATGTTAGGGGTGGTTAATTTTCTCATTTGGAACATAGTAGCAGGGATTACAAGCCGCCCTATCAAGACTTGACTGAGAAGAATGGACATTAAACAGACATTATAGACTCAGAGATGGCCACACTAACTGGGAAGAAATATGGGTTGTGTCCCAGTGTGGAAAAGGTGAATATATGTGGAATTGTTGATGTAATCATTACAGTAAGTTAGAAGATAAAATTTAGAAAATTATTTTGAACTTTGGGAGACCATAGTTATATATTAGACATTAAACTACAGAGTCCAAATTGTAGAGTTTGAATCAAGATCTACATGAAAATGTTTAAGCATCATCAAGAAACTAGGTTTAGGGAAACCATAAAAGGAGTAATCAAGATCGAGGATGAATATTTTAACCAAATGTCCTTTTTTAAAAAAAGATTTATTCATTTATTTTTAGAGAGAGCATGTGCAAAAGCATGAGCTGGGGGAGAGGCAGAGGGAAAGAATCTCGGGCAGGCTCCCTGTGGAGTGGGGAGCCCCATGTAGGGCTCAATACCACAACCCTGAGGTCAAGACCCAGCTGAAATCAAGAATTGGATACTCAACCAACTGAGCCACTCAGGCACCTCCCATATGTCCTTTTTTAATGACTGGAGTACAACATGCCAAAGCCTTTCATCCAGTTCTACTCCAAATGGCATAGCACTTGGTAAGTTATACCAAATAAAATAAAAGGTAGATCTGCAGTTCTCCTCTCAAGCTAGTCCCGTCAAGGTATTAAGACATATTTAGTGAATGTAGTGAAGAAAATCACATTATCACACTATTGACAAGGGATCATTATAATAGAGGATAGCCAGAAGAAAGGCAGGCTGGGCAAGGGGCCCCATCCTAAGAGGATTATACCACACCACCCCTCGGAAGGAACCCTCCATACTTTCCCACATGAACAACTACCAGATAGGTAGCTGAACACACGACAAAAACCTGATTGGGTGACAGACACATGGAGGGTTAATCAAATTAAAACAGCAGCCAACAAGGCCATTAAAAATCCCTAGATTTAAATGCCAAAAAAGCTCCCTCTTTGGGAGCTTCTTACTATCAATAAACTTTGCTTTGCTGCCCACTGCTCTTCATTTGGTCTACCGCTTCATTCTTTGAAGAGGCATGACTAAGAACTGCAGGCACTAAGGGAAAAGAAATCCTGAAACCACTGGAGGCATCAACTCTGTCAGTTCAACAATGCTATCTTATGCGTGGATGTTATATTGAATTCTTTTAATTTAAATTCAATAGCCAACATACACTACATCATTAGTTTCAGATCTAGAGTTCAGTTATTCACTGGTTGCATATAACACCCAGTGCTCATTATATCACATGCCTTCCTTAATGCCCCTCACCCAGTTACCCCACCCACCTCCTCTCCAGCAACCCTCAGTCTGTTTCCTATGGTTAAGAGTCAAAGAATCTCTCGTGGTTTATCTTCCTCTCCGATTTCTTCCCATTCAGTTTTCCCTCCCTTCCCCTATGATCCTCTGTACTGTTTCTTGTATTTCACATATGAGTGAAACCATATGATAATTGTCTTTCTCTGATTGACTTATTCCACTCAGCATAAAACCCTTGGTTCCATCCATCCCTGCAAATGATAAGGTTTCATCTTCTCTGATGGCTGAGTAATAATCCTGGGTGTGTGTGTGTGTGTGTGTGTGTGTGTGTGTGTGTGTATCACATCTTTTTTTTTTTTAAAGATTTTATTTATTTATTTGTCAGAGAGAGAGAGCACAAGCAGGGGGAGCAGCATGGGGAGCAGCAGGCAGAGGGAGAAGCAGGCTCCCTGCTGAGCAAGGAGCCTGATGTGGGACTGAGCCAAAGGCAGAGGCTTAACTGCCTGAGCCACCCAGGCATCCTACTTCTTTATGCATTCATCTCCACTGAATTTTTTTAAAAATAGTGATGTATATTGTTTCACTTTTAAAACAGCTTATTGTAGTAGAAATGTTATCAGAGATAGTAAAAAAAAATCTACATTATGAAAAATTGTTAGACCAAAAACACATAATATTTTGAACTTGAATTTCGACAAAAAATAAGCCTTTCCTATGCTTGAAGTCAAGTCAGCACTTTTCCTTGACTGGTATTTCAGGATCAAAGGCAGTGTCTACATATCTAAATCTGCTTTTCTTGGCTTTTAAAAGTCTTGGATATAATTATTAGGACCACTGAACCAAGAAACTTCTGTTTTAGAGAGTAGTTAAATAAAAAGGATAATACTTTTGTGATCAAGCATCTCCAAGACTCCTTACTAAATTAACATTCAATTTGCAGTAGAATAAGGAAGCCAGTGCAGAACTATAAAATCAATGTCAATGCAATGCCAATTGCTCCCCCATTCTCCAGCCCTCTCAATTTGACTTCCCCAGATTCTGCTATAGGGGGCAGTTTCTGTTTGACCATCCTGACTGTGATACGTTAGAGAAGAAAGAACTGAACAGTCATTCTGATTCTACCTTACACTTACTTTGGGCAAGAACATTAAACCTTCATGTGCACATTTATTCTTCTCTAACATAGACAATCATTTTACCCTACATTCCTCATAAAAGTTAGTAGGATGAACATGAAAGTTACTTATCTAAGCTGTAGGTTGCTATATGAGGATGAAATCTTTTTATTACATACAGAAACTTCTAGAGATATTTTACTAGTAGAAACAGTAAACGGAAGGCACATAAAAAGAGGAGGCATTATAACATTAAATAAACATGAGCTCTGTGTCTAGCACTTTGACAGACTAGATACCCTGCACAGCTGACCCAGTTGGAATTGTAAGGGCCTATTCAGCCAGTGTGGCCCCACCCCAGTTGAACTGCCATTTTGTTGTTTATGCAGTAAAACTTAAATTGACCTGCCCTCCCCCCCACCCCCCCAACCCGGGAACTTACTTAAAAACAAGTCCCGGAAACCAGTCCCAGGTAACAACGCCCAAATACAAGGGTGGGTCAGGCCAGGTGGAGACATCCGATCAGTGGAGGGGCGCATACTGTCTCCCTAGTTACCAAGGAGTATGGGCCCCGCCTTTTGGGCACCTTTTGGGTGCCAATTCTGACCAAGGTGATAGGCTGGTTCAAATGTCTACTAGGGTAAATTGTAATTCAATTGGTCACTTACGTGTGACCTAACATGACTGTGCAGCTTTCTCTGTGTGTTACAATTTCATTAGCCACCTGTGCGTGGCCAGGCCCAACCACATGGTATTTGCCCTTAAAAGCTAGTCTGTGAAACAGAGAGAGGTCGCCCTCTCTGTAAGGGGTGACCCCGACTGGTCTCTTTGACGGTCGGTTTGATTCTCGATGCTTGGCGCGAAATAAAGCTTTGCTTGACCTTTGCTTTGTATCAGTCTCACTCCTTTAATCATGGACCCATTATTGGGGGACCCAACATTGGGGACCCAACAGAATAACTAAAATTCTGCATAAACTATAAAAAAGAAACATCACTGGTATACCTGGCTGGCTCAGTCAGTAGAGCATGAGACTTTTTTTTTTATTAACTAATTAATTTTTTTTTAGAGGGAGAGAGAAAGCATGCAGGGGGAGGAGAGAGAAAGGTGGGTAGAGAGAGGGAGAGAGAGAATCTTAAGCAGGCTCCACACCTTGCATGGATCCTGACTCCGGGCTTGATCTCATGATGCTGAGATCATAAACTGAGCTAAAATCAAGAACTGGATGCTTAACCAACTGAGCCATGCAGCACCCCCTTTTTAAATAATTATTTATTTATTTATTTATTTATTTATTGTTTTTTTAGAGAGTGAGAGAGCAAGCCTGCAACTTTTGATCTCAAGGTTGTGAGTTGAAGCCCCCATTGGGCATAGATATTACTTTTAAAAAACTAAAAAAGAGAAAGAATTAAAAAAGAAAGAAAGAAACATCACACAGATACCTGGAAAATCCCCAATTATTCAGAAACTAAATAGTTGACTTCTAAATAACCCATGGATCAAAGAAGAAGTCTCAGGGTGAGTTAAAAGTGTTTTGAACAGAATGAAAATGAAAGTACAGCACATGATAATCTGTGGTTTACAGATACTTAAAGGAAATTTTGTGTCAATAACTCATATTAAAAAACAACAAAGACTCGGGGCACCTGAGTGGCTCAGTCAGTTGAGTGTCCAGTTCTTGCTTTTGGCTCAGGTCATGACTCATGGGTCGTGAGACTGAGCCCCACATTTTGAGCTGGGAACTCAATGGGGAGTCTGCTTAAGGTTTTCTCTTGCTCTCTGCCCTGCCCCAACTCACAGACACTCTATCAAATAAATAAATCTTAAAAAAAAAAAACAAAACAACAGCAGAGACTCAAATCAATACTCTATGCTTTCATTTTAAGAAACTAGTAAAAGAAAAACCAACTAACCACAAAGTATACAAAAGGAAGGAAATAATAAAGCTAAAAACAGAAATCAATGAAATTGAAAAAAGAGAAACAATAAATGTCAATTAACCCAAAAGCTGTTACTTTGATGAGATAAATTTGATAATTTCTAGCCAAATTGATCAAGAAAAAAAAAAAAGATACACATTATAAATAACAGGAATAAATAAGATCTTGCTATAAACCCTGAAGACATTATAAAAAAAATAATAAGGGAATATAAGAACAATTCTGTGCCCCAAAATTTGATGACTTAGATGAAGTAGCATTTCTTTGAAAGACATAAATTACCAAAGTTAGTTCAAGTAATTGTATATATTAAATAAATTTAATTCACAGCTGCCTACCTTCCAAGAAAGAAAAATCCAGGCCCAGATTATTTTCCTGGTGAATTCCATTAAATTTAAAGAAGAAAAATCAATAATTCCACATAATCTCTTCCAGAAAACAGAAAAGGAGGAAATACTTCCTAAATCATTTTATGGACTCAGCATTGACTTTTCCCTACAACCCAACCATCCCACTCCTGGATGTTTTATTTCAAGTGAAATGAAAACCAATGTTCATTCAAAAACCTACACATGAATGTTTATAGCAAGTTCCTTTGTAATCATCAAGAACTAGAGACAACACAAATATACCTCAACTTGGGAATGGACAAATAAACAGTGTTACATACACACAGTGGAATTCTATTCAGCAGTGAAAAGAAAGGATGTGCAAGAATGTGGATGAATCTTGAATGCATTATACAAAGCAAAAAAAAAAAAGCAGCCTCATAGGCTATATACTGTACTATTTCATTTATATAACACTCTGGAAAAGGTATAACTGTAGGGACAGAGTACATTTCAGTGGTTTCCAGTGAACAAGAGTGAGATGGGATATAACTGTATAGGGTTACCAGAGAAGAAATGGAGAATGAGGCTTGGGTGAGATATGTAATTGTTCTGTGTCTTGATTGTGATGATGGTTATACATCTCTATGCTTTTGTCAAAACTAATACAACTGTATGCTGAAAAAAGTGTGAATCCTACTACATGTAAACTGCATCATTCACACCAAAAAGTGTGAAGCTTGCTATTTTAAATCTAAAATACATGTAATGAAAAATCAAAAATATCAATCAATGTAATTCACTACATTTATAACTTACAGAAGATAAACCATATGGTGATCCAAATAGATGCAGAAAAACTGTATTAAAATGCAACAAACTTTTATAATTTTTCTGTTTTTCCAAACTGGAAATAGAATAAGATCTCATTAATCTAAGGAAGGCCATCTGCAAAAAGTGTATCACAAAAATCATACTTAATGATGAAGTCAAAATAGTTCCTTTTAAGATCAGGAAAAATACACAAAGATGCTCACTAGCACCTCGCTTGCAAATATCACAGTTGAGGCCTTGGTCAGCAGCATATAAAAAGCAGAAAAAGAATTAAAATGTTTAAGAAATGAAAGGCGTATGACAATAACGAAAATCCAAAGAGAACCACGTAAGTTTGCTACATAAATAAAAATGAATGTGTAAAATTTGAATGCATTTCTTATACACTAGTAATCAGTAAGAAAAGTGCAATTTAAAAACTACATCCTTTACAAAAGCAATAAAACATAAAGTACCTAGGAAAAAATACAGTAACTATAAGAGAAGAACATTTTTTTTTTTTTTTGGAGAAAATTGTAAAACTTTATCAAAAAATATAAATAGAGGGAGCTATAGAAACTGTTCACTTGGATAGGAAAACGCAACATAATAAAGATGTCAGTTGTTTCCAAATTTAGATTTGATGCAATTCCAGTCCGAAGCTCAATAAGACAATTTCATGGAAACTGATAAACTTACTTTAACATGGAGTTGAAAGGGCAAAGGATGAAGAATAGCCAAATACTCCTTAAGAAGAAAGAACAAGTAGCAGACTTACTCCACCAGATACAAAGACTTAGTATAAAGCTTTAGTATCTTTTAATGTGATATTGCAACATGGTTGGAAGAATAGAGAGGCCAGAATCAGACCAGAAGTACATAAACCCTTGATTTGTGACAGATCAGGCTTCGTACATCAGTGGGAAGAACTGATTATTTAATAGGATAGTGCTGAAACAACTGATTATCCAAACAGGAAATTGAAATTGGATCCTAGTCTCATGCTAAACCCCAAAATTAATTTGGGGTGTGTTAAAAACTTCAAATAAAAATGGCAAAACTTTTAGAAGACCATTTAAAAATAATTTTATGGCCTTAAGATAAAGAAGATTTCTTACATCAGACCATAAAAAGTATAAATCAACAGGAAAAATAGTGACAAATATGACTGCCTCATAATTAAGAACTCAGTTCACCAAAGGGCACAAAAAGGAATAAAAAGACAAGTCACAAACTATAAAAGATATTTTCTTTACCTATAATCTGAGGATCATGCTCTAGAATATATTTTTTAAAATCTTACAGAACAATAAGTAAAAGACAAGCAATCAATGGCGGGGGCAGGGGGGAGATGAGCAAAAGACTACCACATCTCAACAGAAGGAATACAAACATCTTAAAATATCTAGAGTCTTTATATTATGTAATATATGAGACATTTATATTTGTATATAATACATAAGACATATCCACCTCATTAGGAAATTAGGAAAATGCAAATTAAAATTATATTGGGCATCTATTTCAAGCCCACTGGATTGAAAAAATGTTTTAAAATTTCACAATCTCAAATGTTAGTAAGGATGTAGTGATGGGAATAATCTCACCTACTGCTAATGATAAAATGGTACAACTCATTAGATAAAACAAGTCCTATAATTTATACCACAGTTCTACTTCCAAGTATTTTTACCAAAAATACTGTTGTAAATGTGCACCTGAAACCTGAATAAATAGATCATCATTCATATTAAAACAAACAACACACAGGTGTATCAGAATTAGGAAGAATACATTATCTGCGGAATAGATACATCATGAAATATTATTCAATGAAATGAAAAGTGTGCATTATCACAGATGAGCCTCTAAAATATAAATTGAGCAAAAGTAACAATTCCCAAAAGATTGACATCATTTATATAAAGCTCAAAAACTGGCAGAGCAAAATAATACATTACTCAGAGTTGTGTTAGTAACACAGTATCCACCACAGTCCTATGTACCTACTGAGAACTTAAAGTCTGCCTAGCCCAACCTGAGAGGTATTCTAAATATAAAATACACATCAGATTTTCAGATCTTGAAGTGCAAAGAAAAAGAGAGAATATAAAAAAAGAGAATTTTTAGATAATTTTTATGTTGATTAGATGTTGAAATAATATTTTGTATATGTTGGGTTAAATAAAATATAAAACTACATCTGTTTTTAATTTTTTAAATATAGCTATTAGAAAATTTTAATTACAAATATGGCTATCATATTTCTAGTGGACAATACAGGTTTAGAGATATCTATTTAGATTTTTAAATTATAAATAAAATAAGAGGGAAGCTTAATATGGATTTGGGAATAGTGTTTCAATCTGCAGGAGAAGGAGAAGGATGTAATCAGGTAGGGACACATGGGGACTTCCAAGTTCTGGTCATCTAGTTTCTATGCAGACTGGAAGTATTTGTCATTTTATTATTAGTCATTACATTTTTTTTACATACACACTTTTATGAAGAATATTTTTATAATAAAAATTCAAATAATCAAATTTGGAAGTTAACATGAGATTTGTTTGAGAACAGACTGACCTGGGTTTAAATCCTTTTGCTGCCTGAGCTGTTATTTGGTCACAGATAATAAATGAAAGCTCTCTGAGCTTCATTTCCTTATGGGGTTAATAATATATTCCTCTACACACACACAAACACACACAAACACAGGGTTGTTGGAAGATTGGTAAGAAAATATAAATGCTTGGCACATAGTTGGTGCTCAATAAATACTAACATTACTAAACAGTTATTTTTTTACTTAGTTAATAGCATACAATATATTAACAATAATTAATAACTCATAGAGAGTTAAAACGTTCTGGTGACAATACATTTTCCAAAATGTTTTCTATAATATTAAGAGTGGATTTGGATGACTTTGTTATTATTCAATGACTGAGGAATAAAAAGATGATTTAATGCAGTTCTATGAACATCCAAAAATTCATGAGGCTAATAACATTGCATGAGCTTGGAATATTACATAAAGAAAAATTATGTCTAGGTAGACTGATAGATGAACATCAGATGGTGTGAATCTTTGTTTTATTTCTATATTTATTCTAATTCAGACTGTTTCAAACAGTAACTTTCTTATTTTTAACTTTAATACAACATATTCAGTGTCAAACTTGAATTCAATTGATCAAGTACCAGAAAATTTAGACTCTGATGATATGAGTGAAATGCATTTTAAGTTTTTACCTATTTCCTTAAAAATCACTGATAGAAAGCACGTATAAAAGAAACACTTCCTATCACATCACCCTATTTCCTGAACAGTCTTTACATTACCTATAATTGTTCTTTTAATCTAGTTGTCTATTTGGGTATTATTTGTGTCTCCCTCAACCGCATGGAATTTAGAATTGGGGGTATAAGGGTCTGGAAACTTCTGCCTCCAGACCTGGGATAGAAGGGAAGTGCAAGCTGTACATGGGTACTCTCCTTTCCTGAAATATCAGTAAGGTGGACAAATAGGAAGAAATTTGGCTTGATTTTCCCCATCTATGTATATTACCCAGAGGAAGCACATTAGCCTTCTTCCTCTTCCTCTTCCTCTCTCTCTGTCTCTCTGTCTCTCTCTCTTGCTCTCGCTCTCTTTCACACACACACACACACACACACACACACACACACACAAATACAGGAAAGGGCAACATGTTTCCTTTAAGCAAAGTATCAAATGCATACAACAGGCTTACATACAAATAATTTTTTAATGATACCAAAAGCCCATAAGAAGAGAATTTCATTTTCTTTTCCATCATTGAAAGGCTGAGGAATTGACTAACTGGTAATGAATGATCTATTTGTAGACTCTGGGATCAATTATTAGAAATAGCTACAAGCCTTTCTCCTGAGTATTTGAGTCGTTAAAATTCCACATTCAGATTTAGTTTTCCTTTTTATTTCCAATAAAGCAGAGACTCACACTTTGAGACAGAAGAAATCAAGAAGAGGCATATCATCATTTTTGCAAATACTTGTTGAGAAGTCAGTGTGTGCCAGGCCTGTGCTATGGACTTTATGTGCAGGCTTAAGAGGTTTGAGAACTGGTGCACACAGCTAGGAAATGCTAGGGTAGCATGCCCAGATCAAATACTCTATGGCCATAGACTTCTCCACCACCCTACATCCATCTGAAAATACCAGTAACAATGACCTTAAATGAGGCTTGCCATTTTTTAAGTAAATAGAACTTTAAAGAGAGCCATGAACTTGAAATTTGCTTGCAAGGCTCTGTTTTTCCTTCTTTCTGATACTTTTGAAGGAAAAAATTGCAATTTATCAGTTTGCACCATAAATCTGCTGTGCCCAGCTTCACTTGTTGGTTTCACTGCAAAGATTTATAGCACCCTTGTTTGCATTATCTGTATTTGAGTCTGAATCTAAATTCTCCCGGCTAAGATTGCAATTCTAAATTGTATGAACACAGTTCCATCACTGTCAAAAGCTTTTCTAAGCCTTCCCAGTTTGATGCCACAAATCGCCAGACAGCCTGCTCCTACAGCCTAAATAGATTACCTCCCTTTGAACTCCTATAACATCCAGTTAAACAGTGGTGCTATAGCAATGGAGCACAGAAACAATCCTGATAAGACAAAATGCTATCCATCTCCTATCAGTCACCTACATTCTGCTAATCATCTACGTATTTCCAAACATCTGGGGTGCTAACACAATGTAAGGAATATATCTGGACACTTTAAAGCGAGGGTAAACAAATGATGGCCCATGGGCTCAATCTGGCCCACTACCTATTTTTGTAAATAAAGTTTTATTGGAACACAGCCACACTCATTCATTTATATCTTGCCTGTGGTTTCTTTCACATTGTGACAGCAGAGCTGAAGAGTTGAGACAGAAACTGCTACACCCACTATATTTACTGCCTCTTCCTTTAGAAACAAGTTTGGCAGTGCTGCTTAGCCTGAAATCTATTTTTTTTTAATGTTTTGTTTTGTTATTTCTCAATAACATGTTTAGGAAGTAGAAAAATTTCCCTCCCTAAGTCCCTTCTCTTGTTTTGGGGGTCCTTCGCCCGTCTGAACAAGTTATTACATATCACAAACTAGAAACCTCCTGCTTCATGAAGTAGCACGTAAAGAGTGATGTAACAATGGGATGTGTGCAATTCTTGCTAAGCAGACTATGAGGACTTCAAAAGGAGCTGGAATAATTTTCATCTCACAAAGGTTAACCGTGCTTCGGATGAGGCAGTCCACAAAGGGTTACAGGCAAGGTCTTAGAATCAGATCCCGGTTTGAGCTCTGGATTTACCAGTTAAGAGTTATACGACTTGCCCTCTGCCGGCATCAGGCAGTTACATGGAGATGGTAATGATAGTATCCATTTCATGGCATTGTTAGGAGGATTAAATTTCATTACAATGATGGCTTCATCTAGTGCTGGCACATACTAAGTCCTCACATCCTGCCATCAGCAACTTGAGGGAACTGAAGAGATTTAAGAAGGGAATGAACCAGGAGGGAAGAAAGACTGAACTAAAACCACCAAAAGAATAGGGGCATTTTCCTGCCTTATTGCCTTACACTTCCATTTCTGGAGTTAAGAAACAGTTTTCTATTTAGAGACGAGCAAATGCTTCAAATATGAGGGGACTTCGTAACTCAAATTATTTTAAATCTTAAGGTTTTGCTTGTTTGTGCAAACGAAATTGGTAGAACCTACAGATGTCTTACACTTGGGGCTCATTTCAAAGCTCATGGATCTGAATGAGATGGGAGCTCATCCTCAGTGCATGTGTACACATAAGCAATAGCAGATTTCATGAGCTCAGGAAGCATATTTACTTTCAGCAAGAAATGAGCTCTTGCTTGGAAAATTGGCCTGAAAACCCATTACTGCAGTGGATTCATTTTCATTTATTTCCCAACAGGTAATAGAGTTTATTTGGAGTATTGAGAGATAGAGCTTCTCTGAGGCTGAGTATTGTCTCATTTACATGCAAATATTTTTATCTTCATATTAGATAGAAATATAATCATGCTCTATAAGGCTTGTCATACACCCAGAATTTAATTAAGGATGCATCTGCACAGAATCAAGATAAAAACTGAAATGGAAGAAAATTTGGCGTCACATAGTTTCAAACCCTTGATGGTTTTAGTAATTTCGCTCATTTATTCATTCCCTTATTCATTGCTTTAACAAATATTTATTGGGTTCCTGCTATGTGTTAGACACCTGTACGTGATACAAATACACAGAAGGAAAACACAATTGCAATCTATAGGAGAAACAGAGACATAGAGAAAGGAGTCTTCCAGTTATGAAATAAGGCCTATATACCTGGGCAGCATGTGATTTCAGGGGGAAAAAGTTTCCTCACATGAAGGTAGTACTTAACTGAGTCTTACAAAATGTGGATGGCAAGCCAGGCAAAAAACAGCATACAAGTCAAGCAGTGTGTAGACCGCAAGTATTTGGGGAAATTGAAAATGGCTCAATATTCCCAGTATTTAAAGTGTTCAGTGGGGAGAGAACAAGTAGAGGATAGGGATAGAGGTGGGACAGAGTCTTGATCATAGAAGACTTTGTAAGCAAAACACTCCCAACCCAATTTATCTGAAGGCAACCAAGCCCTTGCAGAATTCTGAGCTGTTTGAGGAAAGGATCAGATTTTCACATTAGAAATGTCACTTTAGCAGCTTTATGAAGGATGGGAAGGTAAGGCGAGAAAGGGGCCTCTTATGACAAATGGGCAAGTGACACTAAGGTCATGAACTACATAGGTGATCCTGAGGGCTAAAAGGAGTGCTACTTAGGAGGCAAGATCCCGGCAACACAGGGATTGACAAAACGTGAGCTTTAAAGGAGAAACACTTATCTGGGTGATACCCTCATCTCTAACTTGGGCAGCTGAGTTAAGAAATTATCATTTATAAGATAAGAAATGGAGAAAAGATATATGGAGGCAGCATGTAGGATCACTGCAAAGAGGATGAATTCTGTCTGGGATGCCATCACTATGAAATATCTAAACAGAGACGCCTGATAGGCAAATAGAAATGAAATTCAGAGCCCAGGAATGAGGTCTGGACCAAAACTATTCATCTGGGACTCAGGGACCTTTGGGTGATATTTGAAGTTATGGTGATTAATTTTGTGTCAACCTGATTATGATAAGAGTTATCAAATAGCCAGTTAAACATTTTTTCTGGGTGTGTCTGTAAGGGTGTCTCTGGAAGAGATTAGCATTTGAATTGGTAGACTGAAGAAGACCGTCTTCACCAATATGTGTGGGTATCATCCAACTGGTTGAGGGCCTGTAGAAAATAAAAAGGTAGAGGAAGGGGGAATTCGCTCTCTGACTGAGCTGAGGTATCCATATTCTTCTCCCTTTGGACATCAGGCACTCCTGGTTCAGGCTGGGACTTCAACCACTGGGCCCTCTGTTCTCAGGCCTTCAGACACAGACAGAATAACACTGCCATCATTCTTGGTTCTCTAGTCTGCAGGCAGCAGATCACAGAACTCTGGGCCTCCATAACTGTGTGAGCCAATTCCTAGAATAAATCTTCTCATATTGTCTATATATATCCTATTGGTTTTGGTTCACACCCTAACTAATACAGACATTGTGAGTATAAATAAAAACATGCAAAGAAATGTAGCCCGAGGAGGAAAGAGGAACTAAAATGGAACCCTGAAACGCTTCAGAAAAACACAAATAAGATTGAAAAGTACCTGAAGGATAGCATCTGGGAGATCATTGTTGGCTTCCTGGGAGAAGCTTATAGTGGGAGGTAAATCGGATTGCAGAAGAGGGGAGTGGTTGCAGGATGGAGTAGGGAGAGCGAGAAGCTGGACGGTGAAGAGGACACCAAAGAGGACAAAGAGCGAGCAGAGGGTTTTAGATGGAAGAGAAAAGGCCAGTGAAGAGGGAGAGGTGGAAGCCTGGGAAAATCAAACAGCTATTTATTAGGTCAAGTTCTATGTATTTTGTTTAACCTTTTTTCCAAAAAATAGATGAGTCTAATTCGAAAACAGACAATTTCACGGAAAAAAATTAATAGGAGATTCTACTTGATGTTAAGTAATCATATTGAGTACATTTTAACTTGTAACTAGAAGTTTTGCCTCATCTAAGTACAGTTTTAGAGTTAGTTTTGCTGTGATGGAAATGAGAGAGTCGATATGCCAAACACAAGAAACACTGGAATGGTGGAGTCTGAGCTGAGAAGGAAGCAGATGTGTTCTTTCTGGATCTCATAAACACGCTTTATGTAACACAAGAGTCATCATAACCTTGTCCGTGCGTGAAGAACTTGCTTTTGAGTAATGGGTTGCCCTTTCGTGAAGGTGTTGCTCACTGTGTGGGGGGCTGCCCAGCTAACACTGGAGGCAAGGTCTTGAACGAGCAGCTCTCCAGGCCCCATACCTCTAGGAGAAAAGATGCTGGGGAATCTGGTTTCTCAGCTCAGCTGCTGCTGCTGCGTCAACCAGCTCAGTACTGGTCTCACTCCCGATGCAGAGGCACTGATGGTTCAGAGCCGTGGCTAGGACCTTTCCAGTTTCACGTTCTTGAGGGCAGTTTGAGCCGACCCTAGATGAGTTGTGGTAGGTGCTAGCAGACAAGGAGGCTAATATAGAAGAACGAGTGTATGACTTCTAGAGATCAGAAGAGGACTGAGCCTGTTGCAGAAGATGAGAGAAGATAAAAGATCAAGCAGAGCCCATTTCACTGTCCAGAACTCACCAGAAACTGATTCAGCTGTTTTGCCTGGTACCAAATAAATACAAATGCCTCAGACGCAGTTCCCAGCCTAGAGGACAGAAACAATTTACACTGGGAAAACATATTTTAAATTTTAAGTACCTCTCCATTTATTTGCTCAGGGTATGATAAAATTCTATGACCAACCTAATGAAAACAGATTTTCATACTAAATAAAGGACTCTATGTATTTTAAAATATTCTCTATGAACTGAATGTTTCTGGTAATACCTGTCTACAGTACCTGATGACTGCTATTAGTCATTTCAAAAATAATTCACCATAAGTAATGGAATCTGCTTATATTTTAAACCAAGGTGAATAAATATTTTCTAGTAAAATCTTTTATATGTATGTTATTTATGGGAAATTCAGTTAAGATTTAAAAAGATTCTCAAATTGTAATCTCCTTGATATTATAATTTGTTTTATATATATATATATGTATATATATTTGTTGTTGTTGTTGTTACTGCAGGAGTGAAAAAAGGAAAATATCAACCCAAGTGAAGATTCTAGAAGATTTTTACCTTGTTTCTTTTTAAGGCTGATTGAATTCTTTTTTTCTCTAAATTGAGTTCAAGGATATGGCAAAAATATGAAAAATCTTTAGATATTAAGACTGGGTTCCAAGTAATAGAACAATCAAATTTACATTCCATTTCTGTATTTATGGAACGCAGATGATATATATTATTTCAGGGGTAGAAATGCAGAAGCAACTAAAATGGCAACTGAGGTTTCCTAATCCTGGAAAAACTAATTTGAACTGTTCACATCTATTTTTTTGAAAGCCTGGGCATGAAAACAGAAAAAAATATAAAAGGTCTTTGCTCTCTACTTCTGAACATTCTGTGCTGCTGCAATAAATCATATCATTAAGACATTTCTCTTATTCATACTCTGACAATTTGAGCATGTGGAGAAAATCACTCTAATTAATGGGACAACTCAGAAAATCACAATAATGTTAAGGGTAAAGATGTAGGTTACATATGCCTCTGTGTTCTCACAGATTTATCAGACTCAGAAGAGAAAATGAAAAATATTCAATTAGAGATATGTGTAGCATTTTAATTCTCATCAAAGGTCACTCAAGCAATTTATAATGCCGGCACGTCTTGTTTGCTGGATTACCTGGCCATGTTTCTGGTATGTCAAACAGCCTTCCTGCCCTTTTCCATTCCACTCTGAGTATGTTGAATGGAGAGCTGCACTTGCCTCTTGTTTTCCAACTATAGGTATTTGCTTCTTTCCCAAAATGTGCCTGCCATGTACCTCTCCCACTCCAGCACGCGGCCTAATAGTACAATCCAGTTCCCTCAGCAGAGATGCTCCTGAGTGGAGATCGAGGGGTTTCAACAGCAAAGGGTTCCACCAAACTGTATTAATTTGATCTGATTCACCAACCAAAGCTGCTTGCCTGATTGAGTGTGACCAACTATAAGCTTTTCTTGGTGTCATAGAGACAAAGAACTGAATAAAAAAAGGGAGTGAGGGCATAATAACCATCAGAAAAAAAGAAATAAAAAGGAAGGAGAGAAAAAAAATGCAGACAGAGGAAGACCATCCCCCAGAGCAACAATGCCTGAAGCTATTGCATTGAACTTAGAGCATGGGTACTTGTAGGCACCATCATGCAGCATCAAACAGTTTGAGTCACCACATTACTCATGCCACATGCCATGTTTTGGGCTACATTTAAATCATGACTAGTGGAGAATTACACAGTTGTCTTGGTCTAAGAGAAACTAGCTTCCACATGAAGAAACCAGCCCTTCTGCAAACAAAAATGCCTAGCTCTGGTTACAATAGAAGAGCCCAGTGCAACTTCAGCCAACCTGTCCCCTGGTCAGTCTTCCAAAATAGCTGCGTGGTTTTGAAATCTTACAACTACTTCACAAGTAGGAGTTATGTGTTTTCATGATAACTAATGCAATTCTGCATTATTACATTATTACTGACCAGTTGAAAATAATATTAAGAATGAGTTGGTCTCTGATGACACCAATTACTGACAAGATATCAAGACCTCATTTGAAAAGAGGTTACCAGGGCGCCTGGGTGGCTCGGTGGGTTAAGCCGCTGCCTTCGGCTCAGGTCATGATCTCAGGGTCCTGGGATCGAGTCTCGCATCGGGCTCTCTGCTCACCGGGAGCCTGCTTCCCTCTCTCTCTCTGCCTGCCTCTCTGTCTACTTGTAATCTCTCTGTCAAATAAATAAATAAAATCTTTAAAAAACAAAAAAAAAAAAAAAAAAGAAAAGAGGTTACCACACTTAAACAGAACGAAATAGATGAGTATCAGGCCAATACGTTAGTTCTGGGTTTTCCCACTATTGATTCAATAAATTACATTTTTGTAGCATTTTATGACTTATAAAGTAATTCCCCTGGTATGATGTCATTTGCATTTCACAGCAGCCCAGTAAGAGAAATATTATTAAGCCTATATTCCTTATGTGGACATTGAGGTTCAGAGGGATATGCAAGCATTCATACGTGGAAAAACCTAAGCTCAGACCTGTTGCTTTCCAATTTCATTCCCAGTTGCCCCTCCCTGTCAGCAGAGCTGGCTGCCCCAAATGCCGCAGCCAGATAACTAGATGAAGCTTGGGCATGGGTCATGTGAACCCTTAAAGTCACAGGAGCATGTTCTGCTCACTTCAGGGACCCTCGGTCTCTAAAAATTGAGACATTGTACTTGTAATCAGTGCATCGTGGAATATCTTTAAATGTGGCAACACTACGTGGGGCTATGTTTCCCCTGTCAAAAAGGCCATTTTCCTCTGGGTTCTCCATTGTGATGTTTTCTTGCCTCATCGTGCAAACGACAGAGGCCACAAGGCAAAATTTCCCCTGGGGAATGTTTCTCAGACTTCACCTGGATTTGTTTTGCTTGTTCGGGTCTGTTGGTCTTTATTGGCAGCTGTGGGACAACATGGGGTCGAGGTAGAGAGACATGAGAGGTTGAACATCACAATGTAGTGATGGGGGCCTCCTTCTCTGCAGAGCTACCACATGTGTAAAGGAATCTGGGGAGGTGGGAGAGGCGGGGGTGTGTGGGAAGCATGACCTCATGGCCAAGCAGGGGGCTGTGGTACGGATCCCACCAAGGGGATGTTTTATGATTTCGAATGCTGTGTACCCTGTTTTGTTTCTGCAAGCTCAAGGGCTGCAGGAACAATGCAGGTCCCCTAGGTTTTCTGGCTCCAATGTGATGACAAAAGCTCAAACAGCCACAGGGGTGTATTTTTTTCTTAATACATATTATTTAACTTTTGCAGTTTGACTACTGTAAGTAGATGCCATAAAGGAATTTTCAAAGATGTGAGTGGGAGCTGTGAATACTGGAAACTAAAGAATCAACTCACATGCTTAACAATTCTATTCTAAACAACCGAGAAGGTGTTTGGAAAGGAACACATAGCTCTGCTTTTAAATTGCCCAATTTTCTATAAACATATAATTTTATTAATAGTCCACATGACTGGACTGTTCTAGCAACAATTCCAACCACACTGGGCCTGACTCTTCCTCTAAACGCACCACACTCACTGAGCACGAGACTTGGGGAAGAAGGAAGAAAGATTTCTCTGTGACTAAGAAATCTCTAGAAATTTTTAATCCTTTCCAGGAGCCCCATGGGGACACAACCTACGAAACCATCCAAGACTCCTCTCTTTCACGAAGAAGTATGACAAGATCTCTGAGCTAAAGGAAAAAAACTGAGGTAGGCAATGCAAAATAAAGGCACTTCTGGTGATTAGTGTTTTTCTAAAAAAAAAAAAAAAAGTCGATTAAATATCAGAAATTGTGTGTGTGTGTGCATGTGCAAGCATGCACACAAGCAGCAGACGACTTATTATAGAGAAAGCTTTGGATGATCTTTTGTTAATACCGAGGGTCTTTCATGGCACCAAATCCCATTTTTCTGTTTTGAAAATTCATATTCATCTGAATTTCTCTTTTCTTTCCCATTGCAAAGATACATTTACAACTGTGTATCCCCACTAACAGATGCTAAACCTGAATGAAGGACAAAAGGTTACCTGGCTTCATTTTAGTTACAAACTTGCTGCCACAGTCCTTAATTTTGTTGTCAGTTGGGGAATTGGTAGGAGGGCAGTTATCTGGGCCTTGCCCCTTGCGCTTTTCTGTCCCACCGACATGGCGTCTGCATCGTAGTGGAAAGAGTGACCCCAAAGGACAAGGGTGTTTTCTCCACCTCAGTGGACTTCTCATTCCTCTAAGAGTACTAGTTGCATGCTAGCTCTTAGGACCGCAGAACGTTGAGGAGGCAGCGCGGCAGAGGGGTGAAGTGTGAGAGCTCTGGAATCCGGTAGCCCGGGATAAAACTGTTCTTTACTCCTTGCGAGTTGTGGAACCTTGAGCTCATTATACTTAACTTTCCTGAGCCTCAGTTTCTTAACCTTGAAAATGAGGCAAATAATAGCAGCTACCTTATCAGGTAAGATTGAATAAGGTTATTCATGTGGTCTTGATGTGGTCCACTAAGCCCTACACGCCTGACCTGAACTGCTGCTACCCCTCTGTGATCTTTTCTCCTATCATAGTTCTCCCTCACTCTGCTCCAGGCATGCTGGGCTCTTTCCCATTCCTTAAGCAAGCCAAGTCCACTCCCTTCTCAGGGCCTTTGCATTTGCTGTTCCCACTGGTGAGAAACCCCCTCCCTGAGACCTGCATGGCTCAGGGGAGCTCTCCCGAGCTTCCTTTGGGTTCCATTGCTCAAATGACACCTTACCAGAGAATCCTACTATAGTAGGAAGAATAATACCCCCACCCCTGCAAAGATGACATCCCAGTCCTTGGAACCCACAGATGTGTTACCTTATGTAGCAAAATAGACCTGTGGCTAAATAGACCTTGCAGTTGTGATTAAGTTAAGGGTGTTGGGATAGGGAGATTATCCCGGACTCTCTAAGGGGACCGACTATAATCACAGGGTCCTTATAAGAAGGAAGAGAGAGAAGGAGAGGAGGGGGATTTGAAGATGTTGTGTTTCTGGCTTTGAAGATGGACAAATGGATCAGGAGCCAAGGAATGCAGGGAGCCTCTAGAAGCTGAAAACAGCACGGAACTCGAGTCTCACCTAGAGCATCTAGAAGGAATGCAGCTTTGCCAATCTATTTTTGACTCTCACCTCCAAAACTGTAAGATAATAAATTTGTGTTGTTGTATGCCACCAAGTTTGTGGTAACTTGTTATAGCCGCAGTAGGAAACTAACAGATATCCTTTCACTGTCTGCATAAGATTGCTCATGTCTCTTCCCCTATACCCATTCCTTGCTGTTCTGCTCACACTGCTGGATTGATTTTCACAGCCCAGTTATCACGTGATACAGGTCTGGTTGTCTTTTTTTGATCTCACTTTACTGGAGTGTGACTTTTAAAGAGGGGTTTGTGTTTTATTCACAGTTTTGTGCTTTGATTTGAAAAGTGCCCTGGAACATGGTGGGTGCTCAGTAAATAGTTCTTGGATGAAAAAAAACCCTACCATGAAATCATCCCTCCACAACTTTTGGAAATTGATAACACATCCGCCAGTGTAGAACTTCTAAACAGTGGGCTTCACCCCCATTGATACCTCTCTAAGGAGTTCCAGTGTGCCTGACATACTGCTTTCCTGGGCCCTCCAGTTGGCAGGTGAAGTAGCCACACTTTTTTATTCAAGTATTCAAGTATGTCATGCAAATATTATCATGTTCTTTGTGTGGCATGATGGAAAAGGATGTCATAAGGCTTATTTGAGGGCACTGACAATAACTACCCTGCAAAAACCAGAGCTCCTTTTTTGAGAGCCAAGAAATCTAGAACATAGTCATATACTGAGCATGAAGCAGGTTTTTGTTTAAAGGAGATGTCAAGAGATAACCCTCTTTTAATGTGAAATCCATTTTCAGGTTGGGAGTGACTTCTTAGAGTAGAATCCTTACTACAAATAGGAAACATGAACTCAAGAGATAAACCTTGAACCATGGCTTCCATTGGTTTCCATTAGGCTTTTGGGTTCATGCTATACCCTTAGACTCAGCTCCCTTACCTCTGCTATCTCCTCACTGGATGTGTCCACATTTCTTGGCTTGTAAATCCCTCTGTTTCACTTATATTGACCAACTATTTCAAACAGATTCCCTGTCACCAATGTATGGATTTTTCTTCCTTGATTTTTTTCTTACTACCTCAATTGTCGCAAGATTATTGCTCATCAGCCATCTCATTGTTCTAGTCTTACTACTGTCTCAAGAAAAGCTGACTGCTCTAATAATCAGACCTGTTCATTCCTGGAATTTGCTGAACCAAACATCTATGCTGAGGGTGAGTGTGCTATTGGAGAAATGGGGCTCATGGGATGAAAGCCATTTAGTGCTGGCCTTCTGTTTCGATTTGCTTACTCATTCACTGATCTATTAATCCAATCAATAGTTACTAAGAATAGCCTACATGCTGGGCCAGGGGATAAATAGAAACCAAGATAGACACTGTCCCTGCCATAATTAATGTAACAGTCCAGAGAAAGAGTTAGACATTGACAAGTAATGACAAACATGTTGAGTCTACAGAAGAGAAAACCAAGACTCTAGATGGACCTAGAACCAACTCAGTATTCTACAATTGTTTAATGAGTAACTACTATGTATAAAAGACATTTTTTAGGTACTGGGGATTCAACGGTGAATAAGACTACCAGAGTCCCTGGCCTGGTGGAACTTACAATCTAGTAAAAGAAAGAGAAACTACAAATAAATAGATAAATAATATAATGTCGGTGAATGATAAATACTATGAAAAAGATAAGAAAGAACAATGAAGGAAATGGTAAGTGAGTAGTTCTAGAAAGCCATTCTGAGATTACACTGGAATTGGCTTCCTACTTCTGGAAGGAACCTTGCCTTATCAGGCTTCCCAGGAAATAGCCTTTGGAGCAAGGACATACAAGAATGTCCCCAAATCTTCAGGTAGCCTTGCATGCCAGGGCCATTGTCCATTTTTGATAGGTTTTCTACACAACCTAGAAATACTAGTTTCCAATAACACTCTCGAGGAGTTTGTTGAGTCCTTTTCTGCCCACACAGTAATTATATAATACACAGTAATTCAGCTACTACAAAGAGCTATGTATGGGGTAAGTTTTCAAAAATCCACAGTTATCAGATTGTTGGTAGGAAAGCATAGAAAAGCTAATTCTGAGGGGGGAAAAAAAGAATTAAATCTGGGTATATCAGGGGCTTAAATGAGATGCACAATGTTGACCTATTGGCCACCCTCCAGCGTAAGCAAATTTTTCTCACGCCCATTTGAGGATAAGAGTGAGGAATCATTGGCAAGAGGGCACTATGATGGATGAACAGTGGGTTTAAGACTGACCAAAGAACAGATATTTATTGAGTATCTACTATGTGTATGGCTGTAGGCTATAGAATAGAACTGGAACCAGGAGGCTTTTTCTCTTGTTGCTTTTCTCCACCTGATATGTACTTTTTTATACCTTGTACCTCTGGCTAGTTCTACTTATGCATCAGAATCCAAGCTAGATATCATCCTACATACACCCTTCTTGGAGCAATGCCTCCTCAACCAAAGTAAGATTCATTCCTTATGCTACGTTCTAGGCTTCTACACACTGTATGTTTGCTCTTACCATCACACTTAAAATTATTTGATTCATATCTCCTTGAGAGGAGGACTGTGTCTTCTTCATCTCTGTATCCCCCATGCCTTACCCAGTTTTTCTCAAAGTTCCCCAAAGACTAGGGGTATTTGATAAATTATCTGGATCATCTGGCCTTTTTCTAGAAATTCTGATTCAGTAATTCTGGGTTAGGGCCTAGGAATCTGCTGTTCTGGCAAGCATTCCCGCTGATTCTTATCATCAGGTAAGATTGAGAAATACTGGCCCAACATGTAGTTAACACTAAGAAAATATAACTGAGTGAATTAAAGAATTACAAATGAATAGAACTGTCTCTTCTCCTTTAGATCAAATAATCATCACATAAACACAGTATTCCAAAATTATTTGTCAAGTGCAGTTCCTAATTTTTGATGCAACTGGGAAAAGGCACATATGATGAATTGTTCCAACTCCTTGACATGACATGAATGGAGTAAATTAAGAAATAAATTGATAGTCGCTGCTGATAATGAAGTTATTGATCCGTCATTTATTCACAACTTTGTAACTTAAGCAGTGCTTCTCAACCAGGTAATCTTACCTCCCAGGGAATATTGGCCATGTCTGGAGATATTTGATTGCCACAACTGGATTGTCACTACTAACATCTGGAAGAGAGGTCAGGGGTGCTGCTAAACATCCTACAGAGCACAGAAAACCCCTCCTCCACAAATAATTATCTGCCCCCACACATCAATCCTGTTGAGCTTGAAAAATTCTGCACTAAAGTCCTTGGAAAAAAAAAAAAAGTCCTAATACCCAGGCCACTCCCCTAGACCAGTTACCTCTGAATGTCTCAGGGGAGGAGCCAAGCATCAGCACTTTGTGAGCAATTCCAATGATCCCAGTATGCAACCAAAGCTGGGAATCATTGAGAGTTTAATAGGATGCCAGAAGGAGGAGTGGATTCAAAAACCTGGGTTTAAGTCCAAAGTTTGCCCCCTATTAGCTGGGAAATTAGGCATGGCACCTCCCAGTTTCCGTTTCTTCATCTGTAAAATAAGAATAACACCTACATCAGAAGGTTATTAGAGAGATTAAAGAGACAATGCATGCGACAGTACCCTGTAACTAAATTTTCAAAAGTAAGGTATCATTCCTGCTCCCTGTTTGGGCATCAATCCAAGTGGCAGAATTGGATAATTTACTTGCTCAACACTGCAAATACATTCTTGCATGCATTCTCCCAAACATCAAGCATACAATAAATAGTTCTCTGTGAACCCATGTCTACTTGGGTTTCTTGCTCATCTCAAATGGATTCAGACGGCTGCCAACTGAATGCACAGGAACACTTTCAATTTGCTTCTCTTTCCTTTGCTACCTCTGGGGTTTTAGCAGTCCTTCCACGTCAGTATGTAATGATCTTGGAGTTTTCAGCAAAAGTTTAGCCAGAAGATAATCACTATTTATTTTTGCTAGCCAATCCTATGAAACATGTTATTTCTTTGTTTTCATTATCCAGAAAAATACTTCACCTGGCAATAGAAGGGTTAATTCACGAGAGGCAAAACTGGTTTCTTTGTGCTGAGAAAGCTAGCTGGCTCATCCTTCTTGCCGAGAGAAGCAGTTAATCAGTATATAAAGACCTGTGATTAATGTGGCAGAACTTCAAAAGGTACATGGTTTCTTCCTCCATGGAAGAGCCTGTTCCCTGAGAAGCAGGCCAGGAGTGGGGCTGCATCCTCTCATCTGGGCCTATGGCCCGCTGCGTTCTTTTTATGTCAAATCATGTGTACCCTGTAGTCCTACAGCTTTTCCTGCTTCAGATTCTCAGTATCTTCTCAAGACCTTGTTCCTGCTGGTGGGGCAACGTGTTCTAAGCCAACATTGGTACCCAACGCTCAGATTCACTTTAAGTCATCTAGGAATTCTTTTCAATGATTCCTATTCCACATTTTTTCAAAAGTGTCCCTACATATGCAATCATGTGAGTTATTACAAATTACATGCAGTCATTCAAATCTCTACCTAGGAAATTAAAGCAATGTTCAATTACTTGGTCGTCTGTTTGGAGAAAGAATCATTCTGATGTGAGAGAAAGGCATATATTTCATCTGAAGAACCAAATCTGAAAGTACTTAGCTCAGAAGGGAGAACACAAAGCCCTAAAGAAGAGTGGGGAGAAAAATAAGATTTACCTTATGAGTAACGAAGTGTTAAAAACAGATTAGAGCTTTTTAAAAAGTTGGTTAGGGGGCCCGAAAAAGATTTTTTTTAAAAAGTTCCAACCTCTTAAGTTCCTTAAGAACACAAAGAAGAGCTCTGTTTAAATTCCTAGCTAATCCACATTTTTTGAAACTATCATAAGCTGACCTGCTATGTGATGTGATATATGTGAATTGGAGTTCTTACAGTCCAGTAAGATATCAGCATCTAAAAAGCTTAAAAAAAAAAGAGAGATGTAAAAATACATTGCATTTTAAAGTCACTATCTTTTGTCTTATAAATAATGGTAAATGTACCAAAATGTATAAGCTATAACCTAAAGTTATACTTGTGTTTGGCTTAAGGGCCCAGTTTCATTACTGTAAAGCCACAATAGTGGTTTTAAATAGTTTTAAAAAATAATTTAAATTCTGTGAGGTCCTTCAAAACATAGTTGAAATAAAAGTGTCTCTTTTGAAGACATCTACTTTTACCTAAAAGAGACTGTCTTTTGGAGAAGATACTGAAGAGAAAATACTACAGTCTTGCCATTAAGAACTAAGGATTCTATCAGGAGGACATTTGACCTAAGGAGAACATAATTTAGTTTTTTAAAAATTTAGATTTTTATGTGTTTATGTGTGCAAAAAAATGTTTTCAGAGAAAGGAGGGATCATGGTGGCTGGAAGCTTCAGTGTATGCTTAACAAAAGACATGGGATGTGAACCTGGACACGGGAAAAATAATGAGTATGATTTGGCATAAGAAGAGAGGGAGGAAGCATTTTACAAAGGGGGGAAATCATGTGGGAGAACATAGAGAGAGACAGGAGCTTAATGTCTATATGGTAGACCCCAACATGGTTTTCTAGCCCTTTGTCCTTGTCTGCCTCTACTTAGGACTCAGAGAAGGGAAATAATCCCCAAGCCTCCTTTGTGTCTAAAGGAGGTCATGTGGACATGAAACTTAGTTCTGGGTAATAAGCCACATGAATAGAACTCCACTTGGGGTTTCAGGCATACTTTTTGCTTTGTTGATAAAAGGGATAGCTATGGTCTATACTAACCTCTCCCCTTTCTTTCTGCCTTGAATATTAAATTTGATGGCTGGTGCTGCAGTAACTATCTTGTGACTATGAGGAAAAAGTCTAGAGAGTTCAAGAAATGCAAGGCCCTGGGGGTGCCTGGGTGGTTCAGTAGGTTAAGTGTCTGCCTTCAGCTTGGGGCATGGTTTTGGGGTCCTGGGATCAAGCTCTGCATCAGTTCTGACTCCCTGCTCAGTGGGAGTCAGCTTCTCTCTCTCCCTATGCCCCTCCCCCAAACTGGTGTGTTTTCTTCTCTCTTTTAAAATATATATATATATAAGGCCAAAATTGTTGAATTTCTAAGTCAAACGGTTGCCACTCCCTCCCCCATTTTTTGTTATTTGGGAGGAAAAAAATTAATCCTTATTTGCTTAAGCCGTTATAGTCAAGTTTTTGGTGACTTAAAGACAAAGTGCAATTCTTCCCAATACAATATATTAAGAAAAAAGTGAAAATTCTTATGAGATTGACCCAGAAAGAATGTTATGGAGAGATAGAAAATAATATTGTCTTGGAGGGGCTAGTTAGATTATGGAGAATGGAAGATCTGTTTGATACCATGAGCATTGAGAAGCTAGTGAATGTTATCAAGGCTATAGAGACTATAGAAGAGCTACTAATTAGAAGTTTTACCAATAAATTGAAAGATTATTCTGACAATAATGTGCAAAATAATTTGGAAGAAGAATTAGAAGCAATAGAGCCAGACATTGAAGACGCGTCTCATAAACAGTAAAATGTAAGGTACTCTTTACTCCTCTCATTCAGAATTTGAGATAATTAGATGAGGCGTTAAGATTTCACATCTGATGCGTGTGTTTTAGTTCAGGCTGCTAGAACGAAGTATGATAGACTGGGTGACTTAGAAATAACACTAGTTAATTTCCCACAGTTCTGAGGCCTGGAAGTCTGAGATCAGGAAGCCAGCATGACCAGGTTTTTGGTGAGTGGTCTCTTCCTCACAGATGGCTATCTGTTCTCTGTGTCCTCACAAGGCAGAAAGAAAGTCAGCTAACTCTTTGGTCTTTTCTTGTAAGAGCGCTAATACATTTCATGAAGGCTCCACCCTCACGACCTAGTTACCTCCCAAAGGCCCCATCTCCTAATGTCATCACACTGGGATAAGGATTTCCACATACGAATGGGTGCTGGGAGAGCAGAATAAACATTCAGTCCATCACAGAGTGGTGCATATAAATGTCGGTGTGTCAAGATAAAAATTGGATCTGGTTAAAAACCTACGGAATATCCTAGGATTCAAAGAACAGAGCTTTTTGTGTTTGTTTTACGTTTTTGCTGTGGTCTTCTTTATCCATAAAGGGCTGGAGCACAAAGATTCTAGCTTTTGCAAACTGCACGATCGCCATTGCGGCCACTGAGTTAGGCTGTTGAAGAAATAGACAGTACATAAGTTAATGATCACAGCTGTGTTCCAAGAAAAGTTTATTTACAAAAACAGGTAGTAGCCTGGGTTTCCAAGAGCACTGGAAACCAGTCTTCTTTAACATGGTGGCCTTATTGTTTAATTTGTATAACATAGATATACATGAAAATAAACTACTGTTTACAATGTAAATAGTTTATGGATTTGCTATAATGTTTGGGGCCTTATATGATGCCAAAGTTGTTCTATCTGGGATCAGTACCAAAAGGTTTTAAGTCTTAAAGAATCATTAAACTCACTTTCAAGTTCTGAGAATTTATTGTTTATATAATTTTTTATGCAATCCAAGATTGTGATTCTCCTCATTAACATAGTTCATTATTGGAGTGCCTGGGTGGCTCAGTGGGTTAAAGCCTCTGCCTTCGGCTCAGGTCATGATCTCAGGGTCTGGGATTGAGCCCCGCATCAGGCTCTCTGCTCAACAGGGAGCCTGCTTCCTCCTCTCTCTCTGCCTGCCTCTCTGCCTACTTGTGATCTCTGTCTGTCAAATAAATAAGTAAAAAATCTTTAAAAAAAAAAAAAACCAAAAACATAGTTCATTATTCTCAGGTAATGAATATCACAGAAAGTCACAAAACTGCATTTTTTTTAAAGATTTTATTTATTCATTTGACAGACAGAGACCACAAGTAGGCAGAGAGGCAGGCAGAGAGAGAGGAAGCAGGCTCCCTGCCAAGCAGAGAGCCCATGTGGGGCTCGATCCCAGGACCCTGGGATCGTGACCTGAGCTGAAGGTAGAGGCTTTAACCCGCTGAGCCACCCAGGAGCCCCCAAACTGCATTTCTTTTAAAATATTTTCTAATTCCAATTTTTAATTGTGTTTTATTTTTATAACTTTTCCTAGTATTTTAAATATCACCTTTCTTTCTTTCTCTCTTTCTTTATTTTTTAAAAAATATTTTATTGGGGCGCCTGGGTGGCTCAGTGGGTTAAGCCGCTGCCTTCGGCTCGGGTCATGATCTCAGGGTCCTGGGATCGAGCCCCGCATCGGGCTCTCTGCTCAGCGGGGAGCCTGCTTCCTCCTCTCTCTCTGCCTGCCTTTCTGCCTGTGATCTCTCTCTGTCAAATAAATAAATAAAATCTTTAAAAAAAATAAAAAAAAAATATTTTATTTATTTATTTGACACAGAGAGAGAGGTCACAAGTAGGCAGAGAGGCAGGCAGAGAGAGAAGGGGAAGCAGGCTCCCTGCCAAGCAGACAGCCTGATGGGGAACTCGTTCCCAGGACCCTGAGACCATGATCTGAGCAGAAGACAGAGGCTTAACCCTCTGAGCCACCCAGGCACCTTTCTTTCTTTTCCTACCTTCCTTCCTTCCTTCCTTCCTCTCTCCCTCCCTCTCCCTCTTTCTTTCTTTCTTTCTTTCTTTCTTTCTTTCTTTCTTTCTTTCTTTCTTTCTTCCTTCCTTCCTTCTTTTCCTTCCTTCCTTCCTTCCTTCCTTCCTCTTTCTTTCTTCAAATTGTTTATGCTGGGATAGGCTCTGATGATACTGTGGTAATAAATTACTCCCCCCATTTCACTTCGACACAACCAACATGTTTTCTTACTCCCAGTAACTCTTGGAGGCACTGCTCATCCAGGTGGTGATTCAACGATATACTTTGTAGCTATGCCGTATGGAGTTGTTGATTTCTAAATCCTTGATCAGGGGAAAAGAAATCATAGCTGTTCTCTGTGCTATGGTCTGGATGTGTTGTATGTGTCAATTCTCTTTATAGCCAAGTCACCAGAACTAGTCACTTCACCCCAAACTACCCATCAGGCTGAGAAATGCCATCCTCCTGTGATCGAATGGACTTAGAGAGCAGAGCATTGCCTCTGCCACACTTTTATTCTATTTTGTGAAAGGCCATAAGAGAACTAGTTTATAGAACTTGGTTGAGATCGAAAATTTATGTAGACTAAATATCCAACATAACATATAACAGCACATGGAGACATAATATAAACTCTATAAAAGGTCAAAGATTATTACCCTCTTTTGTTCCTTAGTTTAGACAGCTATTGTAAAATACCTTGATGAATCAACAAAAGGATTGGTTTAGAATTAGGAAACCTGTTTTGTAGAATGATAATTCTGCTCAGACATTATGTTACTTGACCACCACAAATGATATATATTCCAGTTCATTCCCTATAAGGATTTAAAGATCTCATTAGCCAGGCATAGTTAAGAGAATACCCTTTGTTCTGGGTCATCTTTTTATTTTACCCCTCAATTCCATTAATCCAGTTGGAAGTCTCCCACCACTACTATTATCACTGATCACAGCACTGTGGTGCTTTTTCTTTAAATGAGAGCCTTTATTGTTATTTGCTATTTACATATGAAGTATGTAAAATTGGCTGCCTGCCTTCTGTAGGACTCCAGAAGTAGCAGGATGTTACCATCATCTGTCTGTTCCCTGGAATCTGAGCCTGGGTACTCTGTAAATTTACCCTGGTTTTGCTGGCAGTGTTGGAGTTGTACTCAGTTCCTTAAGGCTCATGATTCTCACCAGGGAAGCCTGGATTTCTGAGCTGGTAGGTGGAAATTAGGATCTCTGTAGGTATGGGCAGTGTGTGTAGTAAATAAAAACATATTTAGCATAACAATGCAATTTTATATTTTGAAAAATAAGTGTTTTTATGCTGAAACTTTTACAAGTAAAATTCAACCATCTTCTCGGCTGCTGGGAATATACAAATGTTGGCAACCTTCAGCAGGGTTGGAGTTTTCTGAATCAGCAGGGGATTGGAGTTTTACATCTTGGGTTTAAATGTGGAGACTTTTTTCTTTTCTTTTTTTTTATGATGGGAAAAGCTAAAAATATATCCTCCACTGTGCAGAAAAAAGAAACCCATGGCATGATTTGGAGATCTGAGGACAAGTAGGTCAAAAGGTAAGAATTCAGAGCAGTGGGAAAGGGACTAACATCAGGGGACTAAAAATACCTCTAGGAAATCCTTAGAAATATAGAAAAGGGCCCTGGACATACCTGGTTGTATGGGATGAGAGCTCACATTATTTCATTTGGATGTTAAAAGAAAGTGGACAAAGTTGTCATCACTAGAATTAAATTTGTTTGAAGCATAACAAGTGACTTTTGTGTGGCTAAAATCACAAGCTGATCTGGGCCTTGATTTACTTTTGTTTTTAAAATTCTAATTAATATAAAATTTGTGGGGGGGAGAGGGCTTGGTTTTTTATCTGTAAAGTTAGAGAATGGATGAGAGCCAAAGTCTCTTCCATTCAAAAATTCTCTCATTTTCTGAGACTTTCCCCCTGCACACACACATAAAATCAAACAATCACCCAACATTTATCAATCCCATTTAAGGATCAAAACATTGTAGACATAGGTGTTATAAAACAGGATACAGACTTCCCTATCTGCAAGGAATTTACAGTCTATTTGGGAGGACAAGATATAATTGTAAATAATGCAAAAAGTACATACTTTTCTATTAGAACAAAGATAAGCAAAATATTGGCTCATTGCAGAACAACTCTGGCCCAGCCTCTATAGCCACTCTCACACTGCACAGGGCAGAGTTGAGTGGTTGCTACAGTGTATGTCCAAAAGCCTAAAATATTTACCACCCTGCACTTTATAGAAAAAGTTTGCCAACAATTATATTAGGATCATCAGATAATGTCACAAGGCAAAATGGGATAGATTCCAAGCAGATAACAGAGAGAACAGAGCTAAACAAGTTGAGATAAGAGGACCAACCTGGGGGTCCAGCAGTCTAGTTTATTGAGACAAAGAAGAGGACAAGGAAACTCCAGTTTCTATTAAAAAAAGAAGGTGGAGAATGGGAGATCCTGATAATTAGTAAGAAGATGTTAAATGTCACCATATATTATTTTTATTATATCCTTTTCTTATCATTTTTACTCTGCTGGCCCTCAAAATAATTAATTTAGGAAAATCTAAACCTTTAAATATTCTTTAGTGTTGTTCCAAAATCAACTTTGATTAAAAATTCACTACCCCCTCTTGAGAAGCAGGAAATATTGCTGCATAGATACTTCTAATAAATGAAAATTTGTGATTCACTCTAAAGATAATTAGAGGAATATATAAATGAGTTTCAAGGGAAATTAAGACAAGAAAATGTGGAGTTTGAAATAAGATATCAATACTTATTGTATTTTGATTGAGAGATTTCTATTACTATCTGTCCTTAATTCATAGATATATTTTATTAACCACTATAATTTTAAGAAATGAAAATACCTGAAGATAAATGGTAATTGCTACATATTCAGGGCCTAATTATTTTGCAATGTGTCGAACTTTGCTGTTGTGGTACAACAGTTACAGTTACTCTGATCCCTTTAAGCGTTTCTCAGCACCTCTGAGCTCTTTGGACACTGTGGGAATCATACATCGACACTCAGACCTGTTCTCCCCAGAAAATGTCCCATGTTCCAAAATTTTTCTTGCTCTCATCTTCTGCCTCAATCCAAAGTTATTTGCTTAGTCTACTTAAGGACAATTAGATGAAAATGAATTAATACACCTTTTAGTAAATATATACTAGTGTGGTGATACAGCCCTGGGATAAGGAAGAATTCGTTCACTCCTAAAATTTCCCATGCTTGATAATGTACTAGGCCCAGGGGCACAAAGATGGGTATTATCTTAGGAGTAGCTTGTGGTCTTCAGCAGCATGCTCCAAAAGGTGGTCCCTGAGTGATCTCCAGATGAATCTCCTGGGCTGCTGGTTAAAACATACAGCTTAGCTTCCGAAAGGGCCTTATTCAATAAGGATACCTGTGGAGGCTACTGAGAATGCACATTTTCAGCATGCTTCCATTTTTCTCTACTTTAAGACTGGGAGGAGATGATTCTTGGATTCAGGGCATCAATCAACCAGAACACTGGCAGCCATGGCCAGATTTGACTTGCAGATATGTTTTAAAATTGGAAAATTTCATATAAACATTTGATTTCTTCCATCTCTTGAAAAAATGAGAAGCTCTGACATTGCTGCATTTGTGTTTCTTGGTTCGGCTCAAGGAAATATTCCCATTTAGTTGGACAGAGCCTGTGCCTTTCTGTTGGCTCAAGTCCCCCATCATTCTCTATTGCCTTAAACCCTTGGCCACCCTTATTCAGATAACCCATATATCTGGCTTTTGGTAATCATTTGAGTTAACGGCCTATGATCTAGATTCCAGTGGATAGTTACATGTTAAAAAAATTTTTTTTGTTAATGTTATCCCAGTATATATGTGTTCCAAATAATATTAGGCTAGCACTTTATTCTATGCAGTACTTCTGGGAGGCCGCAGGAAGTGGACGTTCTAGGTTCTAGAGCAGAGTGGGCAAGATGGTTGGGACAGGTGTTCCCTTTCTGTCTTCCGGCCAGCATAGGTTTGGTTTAGGCTATTGAACACAGGTAGCAGGAAACAGAATTGAAATCACCTTGTTTCTTTCTAAATCTAGCATTTCTATAGCAATTGTCACCATGGTATCTTGATGTGTTCTGACAGGGGAAATTTTACTCTTATTAAAAAAATGTGGTAATAAGAGAAAGAGAAACTCCTTCCATGTCTTAACCCTGGAAGCATTTCCTTAACGAAGAACTCAGAAATATGTGTGTACAGGATGGAAGCTCCACCATGGTCTGACCTAGCCAAGGGCTGGTGGTATTTCTTGATGATGAGGCAGCAGATGTCCGGCTGAAAGATCCTTGAACCTGAAGGCTGGAAGTTTCCTCAAAATCATAATACTCCTTGTGTAGCTCTTTTCAGCATCTGAGGCACTTGTACATGTTAATTTCTTTCAATCCTCACCACAACCCTGTGAAGTAACTATTGAAATGCTCATTCCCATTTTATAGTGAGGAAAAGATAGTCACTTGCTTCAGGTCAAACCAGTCTTCTAATACCAAGGCCCTGCAGCTGAAATGACAGCCAGTGTTTTTAACTCTTATTCAGCCTAGACCACTGGAGGAATGGAGCCTCCTGGAGTTGTGCAGTATGGGCAGTTCTGAACCAGGGAACACTGATAGAAAAGTTGCATACGGGGTACACTACACACATAAATAAGATACGTGGCAAGCTTTGTGCAATTCCTGGTGAGCTGGCAATAAGTGCTCTTCTTGGCAAACTCATTGAAGCATATTCAAAATCTCGTGAATGAGATAATATAGAAATGACCTTGAATCTGATCTCATTTTTCAGTAACCCTACTACCCACCCCCCCACCAAAAAAAAAAAAAGAAGGAAAAGAAGGATGCAAACTTCAGAATTATGCCTATTATTAGGGACAAATTACTTGAAATTACAGGTTGACGAGCCCATATATTGGAACATTTGCCCCGAGAAGCACCAAGGCATTCCTCACTGCCTCAAGTCTGTCCATAACTTCTTACCCTAGAGATGTGAGCTTACTCCAGAGATGACCTGCGTGATGTAAAGTCACTTGTGGGAGAGCCCAGGAAGAATGAGTTCATTCAGAACAGATGCTGTATTAGTTTGCTAGGGCTACCATAACAAAGTACCATAGACTGGATGACTTTAACAACAGAAATTTATCTTCTTACTGTTTTGGAGGCTAGAAGTCCAAGATCAAGTTGGCAGCAGCGTTGGTTTCTTCTGAGGACTTTCTCCTTGGTTTGCAGATGGCCATTGTCTCCTCTTCCAGACGGTTTTCCTCCGTGTGTGTGTGTGTGTATCCTGATCTCCTTTTATAGGGATACCAGACATATTGGATTAGACCCCCCCCCACCCAACCTCATTTTACCTTAATTACCTCTGTAAAGGCTTTCCCAAATAAGTCACATTCTGAGGTACTCGGGTTTAGGACTTCAACGAATGTATTTTGAGGGGGACATAATTTAGTTCATAACAGATGCTTATATTGACATTTTTCAAAGGATTTCTGAATTGTTAATGTGCATTTTGATGGTGGATGGCAAGATACCTACATTACTAGATCTTCAACATGTTTTTAAGCCCAAGTTTCCTCCACAATTTTGATTAAAATGAATAAATACACACAATCTTACTGGAATCACATAAACTGCAACGTTCTGACTTAGGGATCATGAAGTTAAAACCCTACAGAAAAACAAGAAAGTAATGTAATTATGGAAAACAAGAAAGTAAAGTAGAATGAAACAGGGCAGTGGAGATTCTAAACAGCTGGAGAGAACAAGTCTCAGTCTCAAAGGGACTCAGCGTGAGCACAGTGGTTTCAGGTACTCTTAAACTTCTGAGAGGTTGAAAGGATGAATTTTTATATGAAATCCTCCAATTTTAAAATGTGAACAATTATTCCCTTAAAAAAAATAACATTATATGAGTTAAACAAAACAAGAAATTAGCCCATCGGCTTAGATTAGGCTGAGTTTAGAGCTAATCTAAACTGGACCAGTTAACTAATCCCTAATGATATTTTTGGATCAATACTAAGTATTATTTAGTTATAACACTTCCTCATTGAGTAAAAAGAGGTGTGCTTTAAATGTAGCAATCATCAGTTTGGTGAGAACTGACTTAGAGGATCCACATTTCTTGACTGTGACTTTTGCAAGAATTTATGGGGAGTTTTTACTATTCAATCTAAAATCTTAGAATACTTGACTTAAAAAATTTAAGTTTATACAAAAGAGCCTGTTAGGACTGTTGTGTAGTTATAGAGTCATTTTAATAAATTCAATAAATTGTTTCCGAAATGTCATGTGCATAAGAGTGACTGTTTATTCTTTAACAGGTGTATGCAGAGCATGAAAATAGTAATGAAGGAAAACTTACTAGGAGTTTATTGGAGGCCAAACACTGTACTAAATGCTTTAAATGAATCACTCAGTTTAATCCTCCCAACAACGCTGTAGAGGCAAGAGCCATTATGATTGCCACTTAACAGATGAGATAACTGAGAAGAGCATTTGCCCAAGGTCACACAGCTAGAAAAAGGCTCTTAATCATGGAACCCTGCACTTAACAACCTCTCTGCAGTATGTGGACTGAGCTGTTTTGTTTTGTTTGGAGGATGAGCAGGAGTAGCATTTGGGAATCTTTAACCCTTCTGGGCATACCCTACTTAGCCTAATACATCAAAATTTCCATCCTTTTCCACCTCTTAGAAAAAAAAAAAAAAATATATATATATATATATACATATATATATATACACACACACATACACACATACAAGTTTATATAAATATATATTTATATATGTAACTCACTCAACGTCTCAAATTGGATAGAAATTTTTATTTTAACAGGTGTGAACTCTCCTTAATATCTATTGAGTGTGCTTCTTAAATGATAGGATTCATTGATAGAATTCCATGAGAAGTCCATGAAAATTTTTTTTTTAATTTTATTTCCATGTTCATTCACTCTCGCTGATTGTTAACATTTACTTCAATTATGAATTTATGCAATGGACCATAATAGACCTGGGAGTACCTATGACTTTGTCTCAATAGAAATCACAGATATTTTTAAAATCACAATATAATCGTTACAGAGATCTTAAAATATCATTTACACTCATGGAGACTTCAAAATTATATTATTTATGGGTCTACCACTATACTGTCTTATTTCTTTATGGAAGAAAGAAACACCTCTATTCCTATGTTACAAAATTTTCTTTTTTTACGTGCAGAATTTTGATCACTGGATTTGAACATAAGTAATTTTCTTTATAATGCTCTGTTTTGTTTTATGCATTTAAAATTTTTTTCTGAGAAGGAATCCCTAAGTTTCACCACAATGCCTAAGGGTCCAACGATACAAAAAAGTAAGTAGGTAGTGATATTTACTCCATCCATTTATTCACCTAACTTTCCATCCTTCCATCCATTGGTTCCATTGAATTAATTTGACTAAATATTTATTGACTTCTTGTCATGTGCTGGCTCAGTGTTAGGTATTGCAAGCTTGGAGTTGATGTTCTTCCATACCCACCAATATTCATTTGACTTCAAAGTCCAGAAAATCGGCAAAAGTTTTCCAGAATGTACAAGAATCTTCACATTCGAGATGTTTGTTCTTCGAAAGATGTCCCTTTGACCATCAGTCTCTTAACTAAGGGAAACCCAAGGCCAGCCTCACTCTATTCTTCCTCTCCTCTTTTCAATCTCTCATTTTTCTTTTAATTTCTGAAAGCTGTCAGGCATGCTACACCCTAGAAATAGAAGGCACACTGCTACATTTTTAAGACTGGTAATAGAATTTATATGTCTACTGGTGCAATGTCATCCTTTATTTCCAACATGGTTTTTCATGTCTGACTCTGGATGAGGTAGCAGATCAGTGCCTGGATTCTGTTTGTCAGTGGCAACTGGAGAGTCTCAGCTGGGTACTCGCAAACCCAGGATGAGAAAATAAATAATACGGTCCTGGATACAATCCAGTTAGGCAAGGGAACATTAGGAAGTTTTTTCTTTATAAACATTCCTTCTTAAAGTAAGCACATGTGGTTTTCAGTTCTAGTTATGACAGGGTACTTAGTATAGGGTCAATCCTCCTATTAAAAACAACAAAAAGAGGTGAAACAACATACATATGAAACCACTGGTAGAGGGGTTGGCAAGTCATACATGCAGACAGGATTTGAAGGGCTATGATTTTTGAGTGAACGGGGAGGATGGGGGTAGGGAACAGTTGGAGAAAAATGAGTTTTACTGGACTAGAGAGATAAAGGTCAGGATTTGAAGGTTGCCAAATTATGTGGGACTTGAAGGACAAAGTCCCAGAGAAGAAACTTAAGAGTCCAAAAAAATCTGTACATGATTTCCTCTCAAATTTTAGGCTAAATTCTAAGCTGAGCATGTGCAGGATGAGACTCCAAGAAAGCCAACACAAAACAGCATCTGAGGGGCCGAGGAGCTGAGCAAAGATTTCATAAACAGGACGTGAAACACTAACCACACAAGAAAAAAGACTGATAAATTGGATTGTATTAAAAGTCAGAACTTATGTTCTGATTTACAAATTCATGAAAATATTTTCCTGTTAGAAGCTCTATTGCTTCACTTTTCACATTTGAATCTATGATTCCATTTTTGTGTTTCTCTAGCTCTCAAAATAATTCTTTACAAGAAACTGAGCTATACAATGTGGTTTTTCTAAGCAGGGTGACTTTACCCACTGCTCAAACTCAGGGCATCTGGAAATGCTTCTGTTCAACTTCTCCCTTGCTCCTGCCTCAGATTTTAAATTCTGGAAAGGAGGTTCCCTATCACCATTCCAGTTGGCATCTATGGCCACATGGGGTGGGGGTTGAGAACTCTCCAAGAAGAATATGTCCAGCAAAGGTATCTCATGACCCAAATGGCCTCATCCCTTTTGGATGGTCACTAATCAGGAAGTAGAAGCTAAAGGTGACAAAATAGGGTCCTTAACAGATCTAAAGGAAGGAAAAAGTACCAGTAAAATACTTCCCAACTGAATTGATTCTTTTTTTTTTAATCTTTTATTTATTTATTTGTCAGAGAGAAGAGAGAGAGAGAGAGAGAGAGAGAGAGAGAGAGAGAACAAGTCGGGGAGAGAAGGGGAGGGAGAAGCAGGCTCCCCGATGAGCAAGGAGCTGGATGCTGGACTTAATTCCAGGCCCCTGGGATCATGACCTGAGCCAAAGGCAGACACTTAACCAACTGAGCCACTCAGGTGTCCCCCAACTGAATTGATTCTTAACAATGAAGAAGTTAATGCTGAAAGTGATAAATCATGAATGTTAAAAGATGATGTAATGATAAAGGGATGTTGAGTCTGATAGTAATGGTCAGTATGTAGTTATTTCTGATTTTCCATAAGGAAAAAATATTGTATTGATAGCATAAAACTACTTCAGTGGTTAAATTTCTTTAATTGTGAGAATAAACATTCTGGACTATTTAAATGTTGCTTTGTCAGAAGTATTTTTCTTTATTCTGTAAGTGATTTCCCCTTCCCTGGAATGAAGTAGCTACACTGATGTTTCTTTTCTCTTTCAGTTCTTGAATCATAAATATAATTTAGGCTTCAAGTCTAGCCATGACATTGTTTTATAAATACTCTGAATTAATTTTTTTATATTTGTTGGTTAATTGAATAACTTCTGCTACATATATTTATTTTATTTATTTTCAAATAATGGCATCAGGGGCGCCTGGGTGGCTCAGTGGGTTAAAGCCTCTGCCTTCGTCTCAGGTCATGATCTCAGGGTCCTGGGATGGAGCCCTGCATCTGGCTCTCTGCTCAGCAGGGAGCCTGCTTCCCTTCCTCTCTCTCTGCCCGCCTCTCTGCCTACTTGTGATCTCTGTCTGTCAAATAAATAAATAAATAAAATCTTCAAATAATGGCATCATATTTTCAGGCAATTTTAAGTGAGCTCAACTGATTTGAATTTAAAAAATGTGGTAGACAAAAACTTGTCATCAAGTGAGATTTTGGATGATGTAAGATGGAATTTATGTGTCAAAAATTCCAAAGGGGGGTGCCTAGGTGGCTCAGTCAGTTAAGAGTCCTACTGGGTTTCCACTCAGGTTGTGATCTCTGGGTCCTACAATGGAGTCAGGTGTAGGGCTCCACGCTCAGTGCGGAGTCTGCTTGGGATTCTCTCTCCCTCTCCCTCTGCCCCTCCCACTCGTGCTCTCACTCTCTCTCAAAGAAATAAATCAATCTTAAAAAAAAAATTCCAAAGCCTTTTTTTTTAAAAGATCTTATTTATGTATTTGATAGACAGGGATCACAAGTAGGCAGAGAGGCAGGCAGAGAGGAGGAAGCAGGCTCCCCGCGGAGCAGAGAGCCCGATGCAGGGCTCGATCCCAGGACCCTGAAATCCTGACCTGAGCCGAAGGCAGAGGCTTAACCCACTGAGCCACCCAGGTGCCCTCCAAAGCCTTTTGAAACTCTATTAACTTAGTGTACAGCTAATTGATTAAGATTGCCTGGAAAATGTTGGTGTATATGGCTTATTTCACAAATATGGGAGACTTACACATTCATGGCTTTTCTCCTGTATTTTGTATCATAAGTAAATCATCACTGAGTGGATCATAAAAACCATCTGCATATTTATTAAAATTGAAGGGCATCAATATTTTGTTCTTATTAATTCTTCAAACACTACATTTCCTTTTGAATTGAACATTACATACCCCATAGTGAAAAGAAAATGTCAGCTTTGGTTTTATAGCTAGCTCTACACTCCTAATCAGATGAGAAAAGGGTCAGATCTCACAACCTATTTATATAGTTTTTAAACTTTCTAAGAAAAATAAAGCTTGTTATAATTGATGCCTAATGGTATAAACACCCCTGCCTTAGTGGTTGCCTAGTAACTACTTACTGCAGGCTTGTAGGGTTGCTAATGAGGCTGAATAAATGGAAATATTCAGATCCATTTCCAGTTCAGGTGAATGAGGGGCAGCAGTGGGCCAGATTTCTTTGTTAAAATTGTTTTTCCATAATGGTTTTGCACTAAAACATCTTTTGCACTAGAACTTAGTTTTAGTAAATGTCTTCTGCAGATAAGAGCTGAAACTAACAAATAATGGCTTAACATTTTAAAAACATTCAACAGAACCGAATCAACATTGCTTCATTGTTCTCAATGAGCCTGAGTTTCTGTTCTGAGTGACCAGGTTGGGGAATAATGTTCTTACTGTACCTTTAACTCGTTGATAAAACCTTCTATTTGGACTTTAGCATTGAATGGCCAAATGCAATTTCCAGCTAAAGGTGGTGTTAAAAGGGGCTGGGAGTGATTATAATGATATATTTATGTTTGGCTTTGGCTTGCATCCTACCTAGCAGATTTAATTTCCTAATTATGCTTTGCTTTAGCTTAGGTAAAATTAGCCTGCATCCCTTTGGCACACACCAGCTGCAGTTGGTGGAGGAGGCCTTCCAAAACCATAGGTTGTTGACAAGAGTGGCTAACTAGATTAGGATTAGATTTACTGAGTAAAATCCACAAAGAGCCTAAGCACATGTAGATAATGACAAGTTGACTAGGAGGGAATGTAGTTAGGTCAGATGAAAATTCATTTCTGGCAATGTCTTGGTTTCAAAAACATGGGATAGATACAGGGGACTCAAGGTCTTCGGCTCTCTTTTGTTAGAGTTCCCAGTGTCAAGATCTGAGTCCTTCTAGGTGGCTCACCATGGTGTAGACAGGGATAAACATGGTCTGGAATATTTAAATTGTATAACTATAGCCTTGTGAATGCAGTCAGAAATGATTTGCTACTTGGTAATTTTGTCATTTGGCAATACTAAGACATGATAACATATGGTTTGCTCTTTGGAGTTCGCATAAATGTTGTCATTTAACTGAAATAAAGAATTCTCTTACTCTATCAGGGAAACGGTTTTGGGCTATGTGTCTGTTCCTTTATCTTCTCACATGGAAGGAAGAATCCCTTTGCATCGCTATATATAACTCTCTGGGTTTTTGGTTTAGTGGGTTGGAGGATGTGGCTGGTGAGGCCAAGGCCATGGTCTCATCAGAAAACCACTTGGCTCCCCAGCCACAGTCTGCATTCCTAGCTGCAGCAACCCATTTCACTGGCCTTAAAAGAGAATCTTGGAGTATAGCTCAACACAATCACCTCTGTTCTAGGGTTCAGAACATAACTGTTCTAATCTGACAAAATATATTCATTTGTCAGTGGGTCAGCCACATCGTTATGTTCAGAGAAGAAGACAATATAACTAATAGTTTTCTGTTAGCAATGTATTCAGTTATCTCTCCTTCCATTTTAATGCTGAAAGAAATGTACTGATTAAAAATCATGACTTATTTTTGCTATAAGGATTTCTTTTCTTCCTGCATATGCACTTCCATATCTTTTCCTTTTCCCTGCTTTTCAGAAATTTTCACTCTAGCCCTGGGATGTCTTTTTTTTTTTTTTTTTAAGCTATTTAATGAAGCCTCAAAAGATTTAATTTCTAGAGCCATCAAGTCACCACTCTTTCAGATCTATTTGGTCTGACTCTAGCAGAGCCCGCCTTTGTGCAAAGAAAGTCTTTCAGAAAGAGTTAATTTGCAGTCTCAATAGAGATTAATTCTCAGGAGACAATTTAAACCACCAAGTATCCTCCTGGTAGAGAAGCAGCCCCAGGCCAGGCCACTGGTGAGGGAGTTAACTCCTGGTGTGCTTTTCTGTGCAGTAAGGTGGGATATTCCTTCAATCCTTGGCAGTAGGCAATGGCAGCTTTAAGGCAGGGACAAAATGCTATTTATTTTCCTTACTAGGTCTTGGATTTTGGCCCTTAGAAAATGTGCTGTTCTGTGATTTTTTTTTTAACTGTTTATATATTTTTTTATTTTACTTAAAAAAGGTGGGGGAGTGGAGTGGGAGGTAAGACATCACTCAGGGTTTGAATCTTTTGTGACAATTCTGCTTTAATTGCATTTAGACTTATAGAAGCGATTTCTTCCCAATGATATATTTTTTTAATTGAACTGCATGTATAAAATAAATGGGAGTTGCTTCTTAGGGATATTGTCATGTCATATCCTTAGTTCTTAACACCTAAGTGCAGTTTATTATTATTATTTTTTTTCCCTTAGAAGGGAGCCAGTTAATTTCTTTGGTGGTAATTGAACATCAGTACAAGTATCAGTGTCAAGAAAATTCATTGCCTTTTGATGTGTGAAAATGGATTTTGAAAAGAACAAGGAATTTTTTTGGTTCAAACTTCAAGTTTTTACTATCCGTTCAGCATTGAAGTTTTACAGTCGAATGCTTTTCTTTCATTGGATAAAGAGTCTAGTTATTCTAATATTGAGCAATTTCAGAGAGAATGTTTGATAAAAGAAATGATATAATGAACAGAGATGGAAATCAGAGGGTTCAGAGAAGGACTAGCTACCAGAATAAAGTCAAAGACAATAAATAAATGATCATCTCTGCTTACAAGATAACCTGGAGGTGATTCTATGCCTGTGACCCTTAACCGCAGGGTTCCAGGTGAAAGTTCTTGATGTAGACCCTTTCTGGGAAGGAACTTTTAACAACTTATCGATCCACACTTTTCAGGTCCTTGAAAAGATATTCTCTGCCATGGTTTGTATCATATTTAGATCTACTTTAGAAAGTGAGGCAATTAAAGTGCCAAAACCTTTCATTAGGAGTCTGCCATTAAAAAAAAAAAAAAAAAAAGAGCTTTGATCTGTTAACCCTTGAACTGAACATTCCAAGCGTACAATTCCAGAATTTTAAGTCCAGGATTTGGTTGTGGTTTGAATTTACTTTTTTGAGACCCAGCTTGAATGTGATTTGATTTTGTGCTTTCAACACATTTTTGGGATCTGGTGATTTGGGAAGGCCTGTACCATATGGTCTTGATAAGGTGATAGATTTTCACATCCTGGGAATTGGCAGGAAAGGGTAGGAACGGAATCAGATGTGGGAAGAGAAAATTAAGAGTTTGGGTCTAATTCATCTCATGATATATCTTGAGACTTATAATTCCCATAAAATCAGGTTTTAGGAAAAAATTATGTGTGCTGTCCCCACCTCATGGAGGTCTCTTAAATTCTCTTAAAAGTAGAGAGCTTCCTTTTACAAGAATGGCACTAAACATTTTTCGGTTAGCCCTTCAAAAAGTACCCCAGACTTGGGAGTCAAAACACAAAACAAAACAAAAGGCCTTGCTCCACCTTTTTTGAAAAAGAGGTTGTATAAAAAGGAATAGGCCAAGGGGAAAGACTCAAGGCAAAGGTAGCAGAACAAAGCCTGATGTATACACCAGGAGGGGAAACACGCCCTTGGTGGCAGTCTCTCAAAACAAAAACAAAAACAAAAACAAAAACCAACAACAACAAACAAATCCAAGAAAGAAAAGGATGCCTTCTGTGATTCCTAGCGGTGGCATAGAGGAAACTAAATGCTTTCCCTTGACCTTACAGAGAATTCAGAATCTGGGAGGCTTGACGTTTCATCGGGTTGTTCTGTACACAGCAGCGTTGGTGGGGACAGCGCTGGGAGATCACCTCCTGGGCCCTTTCCTGCACCTCCGCCAGGGCTCTGGTTCCCCCTTCTTCCCGCAGATTCCTAGCTGGGCCTGGGCGCGTGCCCATTTCCCATACCTCCCTCCACGCACCGCTGATTGCTGGCCGCCCGGCGCGGGCGGCGGGGCGGGGACCAGGCGGCGGGCGGCGCTCTGGCGCGCAGCGGGTTAAGACGGCGGGGGCGGTGACGAGGGGAGGAGGGAGCGCGGCAGCGGCGGCGGCGGCGGCGGCAGTGGCAGCGGCAGCGGCAGCGGCAGCGGCGGCCGGGCTGCGAGCGCCCGCGTCCCCGGACCGCAGCGGGTTAAGCGCCGCCCGCGCCGAGAGGGCTGAACCCCGAGCCACCGCTCCGAGCTCGCATTCGGATCCGCTAGAGCAGGAAGATGGCGACGGACGGCGCGAGCTGCGAGCCTGACTTCTCCCGCGCCCCAGAGGACGCGGAGGGGGCCACGGCGGAGGCGGCGGTAACCGAGGTCCCGGGGTGGGCGCGGGGAGAGCGTAGACGAGGGCTGGGGCTCGGGCTGGACCCGGCTTGCACCCCGAGGCGCTTCGCAAGCCCGGGCTCCCCGGGGTGCCCCCTCCCCTGGGTGCCCCCTCCTTGCGGTGCCTCACGGCTGGAGCCCGGGTCGAGGAGGGTGAGGCGGCCTCCTGGGCTCGGGATCACTGCCGTCCTTCCCCAGCCTTGCGGGAAGCAGTCCTGGGCCGCCCGGTTCTGGGGCTCCCTGCGTGTGTCCTATGCGACCCCTTTGCCTACTCCCTCAGCTGCTGTGGGGTTTGGTCGGGGGCGGGGGCTGGCGTGCGTTTCTAGGCGAACTTGACCCCCCATTGTTCGCCTCTTGCTGCGCGCGTGGTGGTGGGCGAGTGTTTCGGGGCTGCCTGGCATCTCTCAGCGGACCCAGGAAGGCAGCTACGGGGAGACGGGTCATCGCCAGGCAGGTGTGGGGATGCCCATTGTGTGTGTGTTCATGTGCCTGAGGCCCCTTTAGAGAGGCCGGGTGTCCGGCTTTGGGCGCTGCTGCCTCCCGCTGAGCGTCAGAGCCTTGGGTCCTAGCTGCATGCTGCCCCATCACTTGGTGATAGGGTGCCGGGGTGGGAAGGTGTTCTCGTTCTTCCCAAGAAGGTGCCCAGGCAAGGTGGAGATTGAGCACCTAGTGTCCACACATTGTTCTTCGCTGCGATCTAGAAGCCTAATGAGTTTCCATCCAACACTGACCCCACTTTCGGCCCCACAGCATCCCTGTGCACGGAGACTGAACGGGGGTTTCCAGTCCCTACCTCGGGGGGAGGGCTGGACCCACATTTCCTGGGTGGAAACGTTTTCGGAGTTGAAAAGCAGCTTCGCGGGAGCTGCAAGGATCTGCAAAGAAAGGCAGCCCTGGGAGCGCCTCCCGCCCTTGGCGCGGTCCCGCTGCTGTAGCGGGAGATCCCGGGTGGTGTGGACTGAGAAGAGCCTGGACGCCCCTCAGTTCTTTCCTGGACAGAGTCGGTGCACGAGCAGCAGAGGGAGGGCCAGGTGTGAATCATCTGGGCAGTTGGAACTTCTTCCCTCACTATTGGGACTTGGGCTTTTCTGGAGAGGGAGAGGAGAGATGTGGAGGTGGAGGAGGCTGCTTGAGCTGAGCCTGGGCAAGAAAAAAGAAACAGAGAAAGATGGCAAAACGGAGAAAGAGGAGGGCTGTTGATTTCCACTTGTGGAACTTGCAAGTTTTAATTTGAAACTTTTAGGAAAATTGGTTTTTCATTCTTTGCATGGAAAACGTGAACTTAAGATTTCAAATAAAACCTGCTCGCTTGTGATGCTATGAGTCAGTTCCCTTTTGTGAAATACAATAAAGATAAGCTAGCTATTAAGACAACACAAACCTCTCTGGGAAGTTCAAATGATTGAGTACCTTCATCCCTATGAGATGCTAAAGGGAGGGGAGAGAAAAAAGAGGTAGGGGTGTGTGTGCTTGTTGCCCAGGAAGGCTGAATTTGGTTAATCGACTTGGAACAGCCTTTTTTCTATTACCCTCAGTCTTTAATCACCTGACAGTTTAAACCAAACACAAACATCTGATTTATGGTCTGTAGCTGATCTATAGTTTTATTTGGTTAGATTGCAAACAGGATCTTGGACGCCGGACAGATTTTTGTGTTAACAAGGCCTCTGTTCCTTTTCTGCTGTTGAGAATTTTCAGGAGTCTGACTTTTCACTGCACATAGGTGGAGATTTTGTAATTTCACCCTGGTTAATGATAGCCACGGAAAAATCTGTGAAAGTAAAACTTGTTACTTCTGTACAATCCTTGGAGGATGCAATAAGGACACTTAATCTAATAGTTTTTTAAAATAACTTCTTAGCAAAATTCTGATGATGGCTTATTATGCAGTAGACTGGGCATTTTACTTTTAATAACATATGGTCCTCCTGTATCAGCCACTTGACTTACAGCTTGATACTTAAAGCTGGATTGAAGAACGATATTTGTCATTTAAAAGCTTCTTACCTAATGATTAAAAATCAAAGACATTTTTATGCATTTTGGATTCATGGCAACTGAGGACTTCACATTTTTTTTTAATTTTTAGGGAATAGTTTTTGTGGTTTTTTTTTTTGCATTTTAGAGATTTATTTCATTTCAAATTGGTTTACATATTATACATTTTTATATGTACATTTGGCAGTCATGAGCCAATGGAGACTCCAAAGCAGTAGGCTATTTTTGAAAGTGAGTGTTTTCACTAAGTTTTGACTATTTAGATTGTTGCTTAGAGACAAGTTTAATTTATAGTTTTCAGCTTAATGTGATTTTCAGTGGAGTGTTTTAAATTTAGTTTGTGATCCTTGTTCTTAGCTGTTTAAATCCTGAAAGCATCCCAAGTGTAAAGCTGGGTAACAGCTACAGTATTCAGTAGGATCATATTAATAGTCTTTGCTGTGAACCATGCTGAGAAACCTGGGTTATTTTCAGTGCCTCAACCAAATGTGATGACTTTTATAGGCTATATTGCTATTTCTACTCTGAAAATAACTCCTAATGGATAAGGCAGTATGGAAAACAGAAATCTTCCTGCTTTTTTTTATTGTCACCAAAGAATTTGAGTGAAAGGAAAATGGAGATCTCTTTAGAGCTGTGTTTGGGAAGCTGATCAACATTCTTGTCATTTAGGACTTTTGTGGAGCAAATAATATGAAAAAAGTAGATAAAAATTTTTGTTGTCATGGTGATAATGACAAAAAAACTTGGACAGTGCTTTTATTAAATGCACAACAGGAATATTAAATTAGCAGCTGGTACCTTGGAAATTTTTGTTTCCAGGTGACAATATTGAATGTAAATGCAAAGAAAAACATTTTCTTAGCCAATTTTGCTAAGCTTTCTTAAAACAACCATAGTTATATGGCAGCTAAGGAATATTGAAAGATGGGCACCTGCGTGGCTCAGTGGGTTAAGTCTCTGCTTTGGGCTCAGGTCATGATCTCAGGGTCCTGGGATAGAGCCCCGCATAGGGCTCTTTGCTCAGCAGGGAGCCTGCTTACCACCCTCCCCCGCCCCAGCTCTGCCTGCCTCTCTGCCTACTTGTGATCTCTCTCTCTCTCTCTCTCCCTCCCCCTGTCAAATAAATAAATACAATCTTAAAAAAAAAGAATATTGTAAGTTTCACAGCATAATTTTTAAGTAAGGAATAATTTAGACTTAACACATTACTGTCCACTTACCAAAATGGTGGCATCACGAGTAACATCTTTGTTGCCATAAAAAGTAACACATCCCATTCCAATGGTGGAAACTGATAGATGGCCAGGAATCAAGTCAGACATGATGATGTCATGAAAGGCACAAATAATTAGGAGTCTCGAGAGGAAGAGTCATGGAAAGGATCCCTAGTGGAAGGACCTGGAAACATTCCACAGAAGGATGGCATTTGAGTTGGGCCTTGAGATGGAGGGAGGACTTGGAAGTGAAGACTGCAGGAAGCTGTGGGCCATGTAGCTGTTCTTAGGATTCCATGAAAGGTGGCCTGGGCCACAAATGAGGGGCCTTCAAAGATGAACACAGAGGTTTCAACTTTAGTTGCAACAGTGTATTTTAGAAAAATAGGTTAGAAGTTGAGGAAATAGACTGAAATATAACTGATGCTTTTCAACAGGATGCTTTTCACTCTTTTTTCATCTTAAATAATGTATATTTCTATGCCTGTTTTTTGACTTCTTATTGGTGTTGGTATCATTGCTGTTACATTGCTCATAGGAGCAATTTTGTTTAGAGAAAAGCATTTATCTTCTCTGTGATTGAATCCCTGCCTAAGCTAGATTGCCAGTTGGTTCTTTCCTCTTGTGTTTCATGTAACTTTATGAGGCGAGAAAATGTTTCACAGACTGAGTACTTATTCAGCCATTTATAAATATCTGCTGTTGATCTTATGGACACAGGGCTGGAGCTGGAAGAGAGCAGACTTCTTCAAGAAAGGCTGTGTGAGTTTTGTTTCTAAAAGAAAGCAAGGGCGCCTGGGTGGCTCAGTGGGTTAAGCCTCTGCCCTTGGCTCAGGTCAGGATCTCAGGATCTTGGGATCTCGTATAGGACTCTCTGCTTAGCAGGGAGCCTGCTTCCCTCTCTCTCCCTGCCTACCTCTCTGCCTACTTGTGATCTCTCTCTCTCTCTCTCCCTGTCAAATAAATAAATAATAGAATCTTAAAAAAAATAAATAAGGAAACCAAAGGATAAGCACTGTGCCAGGCAAATACATGGTAGGTGTTTCACCAATATGGAATGAAGAAAATGAATGCTCACCAAGAAGTCATGTCCTAATACTTACTGTTGTTTGGCTAATTGGGAAATTTACTTTGTGTGTTACTAGAGTGTAATGAAACTATTGGCCTATGATTTGTAGTGATTAACATTATAGATGTTACAGAGCTTTTCTTGTTTCTGAAAGATGACCCTGATTTTCTGATTTTTTTTGTTCTTATTTTTATTTGCAGATTGTCTCTTTTCAAGCTGCTTTTCTCAGTGACATTTCAGATTCACAGATTTTTAAAAACATTAATTTCCAACACTATTAGTTTTCCCTTTAGATTATCTCTCTTCAGAATCATGGCTGAGGCTGGGAATGGTAACTACATCCTTCCCATCCTGAATTCTTCGTATAATTGAGCCAAGGTCAAATCACCCACCAGGGTGTGGAGGGAGGGGTTGGTGGGGGGGGTGGGTCAAGGCAGAAATGAAAGGGAGTTTGGAAACAGGAAAAGGGACTAAAAGGGAAGATTGGACAGGAAGACAGGCAAGGCTTTGGCATAGTCTGCTCATGCCCAGAAATCTGGGACTAGAATTCAAACTGAAAATGTGCCTAGGAAAGATGGAACAGTTTCTCTCCCTTCTGCCCTCATATACTTTGCCACCTAAGCACATCTGAGTGTTGTTTTAGAAAAGACTATTTGAATGCACTTAGTTGTATTATTCTCTACTGGGGCTCCAAGACTTGTGTAATATGGAAAAGGAAACTTGTCTCTTAGATATTAAATAAAACAAACAAACAAAAAAACTGGTATGAGAAAGATGATGATGACATTGAAATCAAAGGATTTTTAAAGATGTATTCATCTTTTATAAATAACTTGCATAAAAATAATGAGATCATATTAATGCTGTGCACAAAACGATGCCATGTATGGAGAAATCCTGATTTTTAGGGAAAAAAAACCACTCTTGAAATTGTTAGTCAATAACCAGGTAGATTAAGGATGGAGTTAAAAGGTTTTTTATTGTAAAAGTGGTATCACAAAATTAATGTCACTATGCAGAAATGAATGCTTGTTCATAAATGATTTGCTTCTGACACTTTTATATTTCATTGAAAAGGCAAAAAGATGATCCCAAAGGCCCAAGTTATTCCCAGAAGGCCTTTGTAACTGTAAGAGTATCATCTAGCCATCTATCTCAGTCTTTTCATTTGAAAATCAGCATGCTGCCATTCGCCACCTACAGATAATCAAGCTGATATTCAATGCATGATAAGCTTCTTTAAGGACAATTATTGGATCTGGATGCTAGTTCCCATGTGGAGATGTCCCATGTAGGGCTCATAGAACATGGAAAAGCTGAGTTAGGATGGAAATAGGAATTTGTTTTATCTGAGATGTGGTCTTTTTCTTTTTCTTTTTCCAAAGAGGAAATGGAGACAGACAGGAGATCTGAAAGGAGGAAAAGGGACATAGCCGCATTTAATTATCAGAGCTTGTCACCCCTGCCCGAGCCATTTCTCTGCTTTTCATTCAAGTTTTCTTGCACTCAAAATTAGTTCTACCCACTGCAAGGTTTCCTTCCTGACATTCTGTTTACTTGTCAGTTCTGCCTCCTTCCAGTATACTCACTTGCTTGTCTTGCATGAAAGACCTCGGGCAATGGGGTTGATTTGAGGTGTAAGGCCCTGGAGAGCTGACCCTAAGTTCCCAGTATGTTGCTTTTAAGTCCCACACCAAGTGGCCCTAGTGTAGATTGCTCTAGATGATTTTTGAAAACGATAAATGAAGATGATTGACCAGTTACTTAGTTGGCCTAAGAGTGGGGCCATAACCCTGTATTTTAGTAAGACAGGTGTATCCTTTACACATGACTTACATGCTTTGTGTGTTCATATTGTGTGAAATAGGCTTTTATGACAAATGTGGGTGGGCGTGAATGTTAGGTAGAATCATGTGAGGATTTAATACTCTGGCTGTCCTCCCATTTCTAGTAGGGGTGAAAAAAATAGAGCATTAAGATAGACAATATGAGGAAATACACAAGGCAAGACATGATTAATTGCCAAGTGAAGTACTAGAACAGACAGTAAGACTGAGTGTAGAAAAGGAGAGATTTCTGGAGTCCGTAAAGACTGTGGAAGTGAGATGTGAGCTATGTCCTGAAGAAAGTAGGATTCCCATGAGTTAGAGGACAAAGGATTAGGAAGAACAAAATCAAAGGTATGCAAACCCTGTAAGTAAACCTCTTAATAGATGAAATCGGGAGGAATAATCTCAAAGCACGATGTCATGTCAGAGATTTGAAGTAGTTTTAGAGCATGAAAATGTACTTTTCTTCATGAAAATCCATATAATTGTGTGAATTCATATTTTAACATTATAAATGTTCTGTGTACCTGGAAAGTTGGATTTTTTTTCATGTTAATGATAGTCTTCAGCTTTTTATTTTCTCCTTGTAATTTCAAGATGGATTTCATTGGTTTCCCCTTCTTTACAGCCTCTTACTTATCTCCGAGCCATAAATCTTGCTTACATAGGAAGTTCTAAATGTGCCTTATTAATTATTAGCATGCCCTGTTAGACTGGGAAGAAAAACATTTCTGTAACTTCAGAGCAAAGAGGCAAAATCAATTTACCTCAACTGTTTCTCAGAGGCTTCATGGAATGACCTAAATTTCCTCAGTCCAGTAATCTAGTTAGCCTGATAGTCTGTGAAATCAGAACATTTGGGAGCTGGGGGAGATTTTAGGGATCACTTAGTACAGCATACTTATTTTACTGCTGAGAAACTGGAGGTCCAAACAGATGAATTAATGCTCTTCTAGCCCACTGGCTTTCTCAGGTACCTCACCTCCTTCCCATGTGGTAAACTCACTGATCAAATGTAGGGTAGCCCACTAGATTTGAAACTGGAAAAGGTGCTCTCAGTGTCTTTGGGAAGTACCAGAGAACATATCTGGCTCTGTGTTCGATCACTAGATTTTTACCATAACTGGTAAGTTTGGACAAAGATCTGGGAGGTACTTCTGCCACTGTGACGCCTAATCTCTTAAATGCTCTGGCAACCATCAATGTTCTGACCCCTTTAATTCTGAAAGGATATGGGTAAGGATCTTCTGGCCCTATTGGGCTGTGACTGTTGAAATTCCTTACATAAAACCCACTATTTTAGTTTTTTATTTTAGTTTTTGTTTGTTTGTTTGTTTGTTTTCCCCTAGAGGTGAGGGTATGGGGTGGTAGTGGAGGAAACTGCTATTGGCCTCTATGTAGTTCTGGCAGCTTAACCCAGCTAGGTTTTATTTTGTCTTCTCCCTCTCTCTCTCTGAGCCTGTATAAGAAAATCTGGAAGAATGCCCTTTCCACACCACTGCAAGTGATTTAGAGCTTGTTGAAGACTTCTGTGTTGAACAGTACGAGTTTGGGGTTGTGTCTCTTCTTTCGTGTTATGTCCTGAAGAAGGCTCTTAGTTTGATGACCAAACTCTGGATTCGTTTAAGCTTCCTCTGTCAGATTTTTAAAACTAGGTGTTAAGCACTGTTCCTGGACTACTTTTCCTGGCAACCATCCAACATGACAGGCAGAGGGGTGGCCTCTAGAGTTGCAATCTAGCTGGGTTTTTTCCTTCTTTCTTTCCTTTTTTTTTTTTTTTTTTTTTTTTAGTACCTTGCTTTCATTTAAAGATGAGATCTGGGTTTTCTTTATTAAGGAAAACAAATGCACTAATGATAAAGCTTGGTGTGTGAACATGTCTGCTGTGATTTTGTTGTTGTTGGGGGTCTGGGGTGTCATGTTTTCATGGATCTCCTGATAAAGATCCTAATCTTTTATGTGAATGGTGGCATTTGGATCTCTCTTGTCTTCTTTTTTTGAAAATTAAGTTATCAAGTTATTTTGCCTCTTAAAAATATAAAATTTATCAAAAAAACCCACAACAGGTAAGGAAGAAAATTGGAGGTGATAGATTTGTTTATGGCCTATATTATGGTGATGGTTTCCTGTCTCTCCAAACTCATCAAGTTGTACATATTAAATATGTACAGCATTTTGTTTGTCAATCACACCTCAATGTGGTTTAAAAAATAAAAGATTTAGAATAATTATTTTGTTCTTAAACCAAAGAACATTAATAATTCTTATATATCTGAGTACTTTTGTACCATATATTCATCAAGTCCGATAAATGCCACTTCATAAGAAACTGACATACTTTTTTCTTGGGATTTTTGCGTTTGGGCTTTTTTATATTTCTAAAAATACTAACGTGCTTCAAATTTATTTGTAAAATAAATGACCTCTAACATGGTTTCAGATACTCTGTTTTGCCAAAATAGTGGACAGAAACATCAAACATTGGAGAATGACAGTTTGAAAATACTACGATAATATTCTTATTCTTGAAGGCCAGAAGGCAGTAATGTTTTTAGTGAGGACCCAGGGGTGAGAAGCATAGGGGAGAGAGAGTAGCTGGCGGGCAAACAAACTCTATATTTGAAATAGTGCATCACTTAATACACTGTGATGGGAAACATGATTTTTTTTTTAAACATTCTGTGTAACCTAATCAATGGTTTAGCAAAAAACCTTATAACTGGTTTTTATTTTAATGAATTTCCCTTTTTATTGATGGTGATATATTAAAAAACAGAAGTGTTGGTTGCAGGTCACATGTAATGTTGATGATGATGGAACCAGGGCAAGCACTCCTGACTCTGATATGAATCAGAATCTTGGCAATGTCTTTCATAATTTATTAGTATTTAAAAAGGAGTGCTTTGCTTATGAAGCTTCGGGGAAACAAGGACAATAAAATACACAATTAATTAAAATCTTTAGAACAACCAGCAGTAGCATTAATAAAACATTACCTTCTAAAGCTCCTAACAATTGCAGCTTACTCTCCCATCTCAGTGGGAAAAAGCAGGATAAAAGAGTCTGTCTTTCATCACAGTTAATAAACTGAGTTTTTATTGCACTTAGGCTGGTAGATACTCAAAGAAATAGGCTTATAGCCAATAGCCCACATCTCCCTACATAAAACATCTGGCTGCTCTCGGCTTGAATAATAACAAGCACCGCTTTTATTTAGCACTTACTTCATTTATGTGTTCTTGTTTAATGCTCAGAAGAACTTTGCGGGGTGTGTGTTAGGATGTGCATTACATAGATGAGAAAACACATCAGGTAAGATACAGAAATGCCTCTTCCAGGTATAGTCCTTGAACCAGCAGAAGCAACAGGAGCTTGTTATAAAGTTGAATTTAAGGCTCCCCTACAGACCTGTATCAGAAACTCTAGAGACAGGGTCCTGCAGTCCCTGTTAACAAGGTCTCTACAGAATTCTTATGCTTGCCTGCCTTTGAGAACAATTGGGTTAAAGACCCATGTGACAAAGTTATGTAGTGGGAGCAGAATTTGAGCTCTAGTATGTTAGATTTTACTATTTATAGGCAAATTCGATTTTTTTTCTTACCGATTTATTTATTTATTCCATAGAGAGCAAGCCAGAGCACAAGTACACTCGAGTGGGGAGGGGGTTGGCGCAGAGGGAGAGCCTCCAGCAGACTCCATGCTGAGTACTGAGCTCCATGTGGGGCTCCGTCCCAGGACCCTGAGATCATGACCTGAGCCAAAACCAAGAGTCATAAGTTCAACTGACTAAGCCACCCAGGTGCCCTAACAGGGAATATCTCTTAAGTTAACTTTCTAAGCAAGGGCATCCTAGAAATAACTTCTCCTTTAGGTTTTGCCGTAGGTTTTTCTTTTTCTCTCTTTCGGTCCCGAGCCCCTGCCTTTCTAAATAACTTCTCTAATATATATATATGCAAAAAGAAACAATTTTAAGAGGAAGACCCTTTTAAAATCTTTCCTTGGAGAACCAACTAGTTCTGGTCTCTTTTCCCTTTGTACTTTTATCTCCTTCTAGAAGGTCTCTTTGAAACCGAGAAAGAGCCAGTTCTGGTTATGCCTGTTTGAAAGTCCTGGAATCATTTATGGGCTTGCCATGTTTACTTCTGTGTCATCATAAGGATAATAGAAGGTCATGTATCTAGGTGCTAAGCTGGTTCTTACTAGCTGATTGATAGGATGCCACTATTTTTCATCTCAGCAATGTTGTCCCTGTGCTGGTAAAGTGTGTAGACAGGTCATAGCACTTAGGTGTAGTTTTGTCATTTCCTGGCTGAATGATGTGGGTATGTTATCTGACTTCTCTGAATTGTGGTTTTCTTAACTGAAAATAGAGATTATATCTTACATATGAGACTTGGTTCTTCTCAATTACTTTGGAAACCATTGGGGTGCTCTGCAAATGTGAAATAATGTTCTGGAATGGCCTCAGGAATGGCTTCTGAGGTTGGGTGTTCTGAGGCATTTGGGAATGAACGTGCGTTGCCCTCCCTCTGAGAGTGATGGGTTTATCAAAGGAATCCCAGCACACACTGGTAGCATGGACTGTGTGTGTAGAGGGAGCTCCACCTGTGGATTCACCCAAGCTGAGCTGGTGAGCGCTCTGGTTGAGCTTCTCTAAGATGGCTGCCAGAAGACCTGCTCATAAAGTTGTCAGAAAAGGAGAAGGCAGAGTTGGAGACCAAAGTATTGGGCATCAATGGTACATCAGTGGGATTTAAAGAGGAGAGATTTGATGCAGTTACTAGGGAAGGAATGTAGAGAAGACACTGGAACTGGAAGAGTCATGGATGAGGCTTGTGATCCTTGGGTCATGGTGCTGATACCTTGTGGTGGAACTGAGTCTCTGGAAAGCTTACTTCAGCCTCGGCCTACTTTTAGAATGGCAAGAAGCCATAGAGGCATTGCTTAAGAAAGCATTTGATCACCACGTAGCAGGTTCCAGACTCACCTGACCATAGACGCAGTTGACTAAATGTGGGTGGTGGGCTAGGCCTCTTGGAAGTACACAGGCCTGCCCTGTGTCTGTGAGAGACAAGGAGAGCAGGGCAGCAAAGGCAAGAGCATGTTCCTTCTAAAGGGACTGCTACTTGGTTCTGTAGATGGTTGCTGTGTGAGAATGTGAATCTGGGGTTAACCAGTTATCTCTGTTCTGAAGAGAAACCAGAGATCTGTATTTTTTGGTGACATCTTCAGGTTCTTTTTAAAATGCTGGCTGAGTAAAAAAACAAAACAAAACAAAAAAAAAAAACACAACGCTTTGAGGCCCAAGTTACACACATCTGTAGGCCAGATTTGGCTATAGCCTGCCAGCTGGTTACCTCTGCTGCAGTGTTCTATAAACATGACCTGTTATTATTGGATGTCCCAGAATTTATAATAACCTCCCAGGAGCCTCTGCATTGGGGCCCTTCTAGGAATACATTCTTGTACTTACTTTGCAACTTTTCCTGAACATACATTGGGCCTGTTTTGATAGACACTCTGGAGACTTTAAATTACTGTCACAATTTGAAGAGATCCTGAATCCAGGTGTGCAGGCAGGCTGGGAAAATAGATTTCCTTAATGAAGAGATTTGGGACTTTAGCCTTAATAGTTTTTACCCCTCCTAGAAGGTCTGGGCATAGATTATCTGCTGTTGAAGAGGGCCCCTGTGCTTCTAAGATTTGCTGAGCCACTGAGATAAAAACAATCCATTGTATGCCTTTAAGACGTGTATTGTCCTATGAATAGCTTTTTCATTGCTTTTTAAATATTTGTGTTACAGAAAAAAGAGTTTGACGTGGACACCCTCAGTAAATCAGAGCTTCGAATGCTCCTCAGCGTGATGGAAGGGGAGCTGGAGGCCAGAGACCTGGTCATCGAGGCCCTGCGGGTAAGGAGCTCCTAGGGCCCAGCCCTGTTCTGTATTGTTTCCTTTTTTTGAAGGGTCAGTGACAAAGCTGCTTTTCTTAATTTTTGAACCAGGTAGATTTAAAATGTTACATCTGGTTAAAATGTGCCCCTCACCACAAATGCCAACCCATAATCTTTATAAACCCAAGCACTGAAGTCAGATGGTCGTTCTCACGGTGGGGATCGAGACTGAGCTGTTTAGTGTGGGAAGCTTGAGACTTGAGCTGTATTGTTTCATGTGGCTATTTGGTATTAAGTGTTTAGAAAATTGGAAATTTGGTATCATACATGTATGTGAGGTCAGGGAGGAAAAATTGAGTCATTTATAAAAGATACTACTGATAATAGAGCTTTTCCTTCCTATGTAAATTATAAATGACTTATGTTCAGAAACTTCTAAGAGTTGAAAACTAATCTATATCCCTCTTAAAAGCTACGTGTATATTTTCACATAGTTTTATTACTCTTTCATCTGATCTTCTAGGAATTTTGAAATTTTCAAAACTTGTGAAGTATTATCTTCTAATATATTACTTGGATACCCAAAATTCTGTAAAAATAATGTTTTCATGATGCACAATCTCATAATTAGTTGTTCTTAATCTTGTACTTGTTTTGGTATATTAGTCAAACCTAAGCATTTTTTTTTTTATATAAAATACTTTGTATATAATCAGTTGTTCCTGGCTTTCAGTCATTTGGCCAGGATGGCTATATTATATATGAAGTGTGGACTTGGTCTCCCCCCTTGCCCCCGCTATGGAGTATGTCCTCAAACTTTGTCTTAGGAGGTTGTTTTAACATAGGAAAACCTATGGGTGTCAAATTGTTGCTGCCTATGGGTGCTAATATAATGGGGGAAAGAGGTAATACTAATGGTGGATGGTCAGACATAATGAAGACGATGGGCATGCTGAGAATTCAGTTGTGTGAGGAAGGGGTGGCTACAGTTCACTTTCACAAACTGGAAATTGGTACAGTGGAGATAATGATTACTCCTTAGTCTGATGACAGAGAATGATTGCCTCTGAAAAATGGGAGTAGAGTTCTACCATCTGTAAGCCAATAACAAGTTGAAGGTGGTGCTTTCTGGTGGACTTGTGCACAGTTTGGTTGTGAGAGGGACTCCTCTCATTCCACATTGGAAATATTCGCATTACTTGCCAATGTATATTTTCCGGACTAATGAACTTGGTGGGAGACATGCTAAGACAGTAGATCACTAACATGTATTCCACTCCACTTCAGGAGAGAACAGGGTCCCCTGTGAGGCCAATAGTGTAGATCTTGAGACCAAATGGATATGAAAGCTCCAGTTCTCCCTTAGGGATCTTTCTGTCCCTTTCTGTTAACCTGTAAAAAGGCATCAGCTCCTGGGGCATTTCCCGCTACTTGCACAAATGTTTGAACTTTTAGCAGAACCTGTGTTTTTGTGTATCACCTGAGCAAGCCTATTTATTTCTCTTTTTAACTTAATTGCAATACTTACAAATAGAATTAGAATTAAAGGCCTGCTAATGATGAGGGCTTGCCAAACTGAAAGTTTTTCATAGAATCAAGGAATGTTGGCATTGTGAGGAGCCTTACTACATAGTCTAGGTCAGTGGTTTGCATCCCTCCAAATCTAGTGGTGTGTTTTGTTTTGTTTTCCTTTTTTTTTTAATAAAATGTTTTATATTATTCTTTTACTGTCCTGCAGTGAAATGTATGGATAAGTGCACATGTAAGTAGGTTATGTTAAAAATAACCAGTGCACTGCCCTAATTGTGACATAAAATAACGGGAAAGTAATGTATAACAAAACACACATTTCAGTATATAAGTGGTCAGGCATATCTCGTGGAAGACATGATAAAGGAAGCAGCAATTATTGGTGCCTGTTCGTAGCATTGCCTGAATGCAGTCATTGCAAAAGAATCCTGATCCAGGCGTGCTGTACTGAGACTCAGACACAATGAGTGGGTTTGCTGTGCACGAGGTGATTTTTTTCCTGAGATGGTGAATGACTCTTGGTAAAGTTCCAAACAAAAGTGCACACTTATATGGAAGCGGAGTCTGTGGAAAATTCTGTGTTTGTTAAAACTAAATTAAAACAACTTGTTTGTGTGTGAAAAGGAGTTACTCTTTAGCTCAGGTCATCATTCTGAACTGAAGGTTCTACTGAAAGGAATGACTAGAGGGACATTTGAAAGTTCCAGGGGACTTGAGACAGTTCCTGGATGTGGGGCACACACTTAGCCCTGCCCCCTAAGTGCCAGTCACTGTGCTAACAGATCACTGTCTAGGGTGCTGGCCCTGTGGAAAGCACTGGCTTTGTTCATGTATTAAAATCCAAACAAACACAAAAGAAGCCCAGAGAGATTGTTCTCAGGTAAAAAATGTAGCATCCTTGAAGTTGGTATGTTTGGAGATTCTTAAAGCTTTTCGTCATTTTTTAAACTTGAGAATTGTGATTGATTTATTTAGGTGCTTATGTTTTTAAGAACAGAGGATATGATTTTTGTATACCTGTCACAGACTTACTGTGGTCATTTACTGATTGTTCCCTCGAGGGCATTCACTGGAACTAGTGAAACTGGGGAAATACCTACTTGGGTCCAGATGTGTCATTTAGTTGCCATTTCCTTCACCAGTGGAATATAAGTTAGTGACTGGCTAAAAACTGGGAATAGAGAGAATGTGAAACTTTTAATTTTATTTCATATTAGGAGATAAACATATTCCTGAATTAAAATTCAAAATCTGTCCAATCTGTATGTTGTTATTCAGTTGGGAGAGAAATATACCTTGTTTTAAAAAAATGCCAAAAGTAATATTTCTCTGAAGGTGGGAAATATTTTTAAACTTAATATGTACCATGAACTATATGAAAATTTAGAAATGATTGTGTTATGAGGCATTTAAATCCTTTAGAGTTTTGGAATCTTTAAAAAGATATTTCAGGGGCTCCTGGGTGGCTCAGTTGGTTAAACATCTGCCTTCAGCTCCGGTCATGATCCCAGCGTCCTGGGATCAAGCCCTGCATTGGTCTCCTTGCTCAGCAGGGAGTGTGGTTTGCTTCTCCCTTTGTCTGCCACTTCCCCTGCTTGTACGATCTCACTCTTTATCACATAAATAAAAATCTTAAAAAAAAAATATTTTGGACCAAGCTTTTTTACTTTGTTTAATCATGCTACCTTGATGTATTTTTTTTGAGAGAGGGAGAGAGTTCCAGTGGCAGTGAAGGGAGAGAGAAAATCCAAAAGCATGCTCAGTGTGGTTCCTGATGTGGGAATTGATCTCGGGATCCCGAGATCATGACCTGAGCCAAACATAAAAAATTACATAGATTATTGGATTAATGGCAATAAGCCATTAATTCATAGATAGGATTGGGGGGAGGGTATTATGAAATTATAATACATATCTTGGTACATTTACTATTTTCATGTTTAAGGTAAAAATATTTCCCAGTAAAACTCTTTGGCTTTATAACAGATGTAATGTTCAGGAGATTCATTTTTATTGGGGGGGGGTCATATTTTAAAAAGTACATTTTTGGAAAATATGAACTGCTTAAATGAAATATGTCTTAATTGCATAGGAAATATTCTATGAATGATACCCCCTCATCCACAAAAAGTAGGAATAAATCTTTGATTAAATAGATACCCCGAATGACGTTTAGAGAAAAATATTGTGAAGTTTAATTGAGAATATGCTAAATTTTCTGAAAACCACAATAGATACAGAGCTTTTTGAGTTAAATTTAATTAAATAATTAACCTGTTAAGAGATCATCTATTTGATGATAATTGTTTAGTTTGTGGAATCTTCTGGCTTTCACCTCTTTTTCCCTCTTGCTTCTAGAGTTTTTACCAGTATCTTAGTCAAATGGAAACAAGGGCAAAAACATGAAAATGCTCTAATTATAGAATTTTAGGAGTCAAAATTGTGTTTTAGCTTACATTTACAGGATCCAGCTGGCTGTTATTACTGTGAATTTACATAAATATTACATCACTGAAACAATGAATTCCTTGGGCAATCAGATCCCAATTTCTTGTATGCCTTCTTTTTCCTGATAAATGAGGATTAATTGTATTATTGACATGGCATTTCTTCCTCATAACCTATAGTTACTGTAAAGTATGTGATACAGATTTTTAAGTATTATTTGCACTGAAACTGTAGAAATTACCAGTTTATTTCTTTGGATAGAATGTATTTATAGTATTTAACATCATATGGGATATCAAATTAGAGAATTGTCTTGTATAAATGGCTGCAACAAAGAGACCCAAAGTGTGATAGATTAAATATGAAGTTTATTTCTCCTCCCAATCTGGAGGTGAGTCATTTGTGCTGGGGAAGTATTTCTAAGCCAAGTGGTCATTTAACAGCCCAGATTATATCTATCTTACTGCTCTCCTTAGGGAATTTCCCTCATTGGTATGATTGAAACTGTCAGTGACATGCCTACATCCCAAACCTATGGTAAAGAGGGCAAGAGAGGAAATAAAGGAGAAGCATCATGTGCATAGGGGAGAACTTTGTGGACACACCTAGCAGAGTTCTGGGGAATGGTCCTGGGTGGCTGACTGGCTCCCTGGGAAGGGAGGACTTTGGAGGAAATCTAATAACTTAATGCACTCCATTATCTTGGTTTAATGTTATAAAATATCCTAGGGTATGGTACAAGAAGATAGATCCTTCCTTTCCTCCTTCCTTCAAATACTTGTTGAGTACCTATTGTATGCCAGGTACAAAAATGAAAGTTGAAAGTGAATATAAGTGGAGATTAATTATTGTGCCAAAATTGGGTCCATTTAGGACATTGTATATACCTTTTATATGTTTAAAATTAATTGTTCCAAGTAATGTCATTTGGGGCCATGTTTTAGTTTTCTCAGACTCTGACTCTATATGTTCAGATTTTGTCTAGAATGATCTTCCTTTCTAAAAACCTTAACTGTTCATTGGGTTCAAAACACAATTAAAAAATGCTCTGAATGGTTTTGCTTTGAAGCAGGTTTTCTCCCCTCAGCACTAGTGACATTTGGGACTGGGTATTTGTTGTGGTTGTTGTGAGAAGAGAGGCTATCTTGTACACTACAGTATGCTTTGCAGCGGCCCTGGTCTGTCTGCTCACTAGATGCCAGTAGCACCTCTGTAGGTGTGGCAGCCAAAAAGGTCTTTCCTTGGGGGTACACAGTCACTTGGGAAGCACTGTTGTAAAGTAATACAGGTCAAGAAAATGCTGCTCAAATACATTTCATTGTAAGCACAGCATCCATTATTGATTAAAAACTCTTGACAGTGTAGCTTTAGAGGGAAAATACCTCAACATACTTCATATGAAAAACCAAGAGCTAACACCATAGTCAGTGGTGAAAAAATTAAGAGCTTTTCTCCTAAGATCAGGAATGGGACAAGGATGTCTACTCTCACCACTTTTATTCAGCAAAGAAGTCCTAGCCATAGCAATCAGACAAGAAAAATAAATAAAAGGTATCCAGATTGATAAGGAAGAAGTAAAACTTCCACTGTTTGCAGATGACATGTTACTATATGTAGAAAATCCTAAAGAATCCACCGGAAAACTACTAGAACTAATAAGGTCACTAGGGTCACAGGATACAAAATCAGTATACAGAAATCTATTGCATTTCTATACACTAATAATGAATTGGCAGAAAGAAATTAAGAAAATCCTATTTACAATTGCACTAAAAAATATTAAAATACCTAGGAATAAACTTAACCAAGGAGATGAAGAACTTGTACTCTGAAAACTATAAAACCTTGATGAAAGAAACTGAAGACAACACAAAGGGGAAGCCCTTTCATGTTCATGGATTGGAAGAATAAATATTATCAAGATGTCCATACTACCGAAAGCAATCTACAGATTTAATGCAACCTCTACAAAATACCAATAGCATTTTTCACAGAAGTAGAACATATAATCCTAAAATTGGTGTGGAACCACAAAAGACCCTAAATAGCTAAAGCATTCTTAAAAAAGAACAAAACTTGGTGGTATCACAGTCCCGGGTTTCAAGATAGACTACAAAGCTGTAGTAATCAAAACAGTATTATGGTGCTGTGGTACCTGGCTGGCTCCGTTGGAAGAGCAGGGGACTCTTGATCTCAGGGTTGTAAGTTTGAGCCCCACATTGGGAGTAGAGACTACTTTAAAAAAAAACCCAAATAGTAAGGTACTGGCACAAAAAGTAAACACATAGCTCAATGGAGCAGAATAGAAAATGCAGAAATAAAACCCACAATTATGTGGTCAATTAATCTTCAACAAAGGAGACAAGAACATGCAATGGGAAAAAGTCTCTTCAACGAATTGTGTTAGGAAAACTGAACAACTATATGTGAAGGAATGAAACTGGATGACTTTCTCATACCATACGCAAAAATAAACTCAAAATGGATTAAAGACCTAAATGTGAGACCTGAAGCCATAAAAATTCAAGAGGGAAGTCTGGCATCGGCCATAACATTTTTCTAGAAAGGTCTCCTGAGGCAAGAGAAACAAAAGCAAAAATAAACTATTAGGACAACATCAGAATACAAACTTCTGCACAACAAAGGAAAGTCAACAAAACTGAAAGACAACAGAATGGGAGAAGACATTTGCAAATAACCTAACCAATAAAGAGTTAGTATCCAAAATATATAAGGAACTTAATACAACTCAATGCCAAACAAAATCTAATTAAAAATGGACAGAAGGTATGAACAGACATTTCTCCAGTGAAGACAAACAGATGGCAAAGGGACTCAAGAAAAGATGCTCAACATCACTCATCGTCAGGGACATGCAAATCAAAACCACAATGAGATATCGCCTCACACCTGTCAGAATGGCTAACCTCAAAGACCCAAGAAACCAACAAGTGTTGGTGAGGATGTGGAGAAAAAGGAGCCCTCATCCACTGTTGAGGGAATGCAAACTTTAGCAGTTACTGTGGAAAATGGTACGGAGGTTCTTTAAAAAGTTAAAAATAGAACTACCATGTGATCCAGTAATTCCACTGTTGGGTATTTACCCAAAGAATACAAAAACACTGGTTTGAAAAGCTACGTGAACCCATATGTTTATAGCAGCATAATTTACAATAGCCAAATTATGGAAGCATCCCAAGTGTCCATAGGTGGATGAATGGATAAAGAAAATATGGTGTGTAGGACGCTTGGGTGGGACAGTCAGTTAAGCGCCTGCTTTTGGCCCAGATCATGATCTTAGGATCCTGGAATCCAAGTCCTGTGTCAGGTTCCTTGCTCCTCTGGGAGCCCACTTCTTGCTCTGCCTGTCACTCCCCTTACTTGAGTGCGCGTGCTCTCTCTCTGACAAATAAATAAAATCTTTAAAAAATGTGTGTGTATACACACACACACACACACACACACACACACACACAATGGAATATTAGTCATAAAAAGGAATGAAATCTGGGCTGTTTGCAACATGAATGTATCTAGAAGGTATAGTGCTAAGTGAAATAAGTCAGAGATGATTTCACTTATATTTGGAAATCAAAATGAACAAGAAAAAGAGACAGAAAACAAACTTTTAACTAGAGAGAGCAAACTGATGGTTATCAGAGGAGAGGATGGTGGAGGGATGGGTGAAATAGGTGAAGGGGATTATGAGTACATTTATCATAATGAACACTGAGTAATGTGTAGAATTGTCGAATCACTGTATTGTACACCTGAAACTAATAAACACCGTATATTAACTATACTGGAATTAAAAATACATTTTCTTATGAAACAAGTGATTTGTCTTTGAACTATTTTCCTTCAAAACTAAATATTTTAAAATGCCCATTTAAGAAATTTCATGGCTCTTTCAAAACACACCACATTTTATTTAAAATTGCATTATAGTTTTATGTGCAGGAATGAAATGCTTTGCTTTTTCTGTTAAAAAACCTGTATAGTTGCATCGCTCAGTGTTGGAGTCTTCACATAGAACAAAGGCTAACTCTTCAAATAAAATAAAATCATTAAACAGAAGAATGCTTCCACTCTGGGTTTGAAAGCAGCCACTGCTGTACTGCAGAGTGTTGTGAGCTTTTCCTCATATGACATGTCTGTTAAATCATGATAAAAGAGGAGCATTCTGGTTTCAGCTAAGTAAAACATGCAGCCTTTTGTATTTCAGAATTCTCCTATGACTTCAGGCAATTGATTGACCAAAACATACCCTTTTTTGTTCCTTTTAATTAATGAATGATTTAATTTGCTGAGCGGAGCTGAATTCATGAAAACATAAATTGTTTCCTTTTCTGTCCACTGAGATAACGCTTTTGTTCCATGTCTAGAGAAAAGGAAGGGGAGTTGACCAGACGGTGTGTTGTTTTTGCATGCAAATCACTTCTCATAAAATAGAAATAGCTGATCATTCTTAAATAGCCTTGTATTTTGTCCAGTAGGACAGACATAGGAAGTGTCACTTTTGATTCTTCTGAGAAATTTTATTTTCCCTGATGAACACTTACTACTAGTGAAGGGAAAAAATGGGATACCAGGCAAAATAATGCTTTTTTATATATTAAGAAATGAAGATTGATGTGCTGTGAAAGCAAAATGTTTAATCAATATTATGTAATAAGCAACTGAACTCAAGCAACATTTTCTTGCTGTTGATTATTAATAAATCATTGGGACATCTGTGAGAACAAACTAAAGCACATTGTTCAGCTCAATGATGTACCATTTGTTTTACACTGGGTTCAGGATACATTCAGAGTTACAAATGGCATGAAAACAGGAATACATTTTGGAGACTTTGCAGATTATCATAATTTTGGGGACTGTTCACTTATAGTTCCTTTTAAGAATTACTTCCTTGTGATCTGAGAATACAGAATGTTCCTTTGAGGTGAGGCCTTCTGATAACACTTTAACCACCTCATGTTATACTCAGTGGCTCAGCTGAGGTCATGTGTTCTTACGGGAATTTCATTTGCTATGTTTATGACAAACATGGTCTTGATTAGAAGAGGAAACAAGGATCTAAGATAGTATTCAAAATTCTGCCTTCTCTCTGGTTGTGATTATTTTGGAAAGAAGCATAAGAGGTTTCTTCTTCCTTTTGATTTTTGGAGTCAAAATGTAAATAGGTATTGAACACAGGAGTATTTGTATCTGTTTGTCTATGTGAAATGATCTTTGAACATGGTGGGGATCTTTGAGAAGAAGGCAGGGGGATTGGGGGATCCATGTATCCATTCATTCAACAGATGTTTGTATCTTAAGGTATGCCTTGGGTTTCAGTGGTGGTGAGCAAGGAGCATGAGTTTTCTTAAGAGTCCAGTGGGAGAGAGGGACATTAAAATAATAAACCAAAATACTGAAGCTCACATCACGATTACCAAGGAAAGAATGCCATGAGAAGAGAGATTACTCTAGATTGGGTCAAGAAAGTTCTCTCTGAGAAATTGACACCCCCCTGAGACTTGGAGGGATATCAGGAATCTAGTTAGAAGAAGAGTGTTCTTACAAAGGGAACAGCACATTCAAGGACCCTAAGAGAAGAAGGAGCTTGGCAATTTATATGAACTGCAGGAAGTCGGAGAACAAGAGAGAATGGCACAAGATGAGATGCAGAGCTAGGCTGTGGCCAGATCATGCTGGAGAGTGAAGGACTTGATAAGGTTGGATTTCATTTTATGTCAGGGTAGCCATTGAAGTGTTTAAGCTTGAGAAGCCAGTGATTCAATATGATTTTCCAAAAGATTCTAACAGCATAATTATATTGCATTTGATTTTTTGCATTAAAATTTTAATTTTAATTTATTAAATTTGAATATTTAATGTAAATATTTAAAATTTATCACCATTGTCAAGGGAAAAAATTACAAAGGTCACCCTAGCTGCAAGACAGACGAAAGTTTGTAGGAGAGCCAGAATTAAGGCAGAATGTCATAGGGGTTGTCTAAGAAATGTGAGTATCTCAGATGCTTATAATTATTGCCCTTTAAGAAGGCATGGAAAATGTTCCTGCTCGTCACTTTTGTCATGTAGCAGTGATGTCTTTCTTTAGACTGTTAAGCTGATTATGGTTTTTAAGGTGTTGTGCACCTAAAATAGAATTGATAAGGTACGTTCTCCACGTGAAATTTTTTGAAAGGCAAAATTCTGTCTTCAGTTTTACTCTTTCCAATCCAGTTCATCTCAGTTCAGTTTAGATTTTTACATTAAATGAATTTTATAGTTAGAAGCCCTCTTCTTTCAAGATTACTATTCATTTCTACAGGCATATCTGTTCTAAAATAAACTTCGTTTTTAATTTTTTCACATAGGATTGGGTAGAGTAGCAGAAGACGGCTTCACGTGGTGCTAAAAGTGACCTAGCAACAATAAAAGTGTTTCAGCAGTGTCTGAATTTGTCCTGCTCGGATGTGTCCATTTTGGCCTGTCTCAAGTGGACCATTGCGGGGCCCATGTTCACATGATTATGCTGTAGTGAAAAAGAGTTCCCCTTAAACTTTCTCCTTTTCTTTATACTTTGAGGTACAGGACAGATCTTGGTCATCTTTGTATCTCATAAAATGGGCGGTGCCTCATTCTCCAGGGTAGAACTCTCTTCAAGGTGGAGGGTACCAGATGGGAACTAAGGCAAATCTGTCTGTTAATCTCTCCTGCCAGCAAGCCTCAGGCTAGTGGAAAAATAGTGACTGCTGTAAGGCCTGCAGGGTTTGGTTGTGAGAGCAACTTGGAGAGAGAGAGGTGATGTGTCAGGTGTTGTCCAGGCAGAATTATTCCCCTCCCTGCCCTGCCCACAGGGGCTTAGGAATTTGACAAGCTTCTTTAAAATGTATTGGGAATCAGATACTATTGTATTATTTTTAAAAGGGACTTTTTACGTGTGTGGGAATGGCATGATAAAAATACTAGCTCTACAAATTATAAACTTGTACTTTTTGGTTTGCCGGTCTTTTCCCCCATCTCGGTATGTAGACATCGTATTCTTTATAATATTAAATCTTTGATTTTTAGTGGCGTTAACTTCGCATGAATAATTGTTTGCAACCGCCTCTGTTTGCAATCATGTAAAAGTGAAAGGAGGGAGGTGGTTCAATATTAAACAGAAACAGTTTCTTTTCCACAGCCTCCTCCCTCCACTCTGTGATTGTGGGTTACGCAGCAGACAAACTGAAATCCAAAGAAGGGGCTGTTGGATTTGGCCTGTGTTGCTCAGGAGTGGCGAGGTTTGGGGCCGTTTCCTGTAGGTTGAAGTCAGAGCAGGACATAGAGATGAAAAGGGATTTAACATTGTAATGGTTTTATCATGTGCCAGGCACTTCCCCTATATTCACTCTCTCGTCTCTGTAACATCCCTTGAAATCAGTGACCGTGCCCCCCCTTTAGGAATGGAGAAACAGACTGAGAGAGTAAGCCATTTTCTGTCTGACTCCTAACCTCAACTCACGATTCCTCTGCTTCAAAGGAGGCATTAATGAAACTAGAGCTGGTTGACATTTGTGGGTTCTTTATTTTAAACGCTATGAATTCCCAGAACATTTCCCACGCACCTGTAATCAATTGTAAATATTAAAAGCTGTGCGGAAGTGGTTAGGCAATCTTCAGTATGTAATCATTCATTTGCTGTTCCCTCCCGATTGACTGCAGGTAATTACAAACAGAAGTAAATCCTGCAAGACTTCTAAGATCTTATTGAATGGCAATTATGATAATGTAGAAAAGCATCATTGGTTTCTTAAAATGTTTTCCTCTAATTATCATCCCAAGTGCAAAAAAGTTTGTACTTTTCTGTAATTAGGATATTCTCATCTTCTGGATGAGAACATGTTGGAACATTTGAATGCCGCATTATCCAAATTTACTCTAGGAAAATGAAGATTTATAAAATGGACAAGAATGAGATAGTTAGGGAACTGCCATTTCCATTCTTACCGTCCCGCTTCTTAGTCATTATTAAATCTGTTTCTTGTAGTTAATTTTATTTCATTTTTTGACTTTTTTTTTGTATTTGATCACCTTGTTTTTTCAGTTTTCATTTGCATCTAAAAAATGGCAGGTGGTAAATTGAGTCGTTAAATAGAAATTTAGTTTGGTTTTCATGAAAGGTGTTGTACTGATTTCCTTGAGTTATGTAATCCTTTGATTCTTTTTTTTCCCCCAGTCAGTAGAATTCGTGAATGCAGGGAGTTCCTGAGAGTGTGTTATGTAGGCAGGTAATAATAGATTCACTACCAATAAAGAGTTCAGTATTCTTAATAATTAGCATGTTAAAATACAGATATGTCATTGACCTTGTTAGATTTCCTTTCACAGAGGCTAAATCAACAGAATCATATCGTTTTTAAAAAGATCATTTTAGATAAGCCTCTAAATAATCCCTAAAAATTAATTTGGAGTTGACAGTGATTTTTCTGTTGATGGGTCTTTTCCCATGAGCGACTGGGAAGAAATCTTACATAGACACTCTGGAAGGTGCATTGGACTTTGTTCTGTAGTATCTTGACAAAATAATAAAACCTCACTGGTGTATTGAGAAGAAACCTTCCATCATCCTCTCTGCTTGGCTGGATCAGAGGTTCCATGAATTTTGTGCCTGTTGTGGCGGATAGCAGTAAGATGTGAGTTTGGTTTGGAGGGATGATAGGTGGCACAATTAAAGGAAGAACTTTAGAGAACCTTCATGGGAATTGTTAATATGTGAAATTCTTAATGAGTTTAAATTTCAAATAGTTGAGGATTGAAATTCACTGTAGGCTCTGAGGTAGGAAAGGATATACAAAAACAGTGTTTAAGGGAGATTACGTTAACCACTTTTGAATGTAGATTGACAGACTAAGGGAGAGAAGGGATCTGAGGAGGCAATTACAGTTGACATTTATTAAAGTACAGGTTCTGTAAAACTCTGAATTCTGCGAGATGGCTCTAAATGTAGGTGATATGCTATTGGGGAGTATTACAAGGACTTGAATAGATTGAGAGGAGATTGTGAATAAAAATAACTCCTCCAGGATAAGAGCACATTATTTTCTAACTCGTGACAGCAACTAGTAATTTCAAAAGCAGTTTCAGTGTCAGGGTATAAACCCTTTTTATTTTTAAAGGATATTGTGTTTGTGCCCCATGTGAATTCATACTTAAGTAATTCGGCATCAGCTGCAGTTCTCCCAATAGCTTTTTTTATAGCAATAATGCTAGTCCTTCAACATTCATCCAACAAATATTTATTGAATATATTCTGTCAGGCCAGGTGCGGGGCACTGGGAAGAGAGTAACAGCAAGGCAGTCCCTGAGCTCATGGGACTTACTGTCTAGGACAGGAGACTAACCATGACTAACAAGTCCCATTTGTGACAAATGCAGCAAAGGACAAGTACTGAGCACTAAGATTATGTCCCATAATTCTGCTGTTTTTCTCAGACTCACCATGGAAGGCCATGTAAAAGCTGGGTCAAAGTAAGCATACTAATCACTAAGCAAAATATTAACATTTTCCAGTGTATTTAATAAAAGGAAAATAGCTGTGTTCCCCAGTTTGCTCCCTACCTATTGTGTTCCCTAGATTGTATGCAGCTCCTCCCTAAATTGTTTGTTTTGGGGTATCTCCTGCTGTGCTTTGTCTCCTGCTCCTTTCTTAGATGCAGATGGTGGCTTCCTGCATTTTTTTGCTTTTCAAAGTGGGTGCTAGTCTCCCCTATTTAACATTATTGAGTTATATGAGATTACAAAGCAGTACTGCTATTTGTACTACTGACTTGGAAGATATTTTTTTTAAAGCCCCATTTATTACTTACATATATCCTATTATCAATTCTGTAGGATTCTGCCACAATTCTGGTGGTGGTTAGGCAAGGTGAAGATTAAGGCATTTCGCTTTAAAATGAATTCTTTCTCCGGAAGTCCTGTGTTTACTCACAAAAAGAGATCCTCTGGGAGTATTTTCTATCTAGACAAGTTTGCGTCTTGCGATGGACACTCTCTAAGGTTCTTACCTGTGATCCTGCCTGCCAGAGAGGAGAAAGGATGCAAAGGTAATAATGTGCTCCCACTTTGTCCTCCATTGCTATGCTCCAAACCCACCCCAAGACTTAATGGCTTTAAGCAACATCAGACATTTATTTTGCTCACAAATTGTCATTTTAGGTGGGGTTTGGGATGGGCAGCTCACAGTCTGCATCTCATTTAGCAGTGGAGGGGACTGAGAGGAGGGGAGGATCTCCTTCCAAGACGGCTCCCTCATGCCGGCTGTCTGCTAGGAGCTCTGTGGGGACTGTGGCCTGGGGGCTTGGGTTCCCCACTTGGGCTTCCTTGTCACAAAGTGGCTGGAACCCTTCAGTGAGCATCCTAAGAAGCAGGAGATAGAATCTGCCAGTTCTTTAACATCTGGATCACAAAGTTACTTTGCACTCCATTCGCTCTATTAAGCAGTTATAGGACTGAGATTCAGGGGGAAGAGACACAGACCTGATCATCTGGAAGGAGCGTCAAAGAACGTGATAATGTTCTTAAAACTCCAGAAAACTGCTACTTGTCATTTACTGAGCCTTATCTGTTAAAACGGCCATTTTGCACTCAACGTGGATGATCTCATTTATTCCTCACAGGTCTCCCTTGAAGGAGATACTATTGTTATCTCACTTTCAGACTCATGGTTAAATAACATGTTCTCTGTCACACAACTGACAAGTGGGGAGCCAGAACTTGGACCCAGGCTTGCTGACTCCCAATTGCATCTTTTTAACCATCCTCCTGAGTAATCTAGGGCAGGAGAGCAATGTACTTGCTACCAAGTCGAATGCAAGACCGGCTTATATGTAAGAGTAAATAACAGATGAAAGAGTTCTAATGAAGATGAACTGTGGATGCCTTCTGGGAAGAGGTGGCATTCCAGGAGTCTTGTGAGGAATGAGTACATTAATAACTAGAAATGAGAAATGGATGTGTGTCTGAAGAGCAGCATGAGCACAGGGTCTGTGTGTGCTCTGGACACGGGAGGTAAGTGGGCCTGGAGCACAGGCTTATGGACCAGTGGAGAAGGAGATAGGACAGGCTGCATCAGGCAGGTTTGGAATGTCAAGTTGATACATTTGGGTGCCTAATAGGATAGGCAGGGCAGAGTCCCTCAGGATTTTTGAGCAGGAGAATGGACTAATAATTGGTTCTTAAAGTGGGTTTCCAGACCAGCCTCGTCAGCATCCCATAGGAACCTTGCTGGAAATGTAAATTCTTAGACCCCCGCCTTAGACTAACTCAGAAACTCTGTGGATAGAGCAAAGTATTCTGTGGTTTCACCCGCCTTCCAGGTGGTGGTGGGATCCAGTTTGAGAACCACTGATGTGAGGGATGGTCATTTGTTGTGAAGCCGGTGTGTTTAGGTAACATAACATCAGGGTGCACTTAAAATCCCTACTGCTGATTGAAATCCCTGAAAGCTGGAAAGACTTTCTGCTCAGTCAGCAGAATGGGCAGCCAAATTGGTGGTTGATGTTGGTTCTGGTTGTAAAGAGAGTTTGATGAGGAAAAGGCAGCCAATGGCTAGTCTCAGGACAGCTTCTCCAAAAGCCATCATTAAGTGCCTCAAAGTGACTCTGTCCAGACATGTTCTCAAAGAAGTCTGTGGAAATAGTGCTCAAGGAGCTTTCTTTAATTCTTGGATTAAAATAAAACATCAGTTATGAAGACATTAAGAACTGTGTGCAGTAACTGTATCCTATAGCAGTTGTTGTCGTTTTTATTTACTTCTTATATCCCTATGTGTTCCACGGGGGATTTAAGGTGGCTGAGAAGAATATAAAACAGCAAAATAGAAAAATAGGAGTGTGTGAAAATCAAGATTTTGGAACCAGAATGGCAGTTTACGAACCTTGGAGTCATAAGAAGCTTTCTTCTAACAAGATGTCACTTGAGGGACCGTACATTGAAAACAAGCCGAGCCACTGGGTGGAAGCAGAGTTTGGGGCTGTAAGCCTCCTGCGAGGGAAAATCAAACAGGAATAGGACGACAGGATTTGTATTGTTCATAAGGAAAACTGCCTGGCAGTTACTTCCTCGGGAGAAGGCAAACTCTTGGTCCCGAGGTCTAAAATTTCTCTTGTGCCTCTTCAAATTGGAAGTGTTGGGTAGTGTGCGTTGTTTTCAGCACCATCCACGTAAAGTGTGATAGCTGAGGGTGTATCATCCAGGGACCTGAGTGAGAGGCGGGATGAAGGAGCTGGGGTGAAGGTGAAGGGCGTTGGGTGGCCGTGAGGGCTGGCCAGGACAGTGGGGTTTTAAACGCACAGCTTTCTGACTCTGCTGGGGACGAGGTGTGCATTAGATCCTCTAAATAAACAGATGGGCTGTGTGACCTTCAAACAATTTGCCAGGATGATCTCATGTCATTTGCTGGTGTTTTTGTCCAGTCAGTTTACGTACACGCTTTTCAGACTGAACAAGTCTATCTATCACTTCTATTCAGATATGGTTAGGCTAAGCAGTACCTGTAAAAATTTGAACATGGGATCAAAGCAAATATTTGTATGTGTTTCCAAAAGAAAATGAAAGTCAGTGTTAAATAATTTTGCCTTATAACACTTTTTCTACAAATTTATGATGTCTGGCTGTGACAGACCTTGTTTGTTAGGATTTTATGAATATACTTTGTGGTTTAAGTACTGTTAGTTGACATTAAACATTTTCCTATAGCACTATAATAATTTTTGCAAAACAAGGCTTTTAGTCAATGTACTTCAACTTGGAAGTTCATCAGTTTGAAAGCTTATCAGTTTTCAGCATGTTTGGTTTCGGACTTTGCAGCTCTCTTTGTTCTTTATGGTTTGACAACCAGTTTCTGCCACACCTGGAACAGCTCTAATGGTTTAAAGTGTTACCTGCATTTTGACAGCCCTGTAACACACAGTGTTGTCACTCATTTGTTTCTTCCTGCCCATTGAGTTGCCTATTGATTTTCATCCCATTGTTGCTGCTTTCTGTGGTGTCATTGAGTGAATAGTTTGTTTTTAAATTGTAGCTAAACAAGTATCACTTATGATAAACATTCACTGCCATTTTTGCTTCATAGCAAGTTAGGCTACCCCCTTTACAATGGGATTATTTTTAGTTATGAGGCAATATTAAATTATATAAACATCTGTTTAAGAAAAAAAGTCACTGTATAAGAAACTAGCTTTTATCTTGATACATGTAACAGAGGAGTGAAGATGACCAGATAGCAATAATAATGGAGCAGACTTTTAACGGTTTTACTAGTAAAAATAATTATTTATGAGAATTGAGAATTTATATAAGCTTTGTAAAATGTAACCGTTTCCTCTACAAGCTGTTCAAATGTCTCTTCATTGGTCTTTGTCTTAACTGCACAGGTAGCATTATGTGATGCTTTAGTCACAGCTCTTTTTTTTTTTTTAATTTTATACATGATTTATAGGATCCACAGGATTACTGTTTTTCTGTGGCTGTTTTTCTCAGTAATAATTGGGTTTTAATCCATCATGGACCAGAAAGTTATACTACTTTTACTTAATGGAAACCTGTATCACCAGATTGTTAAATTCTGACTTAAAAATTTACCCCCAAATATTACCATCCTAACATAGATGTAACTAGGTTATTTCAACACTGTTTCATGTTCTCCATTTTTTAATCATTTTAAATATTTTCCATGTTTCTAATGTTCATAAATTGTAGCCTTGTTGACTTACAGTATTTCATATGGTTGAAGAACTACAACTTAATTATTTTTCTGTTTTCTCTCATCTGTTGTTTTTCTGCTAGCTATGTAAATGGGTGATTTTCAGCAGAAACCACACAGGCACTATGAATCAAAAAGGATGCCTAACTAACCAGGACAGATGACACCCATTACATCATCTTGACGCATACTGGCTGAACAAGAGCCTTTGCCATGGGTATCTTTTAGAAATGTTTTAGTTTAGAAAAAGCCGTCTTAGGAGATGTGCAGCCTGTTCAAATGCACTGGCTTGTAAAAGTCAGTGTCCTCTTAATGCACGTTAGTAACAGCTGCTAATGATTTCAGGATGACCTGTTCATATAGAATGAAACCTACAGTTTAAGTGGGAATGGTTTTAAATGACATAATTTACAAGGAATTTTAACAGTTTTACCATTTAACATGTATAATTTCCTCTAATTATTAAAGCAGTAAATGTTCTTTGTAGAGTATCTTAAAAAGGCACAAAATGATACTTTCATCATTCAGAAGTAACCATTTTTCTCTGCATTAATGAACAGATATAATCTCTCTCTCTTAAAACAGGATCATGCTCTACATAGTAATTTGGGGACCTGTTTTCCTTCACTCTCTCTCTTTCTTTTCTTTCTTTCTTTCTTTTTTTTTTTTTTTTTGTAAGATTTTATTTATTTTAGAGAGAGTGTGAGGAGCAGGAGGGGCACAGGGAGAGGGAGAAAGAGAATCCCAAGAAGATTCTGCACCAAGCATGAGCCATTTGTGGGGCTTTATTTCATAACCCTGAGATCATGACCTGAGCTGAAATCAAGAGGCAGACATTTGGGGTGCCTAGGGTGGCTCAGTGGGTTAAGCCTCTGCCTTTGGCTCAGGTCATGATCCCAGGGTTTGGGATCGAGACCCTCATCAGGCTCTCTGCTCAGCAGGGAGCCTGTTTCCACTTCTCTCTCTCTGCCTACCTCTCTGCCTGCTTGTCAAATAAGTAAATAAAATCTTAAAAAAAAATCTTAAAAAAAAAAAGAGGCAGATATTTAACCAATTAAGCCACCCAGGCACCCCTCAGCAACCTGTTTTCCTAATATATTGTGAACATATTGCTAGATACTCTTCAACATTGTGATTTTTAATTGCTGCATATCATGGATTTAATAAACCTCAGTGGTCCAAAATCTACTCACCATCTTAGATTATATGAGTTATTGCTGTGGCTCCTCCTTTGAAGGCACCCCCAGTTCCCTTGGTCCTCTTACTTTGCCCAGTCACTTGGCAAAAACCTGATGCTTATTTAAATTCAACTTTCTGCCTACTTCATGCCCATACAAGTAGGGTTATGCAGGCTGGAGAAAAACCACCCAACCTTGCTGACTGGTCTTACTTTAAATTCACAACAGTATGCTCTTCTGGACACTTTATGCTGGTTGGCATTTTATCACATTTCTTAACACTCGGCTCACCTGGTCCCCTAAATTCTTTCACACTTCTGCCTTCTGAGATCTTCCTTCAGCACGTCCTCCCTTTGCTTCATTCTCAGCTTCTTTCAATTTCACTGGGAGCCAGAAGCAATCAGAACTTGCATAGTCTGTCAGTGTCATGGTACTCCGTTCACTGGCATCTGCACCACATACTCACATCTCCTGTCACCGAGGGCAAACTGTCCATGTGCTGGGCTCTGGTTCAGCTGGCCGTTGTGCACCTGATTCTGTGCCTTCTCAAATATCCAGTTACATCTTCAGCAATTATCCCACCCTTGTGGGTCATTGAATTTTATCCTTCATTTGACCTGCCTTCCCTCACTCTGCAGCTGCATTTTCCCCCTCTATTACAGCAAATCTCATTGAAATAGTTGCCTACTAGTTGATGCGATCCCTTGTCTTCCATTCTTTCTTGGTCCTGTTCTAGTCAGGCTTTTTCTAGCACTAGCCCAACCAAAAGTCAGTCCATTCTTGTAGTTGCCAGGAGAAGAAAACAAAACAAAACAAAACTTGGAGTAAGACTTGGTTCCTCTTTTTCTTCCCACCCTCATATGCAGTCTCTCTGCAAATCTCTTTGGCTCTAACTATAAGATACAGTTTGACTGCTGCTCCCATTTCCACTGACACTTCTCTGTATTAGTTCCTGTTGTTGTTTGTCTAGGTCCTTTTGCACTGCTGTAACAAAAATGCCACATATAGATTGGGTGAGTCTAAAAACACACGTTTTCATAGTTGTGGAGGCTGGGAAGTCCAAGATCAAGACTCCGTGTTTGGTGAAGAGCCCATGTTCATGTCCTCACATGTTGGAAGGTACAAGGGAACCCTTCTGTTCATAAAGAGACTCCCCTCTTGACCCAGTCACCTCCCAGAGGCTCCATCTCCAGATGCCATCACCTTGGGGATTAGGTTTTAACGTATGAATTTTAAGGGGACATGAACATTTAGTATGGCACTGCTATAACAAAATTATCACAAACTTAGTGGCTTTAAAAATAACACAGATTATTAACTTATATTTCCAAGGTCAGAAGTATAAAATGGGTGGTCAGGGCTTGGTTCCTTCTGGAGGGTCTGTTGGAGAATATTTCCTTGTCCTTACCAGCTTCTAGAGGCTGCCTACATTCCTTAGCTTCTGGCCCCTTCCTCCGTCTTCAAAGCCAGCTGTGTACTAAGTCGTTTCTCCTCCCTTCTCTCCTTCCATAGTCTCATCTGCTTCTGACACTTCTGGTTCTCTTTCGAGGACCCACGTGACTATAATCGGCTCACCTTCATAATCTTGGATACTCAGTATCCTTAACTTAATCACATCTGTGCAGTCCCTTTTGCCAGGTAAGATAATATAATCAAAGGTTCCAGAGATTAGGACATCTTTGTAGGTAATTATTCTGTCTACTGAAACCCTCTTGCCTGGATTATTTCAATAGCCTCCTCAGTGGTCCCTCCACTTCTGCAGCTGCCCCAACATAGTGTTCTCCAGAGCAGCCAGAATGGTCCTCTTACAACAGGAGGCAGAGCATGGCAACCTTCAGCGATCACTGTCTCTCGGCAACATGGTCTCCCTGACTTCTGTCTCCCTAGTCCCTTTCCTCTTTCTTCCACAGCCCTGCTGGCTCCCTTGCCTGTTCCAGTGGGCTCCTGCATCTGTTTCTGCTGCCTGGGAAGAAGTTTTTCTGAACGCACCTGTGGATCTTTCTCTCACCTCTGTAGGTCTTTGCTAAAATGTCATCTTAATGAAGCTCTCTCTGACCATCCTCTTTTAAAATCTCACCCCTGTCCATATCACATGCAACCCCCATCCTCCTTTCTTGCTTTCTTTAGTTGCATTGCATTTATTGCCATTTAATATGCTATATATTTTTTATATTACATGCTTAACATATATAAGTTTGTGTTTATTTTCCCAGTAGAATATAAGCTCTGTGAGGGCAGGGATTTTGTTTTGTTCACTGCTCTGTTGCATCTGGCTCAATGGATGGATTTCGATTGACTCCAAATTTCTCCTGTGAAATAGAGGTGCATCTTCATATCCAGGAAATTAGATCAATGAATATGGCATAGCCAAAGACATATGCTATTGTAGTCTGTTTTGTATCTTTTTCGTGTTATACAGAAATATACATTTTCTGATTTTCAGGTAATACCTTTTTTTTTTTCCTGCCTCTATTTTCTTTTTCCATAGAGGACCGTTTTGATGTACTACTTTGTAGTGTTACTTGAGTGTACATTTCTAGGGAGCCTGGAATACTTTTCTGTATTTTATTGTAGCTTTTTGTTTGTTCACCCTATGACATAAATCAGTGGTTAGAGAGGTACCACAAAGCCTGGAGGAGCTTTTGGGAAACTGTGGCCCAACCAGGTGTCCCTTTTCCCCATGTTCTCCCTAAAGCCAGGGGAACTGTGGTTTCTTTTCTGCCATTTGCTGTTCTGGTTGTGGGTTCTCATGACAACTACTTCTAGTTGCTACTTTTCTTTCTTTCTTTCTTTCTTTCTTTCTTTCTTTCTTTCTTTCTTTCTTTTTTTTCTTTTTTTTTAATGCTTTGACTTTCTGTTCCTTTTAGTACCCCATGATTTTTTAACCATCACAGGAAAAGAAGGTGGTCTTTTATCTGACCACAGCAATTGGTGTCTCTAACCTTCTGCACGTGGCAGGCGACCTTGTATTCAACATCCTTTCCTACCTTCTTTTGGATTCTATGCATGTGATTTTTGGTGGAAAGAAGAAATCCTACCAGAAGGCCCTAGCTTTGTATTTGAAATCTGCTTTATCTTTGGAGAGGTGTAGACCATTTTAGGGTCCCAAGCCTACCAGCACCTTGATATGTGAGGGTTGTTATTCTCTCATTGACTTTCTGGCACAAGAGGGTGTAGAGGGCTCTTCATTCTCTGTAGCAAAACTGATACAAGGAAGAAATGTTGGAGAGGACTTAACGAAAGGGTGAAGATGAGAGTAAAATGAAGACAGTAGTGGAAGCTAGACCAGCACCTCTCAAGGTGTGGGGCAGTGTCCTCAGAATCCCCGAGACCCTTCTAAGTCCAGGAGATAACAAGTTTTATAATAAGTATAGACAGCATTTCTTTTTTCACTCTAATCCTGTCCGGAGTCTAGATGGGAGTATTCTAGAGCTTATGTGATGTACGATTAAGCAACAGATCAAATGAAGAAGCAGATAAAATAATCTGACTATTTTTTATTATGCTAGACATAAAGCAGTTTGCACAAATATAGAATAATGCCATTTTTCTCACTTTGGTTTGGAAACTATAGTGATTTTTTTTTTCTGTAAAACATGTTTATGTTAACATGCCATGGGTTTGTTGCTTTAAAATAAATGGATAGATTTTAATTTTCCCAGTTTTAATTGCTAGTAAGATAAATGGCAACAGCCATAACCCACATGAGCAAGTTATTTGGGTCTTTAATAATTTTGAAGAGTGGTCCTGAGACCAAAAAGAGAACCACTGGTAAGATAATTTGGCTTTTGAAATATAACTTGCTCATGTTCACCTGTGTCTTGCGTGCACCCATTGTTGCTTTGGACCCCATGCCTAGCAGTCTCTTTTGATTACCTGGGATTTGCCTCATCATTCAGAGATTTGACCTTATTTCTTTGTTGGATAGAAGTAGCATTTTTATTAAATTGTGTGGCTAACATGTTCCTAAGAGCACATTAACAAGAGTAAAGTGTTTGGATACCATTAAAATGAATAATGTGCTGGTATAGTAAAAATAATGGTTTGTCACATTGTAAGTGTGTTGAATTTTTCATTTATTGTGATCCCTTTAGCGGTTTCTAGAGGATTTTTGCTAACCCTTTAGATGCATTATTAAGGCAGTTCTCTGATATTAATACAGGGCTTTGGGACTAAGTCCAGGCGTTGCCTTTAATAGCTGTGAGACTTTAGGAAATATATTCCCATAGCTTAGATCTCATTTACCACTTTGATAATAGAGTATAAATAGCTATCTTAATGTGGCTGGCAGGTTTTAATGAGGCTACATATGTAAATTCTTGTAGTAATACCTAATAGTTACCTTGCCCTCATGATGTGGGTGGGGAGAGGGAGCAGGGGAAAAACTGTGAAAAAATGACTAATTTGACAAGATTTTGTACTAAAAGAATAATAGGTAGGTTCCTACTTTAGATAAGGTGATTAGAGAAGGCTTTAAAATGAATTTCCATGTTTCTCTGGGACATCACCATGAACCTATGGAAATTACATTTTAGAGGATTTTTTAAAAATATTTTATTTATTTATTTGACAGAGATCACAAGCAGCCAGGGGCAGGCAGAGAGAGAGAGAGAGAGAGAAGCAGGCTCCCCGCGGAGCAGAGAGCCCAATGCGGGGCTCGATCCCAGGACCCTGAGATCATGACCCAAGCTGAAGGCAGAGGCTTTAACCCACTGAGCCACCCAGGCGCCCCTAGAGGATTTTTTTTTAAAAGCTCCCATTTAGAACATTCATATACATTATTAAACAAAATGTGGAAAACTCTTCAAAGAAGTGAAGAAATTCTAAATAATAAGATGGTTCAGTACCTCCCCACTGTTACATAAGTGCTTATTATTAAAAAGATTCATAAGAAAAAACCTAGAGAAATGATATTAAGTCCTGAAATCTTTATCTTACTGCAGAATTATTTCATTATTTTATATGCCACTGTTTTCATTAACAATTTTTTTAAGACAGAATCAAAAGTGATATATAATTGTTGAACCCCTGAAACGAAATAGTACATTTTTGGAGAATTTCTGCCTCAAATCTTTCAAGCCAGATCACTTGTTAGACAGCTTATCATTTTTTGGGTTGGGGGGAGGACTGCATTCAGATCTGTAAATCCTTTTAATAGTTAGAAGGGTTTTCAAAGATTGGGCCTGTGATTAATGCAGAGTTAATATATGTTAATGAATTTTTAAAATCCTTCTTTCTGTTCTCTCTGTAATGATTAAATAGCATATGATAGAAGAATTGCCTATAGTCTAAGTTATGCCCTCAAACAAGGCATCAGATATCATATAAGGCTCTTCAATAATAATGTTAGCATTACAGACCGCACTCATGTTTTGTGCTATGCATTCTTTATAACATGCTGCATTTTACTAAATGGGAACTGAGCTCCGTGTGTTAACTCTCCAGTGGTCTGAGTGGCAGAACTTTGATCTTTGGGTTCCGAGTCTGGCTTTTTCCCCCATCTCACCATGATTGTTGCTAACACCAAGGGTGATTTCTGATGCTTGGAGGAGTTGTAGAAAGCAATAAGCTGTGCAGTGTTACTGAGCATCTTGTTAACGTCATACTTACCCCGAGGTGGAATTGAGTCAGGAGACTATTCCTTTTTTTTTTTTTTTTTTTAAGATTTTATTTATTTACTTATTTGTCAGAGAGAAAGAGAGAGAGAGAGAACACAAGCAGGCAGAGTGGCAGTCAGAGGCAGAGAGAGAAGCAGGCTCCCCTTCAGCAAGGATCCCAATGCGGGACTCGATCCCAGAACCCCGGCATCATGACCTGAGCGAAGGCATCGGCTTAACCCACTGAGCCACCCAGGCGTCCTAGGAGACTGTATTCCTCAGGCCAGTGTTCCAGTTATCTATTGCCACATCACAAGCTACACCCAGAGTTTCTGTTTTTAAGTAATGATTTGTTCCTGTCATGGTCTTTGTACGTTGGCTGGCTTCACCTGGGCTAGTATAGGGAATAGAGTGGTAGTGTGAGGCAGAGACGACAGAGGTCAGAGGAAAAAGGAATGGCTTTAGGTGGTGGATGCCACTTTTCTGGGGCTCTAGACCATCCTTTGTATAGAGGTGTTCGGTATTTCCTTAACTGGGAGAGACTGGGTAGGGCAGATGACAGGAAGAGTAGGGAGCAAAGAAGGTAGCCAGGTGTACCAGGAGAGGAGAGGCAGAAATCAGAATCTGAGAGTTGGTGGTGACGAAAGCAGTCAAAGTTTATTAAGCTCACAGATGTTAACAAGTAAATATTTTGTTGTGAAATTGGTGGTATTGTTGTTACAAAAGTGTGGAATTTAGTGCCTTTTTATTGAGAATTGTTTGGTTGCAAGTGACAGAAACCAAGTATCTCCCAAGAAATATATTGGCTCATGTAAACAAAAAATTACAGAAGTGAGTCTAGCTTTTAGGAATGGCTAGCTGGACCCAAGGACTCAAATGACGTTGATGAGAGCTCCATCTGTCTCTCTCGTTTCCTCAACTCCGATTTCTTCAGGTTAACTCTTCTCAAGCACAAGACTGGCTCTGGTTTCTCTGAAAAGTCTGGTACTGGTAGAACTGGTAGATTAAGATGTCTTTTAAGGTATCTTCTAGAAGAATTTACATTTATTAACCCTTGCAGTATTCTTAAAGAACACTCTCCAATTTTATAAAGAGAAATATTTGAAGAAAAAAAACTCCATGAAATGATAAAAAATTTAGCTGCACTGCATACCTGTTAGAATGACCAAAGTCCAAGGGTGCCTGGGTGGCTCAGTGGGTTAAAGCCTCTGCCTTCAGGCTCGGGTCATGATCTCAGGGTCCTGGGATAGGGCCCTGCATCAGGCTCTCTGCTCAGTGGGGAGCCTGCTTCCCCCTCTCTCTCTGCCTACCTCTCTGCCTGCTTGTGATCTCTATCAAATAAATAAATAAAATCTTTAAAAAAAAGAAAAAAAAATAATGACTGAAGTCCAAACAAGGACAGCACAAAATGCTCATGAAGATGGGGAGCAGTGGGAGCTCTCTTTCACTGCTCGTGGGAATGCAAAATGGTGCAGCCACTCGGGAAGACAGTTTGGAGGTTTCTTATTAAACTAAAGATACTCTTACTGTACAATCTAGCAATCACATTTCTTGGTAGTTAGCCAAAGAAGTTGAAAACTCACGTCCACCTAAAAACTTGCACAGCGATTTATAGCAGCTTTATTCATAACTGCCAACATTTGGCAACCAAGATGTGCTCTAGTAGGTGAGTGGATAAACTATGGTACATGCAGACAATGGCATATTATTTAGTGTTAAAAAGAAATGAGCCTGCCAAGCCATGACAAGACATGGAGAAACCTTAAATGCATGTTACTAAGTGAACAAAGCCAATCTGAAAAGGCTACATACTGCGTGATTTTAATTCAATGACATTATGAAAAGGCAAACAGAAACAAGGGATCTGTGGTGTTGGCAGGAATGAGGAGGCGGGGGAGAGGGATGATTGGTGGAGCACAGAAGATTTTTGGAGCAGCAAAACGACTCGATATGATACCATAATGGTGGCTGTATATCATTCATTTGTCCAAACCCAGAGAATGCACAAGCCCAAGAGAGCCCTGAGGTCAACGGTGGACTTTGGGTGAGGTTGTGTCAGTGTAGGTTCATCAGTTGTAGCAAATGGACCACTCCAGTGGGGGGTGGGGGTCGTGGTAATGCAGGATGTGCATGTGTAGGGGCAGATGCAGATGGGAAATCTCTGTACTGTCCTCTTATTTTTGCTGTGACTCTAAAAATGCTTTTAAAAATAGTCTTTAAAAAATATTTAGCAGTAGCTTCTTAGCTTGCTAATCCAAAGATACAACTTGTGCGTAAAACCTGAAGTAACATGAGGAAGTAGGAACATCAGTCTTGGCAATGAAGCCTCTGACCCATGATCCAGCCTAGACGTAGCCCAGGTAGTTTATAATTGGTGTGCAGTTTACCTTTCTTCTCTTACTGGGAGTGAGAGAACTGAACACTGGTCCTTGTGTCAGGCATCGTGCTAGGCACAGTACATTAATCATCTCCTTAAGCCTTTCAACAAACCTGTGACCTAGGTATCATAATCTCACTTCATCTTAGCCGAAAGGCCAAGAAGCGATTCATAAGCTCTGTTTTACACATGAGAAACTGAGGCTTAGGGTGGTTAGCAAGAGCCAGAATTTAAATCCAGACTGTTTGAAACCAGAGTGTCCATTCTGGACTGAATTATATGGCTTTGCGTCTCTAGGATCTCCAATCTCTTTGCAGATGCTCAACTGGACCCTTTAGCTTTAAGCAATACGAGCCGTGTGAGTTAGCGTGCCTGTCTTTCATGCAGACAAAACACAGCGCTAACACCTCGGGCTGTCCTTGGTTGGGCCCAGAGAGAAGATTGCCCCAGCAAATACTTCTCAAAGCAACTTTCAGCTGCCCTTCTGTGGGGTTTGTCGGTTAGAGCATCTGTCCATGCCTGGCCGCTGGCCTGGTTAGGTTCACAGTTTCACCCAAGGAAGTGAGCATCGTAAGCTGTTTTTCCTTTTATTGATGCTGGCAATTATGTGAAGAGAGTAGGAAAATTGGAACTCTGTTGCATAACTTTGAGGCATTTCCAAGAGGCACCTCTAAATAAACAAAACTTGAACCTTTTTTTGCTTGTGTAGCTTTTTTGAAGGGCCAGAATTACTTTGTTTTGAAAGCATAAGTAAAGCCAGCTTAGCAGGTTCCCCATGGACCACTGAATTAGTCCGCGTATTCCTGTTCTTGTGCTCAAAACAAAAATAGAACAAGTTACGCAAGCTCATCACTTCTTGAAAGCAGTAGACTTAAATGGTCTAAATGAGATTTCTCCAAATATTAAGATGGAGAAACTTATGACTGATGGTTGAAAAAGTAGTGAAAGGTAATGTTTGTTCATTTTTAAATGTTAATTTAATAAATTGACACAGGTAAATACTCTTTTCCTCAGACTATGTACTTACCTTGAATTCAACTAAGCTAGCATTGAAATTTTAAATTGCCTTTTGGGAGGAAGAAAAGAAAGATCAGTTTGTTTAGATCTGTGCTTTGTATCATTTCCTAACTGGAGGGAATTATAAAAGAATCTTAAGTAGGGAAATAAAAAGGAAATTAGCACAAGTTCCCACTTCTGAATCAGATTGGCTTTCTTGTTTTTTTTTTTTTTCCTTTTTGAAGGTACTGTATTGTTGATTCTAAGGTTATATCACATACCCCCTATCCAAATATATGTATGAAAATACATTCCAAAGTCAGTACATTTGGTTGGGCCACCATTAAGATGTTACCTATATTTACTGTGGTGAGGGTGTAGTGTAAATGACTGAGAATAAATTATGTCTAGATGTATTACTGATTAACTTTTTTTCCTTCTAGATGGAAATTCTTAATTGGAAAGCTCTATTTCAAGCAGCAAAGCTGGTCATTAGCATTAATCAGTACTAACGCTGTTGATGTACATTTAAATTCATAAAGAATTGATTATTGGATATTAGGCTCAGTGCTCTCGATAAACTTGAGTATGGCCCAGTCTCCTAGGCGTTGGAAGGGAGATGAGAGGGAGAGAGAGAGACTTTGAAGCAATTAACCCCATTGTGGTGGAACAGAAATGTTCAGGCAAGAGCCACAGACAGTGTAAAGCGAAGCGAAGACAAAGAAAAGGGTTTCAGCACTGGGGTGGTCAGAAAAGGCTTTGCATAGAAGGACAAACTAGAAACTGGCTCTCGTGGGAAGAAGACAGCTTACCAGCTATATGCTCAGAGACCTAAAACAGCATGGTGAATTCAGGACCTTATACATAGTTTTGTAGTTGAAACTTGTTTTGTTTTAATCACATATGGTAAGACACACAAACGTGGAAATGACTGTCACGGAGGAGTAAGTTTTGCTTTGTTTTGTTTTGTTTTGTTTTGGGGAAGTTTTTATACTCCGATCTCTGGAAGTAGGCATAGCACTGCCACACAAGACCACATGGGGAAGGAAGCACCAGGGTCAGTCTGGAGACAGAGTGCACGAAAGCAGGGGCAAAAGCCTTTATTGTGGTTTAAATGGGAAGGAAGGGATAAGGCAAGGTAAGCAGACTTAATATTGGTAATTTGAATAATGTCAGAAGGCCCCAGGATGGAGAGACTGCCCCCTGGTTGTTGAATACCTGGCCTGGGCGAGAGATCAGGGCTGGGAGTCGTGGCTGCCAGTCAGAGTCTGGTAAAGAAGGTAGACAGAGGGGCCATGGGCCTGCGTTGGTTGGTTTGCATGTGAAAGTCACATTCACAGGAGAGTCCTTGCCTGTTTCCAAGAACTGGCTAGCCTTGGGAAGGATTTCTTTCCCTAGCGAGGGAGACTCAGATGCCAGAATGTGAAGAATGCAGAAAATAAGGAAATGTAGTTAATATAAAGCTTAGGAGGTCAAGAGGAGGAGGGTAGGTGTTGGTATGTAAAATAACGAGAGTAGAGATCGAATAAGGGGTTAGATCATGGAAGACCTTGATGAAGATTTGGGCTTTATCGTTAAATAGTAAAGTGCTCTTGAGAGAGTTTGAGCAGTGCCACAAGACCTTAGACCTGCATTTCAGGGTAATCCTTAGCAGTGAGGATAAGATTGATTGGAGAGGTAAAGATGTGGAGGCCAACCAGGGGATTGTTGCTAGTGTTATGTAAGGAGGACAAGGGGCTCAAGAAAGACGGTGGTGGCTGGGGTAGAGAGGAGGGGATAAGTAGCAGTAATCAAAGGTAGCAACATTGAGCCTTGACTGATTGGCTGGACGTATTAGAGGGGTGAAAGCAGTTCTTTTTTTTTTCTTTCTTTTTATTTTTTTTAATTTATTTGACAGACAGATCACAAGTAGGCAGAGAGGCAGGCAGAGAGAGAGAGGAGGAGGAGGAGGCAGGCTCCCTGCTGAGCAGAGAGCCCGATGCGGGACTCGATCCCAGGACCCTGAGATCATGACCTGAGCCAAAGGCAGAGGCTTTAACCACTGAGCTACCCAGGTGCCGTAGCAGTTCTCTTTTGACACTCAAGTGAGTTGTAGGGTGGTGGTACCACAGCCCAGATAGGGAAGATGTGAGGTAAAGTTGTCCAGTGGAGAAGATGAAGAGTTCAGTCTGGTACTTAGTGAGTTTCCTGGCCTTATTGAAAAACCAGTGTAGGTTATTTAGCACACAGTTAAATTTAAGTTTCTGGAAGAAGTAGATTTGGTTGTATAGGACCATTGGTAGCAGCTTAGAGATAAAAGGAAGTAAAGAAAACGAGGTGTAGATGGGATTAACAGTCTTACAGAGGCAAAGAAACAGTCTCCTTTGACAAAGGGAGTAATGGATAATTTTGAGAGTATTGGGAAAGAAGATCAGCAGCATGAAGAGGAAAGCCAGGGTGAATGGCACAAAGAGGAGAAGAATAAGCGAGGAGCCTAGTGAAGGTTTGGAATGCTCACCATGGAACCAGGGACACGTGGGAGGGTAGGCCTCCTTCTCACTAGTATGATTCACTGAACCTCTAATGGTCTTGGCTTCTAGGGCCCAGGTGAGCTTGGAGATAGAAATATGTACTGGCTTTAAAGCAAGCTGCTAATGTGCTTGAGCACTGGTTAGCATCCCGAGAGAGCACAGGTGACTGATGCTGGATAGACCCAGACTTACTGCATTGGAAAATAAGTGTTTGAAGAAATTGAAGCATCTGGAGAAATATGAGCTCTACAATGGTTGGACAAAAACCGTGTTTGGGGAGTGGGAGATGAACTACAGGAAAAGGAGGTCTTTGTGTAGTCGTGATGAAGGCCAAGGATACAAGGATGTTGAGGGGGGAGTTCTGATGAAGGCTGTTGGAGCCAAGGATATTAAGAAGTTGTGAGTTCTGATCCCTTTGCTTAACCATACGATTCATGTACTCTGGGTTACTAGCAAAGTCCTGAGTGAATACAGGGGATTAAACCTTAAATAAGCCACTTTTATGTTTTCTCTTTTTCTGAGTGTTTGAATGGAAAATGAAAATGTAACAACTAATAAATATTCCATTCACAGTTGGAATTATACTTTACTTTTCAGTTCATTACCATACACACACACTCACTCTCTCTCTCTCAAAGTTTATATGCGGAAACATCAGTAGTTTTTTTGAACCAGTAGGATTCTTTGATCATTTGGTAATCTAGACTCGTCATGTCCAAAGGGTAATTCAAATGTCAATTCCTATTAATACCTTGTGAAACAAAACCAGTCATATTTTTTTTTTTCAATTAACTCAGACTGGGGGGTATTTATTTCCTGTGAGGAGCTGGTACTTTCTAGGGCTGTGTAGCCATATAGAGTGGTGTTCTTTCTCTGACACGCCTTCATGATGAAGAACAACCCGATGCTGTTGTAGAAACCATCAGCTGTTTGGTGGCTCTAATGCCTTCTTGGGTCCCTTCTTCCTCCTGATAATGGATCTGTTCTAAAGACAACATTCCTGCCAGTGGCTGTCTGTTTGTATTTCTAAATTCTTGACTCTCATTTCCAAATCTAGTTCTTGATGAAGAAAGAGAGGAAAACACTAGGAATACAAGATGCAAGATTGTGTTCCAGCGTGTCTCCGGGCCTTTCACTCAGATGGGGCCAATGGCTTGATGAATCCTAGGGTAGAGTCTTAGTCTGCCATGGTGCTGATCAATTTCTTGAGCTTGGAAGGTATCCAGGGAGCACTTGCTATTGGCCTCCTAACATGATATTGTGGCTCAATATCATCATAGCAAAGATACTATAACATAGATCACCTTTACAAGTGCATTTATTCGATTATCTTCCTTGAAATAAAGAAGACTTGGTTGCATGTTCTGTACTCCATATAAGTTGCTTGTATGTTAAATCTGTCAAGATCATTTTAATATTGAGAAATAGTGATAAAATTAGGAGTGTTACTAATACTGAATCAGCTTCGAAAAGAATTATTTTTGGGACACCTGGGTAGCTCAGTCGGTTAAGCCCCCTGCCTTTGGCTCAGGTCATGAACCCAGGGTCCTGGGATCAAGTCCCACATTGGTCTCCTTGCTCAGCAGGGAGCCTGCTTCTCTCTCTGCCTCTGCCTGCCACTCTGCCTGCTTTTGTGCACTTGCTCACACGTTGCTGTCTCTCTCTCTCTGACAAATAAATAAATAAAATCCTTAAAAAATTATTTTTGAAGTGGGCTATTAAGGTTTTTCTTTATAAAGGCTGATTTTGTTGTCGTTTTGGTGGACTCCTTGTTGATACTATTATTTATATGGACTAGAGTAGGAATTGTTTCTGTGAATGCCAGGCTTAATCTCAAGTACAAGCTATCCTTTACTTTTCAAACACAGCTGCAAGGATCCATGTGCCTTGTACCAATATTTAAAAATAGACTTCACAGGCAAAACAGTCTGTACATCCACTGGCAAGCACAAGATGATTTTAGAGGGATCTTCCAAATATATGCAGTGTATTGAGTCCACTCAGTTATCATGATGCCTCGTAGGTATCCGACAGCCGCCCTTTTATAAATTCTGGTGTGTAGTAAGGTCTGTTGGTTTGAGCATGAAGCTTTTGTGACCAGGGCTATGGTTGTGATTCCTCTTTGGGGAATTTACTGTAGCACAGACACAGTTAAATTATACCTGAGTCCTTCCTGCTGGCCAGCCAGGTGGGGAGACAGGCACTCATGGGAATGCGGAAATGAATGTGTGTGGTTGCCGCATTCCTAGTCCAATTGTTCCTATGCACGTGTGATCTTTGGGGAAGTTTCATAGCATTGTCATTTTGTAAAATAAAATACAAAATATAAAGCAAAGACATTCAGATGAAAAGGACATGATCACCCTTAATATGAATGGTACTGTTGTTTACTCTCACTGAGGGACTGTGATCACAGGCTTTAGTTCTATCTAATCAATCGTTCTCTGTAAGTGACCAGTGTTTTAAGAACTGATAGGTTTTGGCAGAGAGTGATGACCTCAGTCCCATCCTGTTACTTTTGCTATCCTTGTGTTCTCCAGGAGTACTAATTGGAGACTGAGGAGTGAAAGGACAGAAACCGATGTCTTCAGTAGCTGTTCCGGGATAGAGGGGGTGATGACGGCAGGGTCCCGGTCTCCTTCCTGCAGCAAATTCCAGTGAGCCCTGTCATGTGCCACCTACGCAGATGAGTGCTGTCATCTGCTCTGAGGCCATGGAGGCTTCCAGACTCATGCTCCACTTTCAGTGAGAAAGTGGGTGGCTGAGCTTGGAGAAGAGAAAATGGATTCTTTTTCTTTTCTTCTTTTTTTTTTTTTTTTAAGATTTTATTTATTTATTTGACAGACAGAGATCACAAGTAGGCAGAGAGGCAGGCAGAGAGAGAGAGAGGGGGAAGCAGGTTCCCTGCTGAGCAGAGAGCCCGATGCGGGGCTCGACCCTAGAACCCTGGGATCATGACCTGAGCCAAAGGCAGAGGCTTAACCCACTGAGCCACGCAGGCACCCTGAGAAAATGTCTATTATTAATCAGAATAGACTTTAAACTATAGTTCATGTCTACTCATTACAGAATTTGACCACAGCCAGTCATAAATTGTGTTGGAGACTGAGGATATGTTTGCCATTCGTCTTGGTCTAAACTCTGTTGGAGAAGATGCTACAGTTCGCTATTTCATAATGTGTAGCATGTATCTACAGTTTTCTATAATTTATTCTCTACTGCAGACTGTTTAAGACACAGCACCCCCTTCCCATTTTGCTCACAAATGCCCAGTGGAATAAGACAAGGGAAGCTGGTTGCTGGAGCAAATTGGCCCATACGTAGACAAAACTTGAGCTCTCACTGAATAAATGATGTAATGGAAACCAAAAAGTCTAGCAGAAACATAAGTAGTTGAGCATTTTCACCAATGTGAACCAAGACGGATAGGCCTGTGATGAATGACCTATTTGATCTTATGTTAATACGAGCCAACGCATGCACCACAGTCGATGGCTTTTACAGCATTTTCACAGCTGTTCTTGCATCAAATACAATGAAAACAAAATTACATGATCCGAAATAGATTTTCAGTGTTCCTGCAAATGACACTTGTCCTGTTGTAGTCCGTCTGTTCCCTGAACAAGATCAGGTCTTCCCCTCCCCATTGCCTAGGTCCCTGTGCCTCTGTGGTTTGCATATCTGCCACTGGTCTGATGGACACACATCTTTATTATAGGCGGATGACGAAGTTACCCTCCAGGGATTCTGCTTCCTCCCAGGGTTGCCCCGAGATCTGTGTGCTGATCCTTTCCTGGCAGCTACAGTGGTTTTCCGGTTTGCTGTGGGAGCAGCAGTAGGTACACACATCCTTGCAAGGACTGGGGAACATCTAATGGTGTTAAAATTACTGGCAGGGTTTGAATAAAGGCTGCTTTCAAACCCTTGACATTCCTTTTCCCTTGATTGTTGTTGATATGGAGTGAGTCATCTTCAGCTGGAAGAAGGTGAGACTATTAAGAGCTTTTTGTTTAAGTTTTCCAGATGCTTAGCAGGTTCTTGCATTTGGTGAGTTATTCCTCAGTGTCCCAGGCTGGTTCCTTGGGAGTTGGGAGGGGGAGCAGCAAAACTGTCTCCACCATTCTCTCTGTGTCCTGGGGAATTTTATTTTTAACCAAGCCAACTTAGGTTTCCTGAAGTTATGAAAAGGACCGTTTAAAATGTTTAATTACAACCACTGCCCACAGACATTATTTGTTATATTATCCCCAACAGACAAGAGACTGCCTTTATTTCTTTGTTTTTCACTTGAAAATTTTATGGATGAGGATGCTTTGTTAGCAGCGTTCCTACTCCCCACCCCTCCACCCACGGCTGCTTCTACATTTCTCTTTTCCAGTCGCAAATAAATAGGTATTTCTGGAATTATCCTATTGGAGCACTGCATTATTCCCGAAATATTGGAATATGTCAAGGAAGCTACCTTGGATCCTTTTGAGATTGGGTGGTCTGTTTGGATAATTGTTCCTATGTTCATTTTAGGAAGGATGTTTAATGCCAGGTTTTTTGTTTGTTTGTTTTCCCTTGTTAGGAGTCAAAACCCTTAGATGACTAAAGCCTAATGAGAAAATGCTTTTGTGTAGTCATGACAATGTGAATAATATGAAAGTGGGGGAAAAACCTGTTTGGGAATTTTCTGAAACAGGAATTTGATTCGGCAGATATGAAGCGGGGTGGGAAGTACCTGCAGAAGTCCTGCCAGTGGCCTTGGCACAGGAATATTGATTGTCCCCAAGTGGTTAGTTGCTTCTTGAAACAATATCGGACTACTCTGCTGAAGCTTGATTTTTCACTTATTTTAAAATCAATGGTCAAATGAAATTTTACTCTTTTTAATCATTGGAAGTCTATTTTCTTACAAATGTTCTTTTTTTTTATATTTTATTTATTTATTTGAGAGGTAGAGAGAGACAATGAAAGAGAGCATGAGAGTAGAGATGTCAGCGGGAGAAGCAGACTTCCTGCTGAGCAGAGAGCCCGATGTGGGACTCGATCCCAAGACCCTGGGATCGTGACCTGAGCCGAAGGCAGTCGTTTAACCAACTGAGCCACCCGGCGCCCTTCATATAGATGTTCTAAGTTGCCTCTTTACCAAAGGACTATTTTGTTGGAAAATTCTGCCAATTTACTCAGTATCTAGAAGCTTTTAGAAAACTTCATATAAAGACTATGACTTAGAACTTCAACAATTGAATGGCTTGTGTAGATTTGTTACTTTAGGGCTGCAGGTTGATGTCTAAATTTACCCTGAAAGCTGAAAAACACAGCCATTAATAAAGGCAAAGCTTATAAATTCTAATACCATAGCCATCTCTCCATTCTCTAAATGTAGTGCTTCCGAACACATCATCTGACTTACATTAGAACTGATTTTATATGTTAAAGAGTGATGTTGAAATAGGATTCTGCTGTATTTTGTTCTGAGTCTTTGCTCTGTAATCCTTTAAAACAAATCTCTTTAAAGAATTTGTTATTACTGTTGGCTCTGCTGGTCGAATGTCTTGTTTATGTGTGTTTCTGTACGGGCTGGATAATGGGGAGTTCATTTCCATCCAGGAGCGTGTTGATTCTCTTTTATCTCATGGGCTGTATCTCCTGAGTATGCCCTCACTGCTTGGCCTTCCACGTGCACGAAGGGGGCTCTAGATTCATGGACGGTTAGGAGCCCAGGTCTTTTTCCTGAAGGAGTGTGATGTGATAGAAGAGATGCAGTAGTTGTCAAGCTGTGGAAACAATCACCCAGCTGCCCAGCATTCTAGAGTGGAAACTTGGGCACGTTGGCATCTGACTCCCAAATTCCCATTTCTCTAATGAGATAGCCTAAGTGATGTAAAAGCAGGCAAAAACGAGAGATAATTATGTCGTCACTATTAAAATGATAGATACTAATTGTTAGATGTTTACTGTTTTTTAGGTACCCAGCTAAGTGCCCTATATGCATTATTTCATTAATCCTTCCAGACAACAACAACAAAACCCTGGATTGAGTTCTCTGTTATCCTTTCATTACTGGCGAAGCCCCAGGGGAGTAAAGTAACCAGGCCAAGTGTACGTAACATAGAAGTAGCAGAATACATCGACCTGTTTTGTGTGATCTCTGAGCCCATCCTCTCCATTACTGTATTACCCATGTCCTAAAACATGAAGATATACCTGTTAGAGGCAATGTCCGTATGACCAGACTGAGGCATAAATGAGCATCGACTCACTTCCTGGAACCCTGTGATGCTCTCTCAGGAGGCAGAACTGTAACTTGGAAAGAGCCAGCCAAAGGGTACCTTCCTGGATTTGGAGAGACAAGGGCAGACTGGGATAGGTAGGGAGTTGCTGCTTGAAACATATTTTGTGTATGTGAAGGAGATGCACTAGAAAGCAGCATTGTTGCAACTACCAGAAAGGTATCTGGGCAGCAGGGCCACTCCCTGATTGTCTGCCGGCCCAGGGGATGGCATAGACGTGCTCCTGTCCCCAGTGGCCACATGTACCTGGAGAGGCTCTTTGTCCTTGACACGCAAGGCAGCAGGGAAAAACCCAACAGAAGAGCCTGTTTCTCTCCTAGGGGCTGTGGCTCTGATTACGTCTTCTCTCTGAGCAGAAAGGAGCTCTGCCACGTAAATTGGCATCAGTCTGCTCACTGGCTCCCCGTATTAGAGAAGCATTTTAATGGCAACCAGCTGGAGACTAAAGGTACTCCGAGAATCTACCTGCCCTGCTTGTGGATAAACACCAGCACTGGGTTGACTCCTCCTGGTCCAAAGATGGAGTAAACAGAAAAAAGAAGGAAAAAAAAAAAAAAAAAACCACACGGCTTGTGAAAGATTTTGTAGCAAAGAAAAGGGAAGATAACCTAACACTTAACATGCAAAGGAACGACCTACATCTGACAAAATTATTATGAGAAACAAGTAAATTTTAGAAAGTGATTTTTAGACACCATCTGCTTTGTGTCTTAAAATTCAAGGAAACATAGACTTTGAAGTGAGGCTGAATGGTGGATGAGCCCAGACTATGATGAAAAGTGAACTGGCAGCAGAGCTGGGGAACAGAAAGCACAGATGTGGGAGGCAGATTGCTGGCCTGGGTCCTGGCTTCCCCGCTTCTAGCCCTCTACCTGGGTCATAGCCCTTTTGGGTTTCTCGTCTGTAAAGTGAGGATGATGATACCAACCTGATATGCTTGTCAGAATTTAAAAGGCACTAAGAGAGTTAAAGCATGTATTAGAAGCAATGGTGAAAAATCAGTGTTCTAAAAAATTGAATCCATAACAAATTTAAGAGGTTCTCTCAGAGCCCAGAAGAAAAGATTATAGTGATAAAGCAGAAACAAAGACACATGTATGTGGAAGACAGGGAGTGGAGACCCACCAGTAAAAAATCTGATGTTCCTCAAAAAGACCAGAACAAATAGAATGGATGCTGTAAAGAAGCTATAGCAGAATCTTTAGGTCAAAAAGGCTGTAGGGCAGGAAAAATGCCAGCCTTAAGCGTTGGAGAAGGAATTGATTTAATTAGGCAGAAAAGTAGAAGTTTTCCCTTGAAGGGAGAAAAATCGACCTGGCCTCGGACTTGCTCCTGTGCACTATTGAACGCAGGAGGTGATGGAACCCTATCCAGTGTTGAGGGTTACCACCAAATAACTTTTTCACCCAGACATAGTGGTGTTCACGTAAGAAGGAAATGAAAATTCTCGTTTGGCAGAGAAATAAAATATACTTATCCAAAAGCTGCTTTGAAAAATAAATGCCCTAAAGATTTACCTAATTGGAAATAAGCGTAAAGCGTCAAGCATGGAAATAATGGTATAAAATTGTAACAGGAAAGAAGAAATTGGTCCTCCTTATCCTTGGTTGGGGCGTTGAAGTACTTAGGGGAGTCTTGGTAGACTCCTCATTGAACGTTGTCCCAAAGCTGAGTGTTCACAGTTACACATGGTTCTGACGAGCAGCCTGGATTGAGAAGTCCTGTTCCAGAAGTTTAATCAAGATAAAATATGTACAGAGATAATTAGGAAAGTGCAGATATTACCAAAAATATGGAAAAGAATTTCCTTTTTCTCAAATTTATGCTAATTGATTTAAAAAATAGATAACTTTGGGCGCCTGGGTGGCTCAGTGGGTTAAGCCACTGCCTTCGGCTCAGGTCATGATCTCAGGGTCCTGGGATCGAGTCCCGCATCGGGCTCTCTGCTCAGCGGGGAGCCTGCTTCCCTCTCTCTCTCTCTGCCTGCCTCTCTGTCTACTTGTGATCTCTGTCTGTCAAATAAATAAATAAAATCTTAAAAAAAAAAAAAATAGATAACTTTTGTTGGATACAACAACAATTTTTAATAAATGAAGAGACAAGATTACTTTTCAGCAGGAAGATTTGATTTTATGAAAAAGTCCTCTTTTTTCAAATGTGTATCTAATTTATACATGATACCAATCAAAATTATAATTTTTTTAGGTTTATCAATTTCTGAATTTCGTCTGGAAGAATAAGCTGGTAGCATAACAAAGTTTTAGAAACTGATATTGTGAAGGAAACTTGTCCTACTGGTTGGTAGGATTTAATAATACAAATTAAAACATTTATACTGGCAAATTCTGAATGAAAGATAAAGGAAACAATAGAAGGTTCAAAAACAGACCCAGTATTGTAGGGATGATACAATTCATAATGACAAAAGGGACAGTTCCTCACAAAGACATAAATGTTTATATGACTAGTAACAGAGCCTCAAAATACGAGATGCAAAAACAGATTTAAAGGGGAAAAAAAGACAATTTCATAATTATAGATTTAAATACCTCTTTCAGTAGTTGATAGAACTAGTAGTTGTTAGGGGAGAAAAAAACAGTAAAAACGTAGAAAATATGAATAACACTATGAACACCTTAATTGACATTCGCAGATTATATTTAGTAACCTTAACAGAGTTAAATGAGAAACCAATAAGGATAAGCTATTTAGGAAAATTCCAAATATCTGGAAACTTCTGGAAAAAAAAAAAGTAATTCATGTGTCAAAGACAAAATCACAACGAAATCACGATAATTTGAAGTGAATGACAGCAAAAATACATCAAAGTATTTGAGATACAGCTCAAACAGTACTTAGAGGAAAATTTAGTGCTTTAAATGCTTGATGGAGAGGGACAGCGAGAGAGGGAATACAAGCAGGGGGAGCGGGAGAAGCAGGCTTTTTCCTGCTGAGCAGGGAACCTGACATGGGTCTCGATCCCAAGACCCTGGGATCATGACCTGATCCGTCGGCAGATGCCCAACGACTGAGCACCTAGGTGCCCCTAGAGTATGGGACTCTTGATCTCAGGGTTGTGAGTTCAAGCTGCATGTTGGGCATGGAGCTTACTTTAAAGAAAGGGGGGGGGGTTAAGAGAAAATGGACACATTCTTAGTTAAAATGAGCAAGAACATAAAAGTAGACAAATAACCATATTGGGAAGGAAAAAAGAGATTATCACTACAGATCCTATAGGCATCATAGAGCTATTACGTGAATATTATGAACAACTTGAACATCCTACATGAAGTAGACAAATATTTTGATAAATACAACTTGCAAAATTGCTGTGAGAAAGAAAAAACCTAAACAGCTTCATATCTATTTAAAAAACTCATTAGGAGAAATCTTCCCCAAAGGAAAACTCCAGGCCTGGATGATTTCACTGGTAAATGCTATTAAATATTTAAAAAAAAATACTGTTAATATACACAAACCTCTTCAAAAAATATGGATAATAGATTATTGAAATGGGAAATAGCAAAATTTTTTTTTTAAAGATTTATTTACGTATTTATTTGCTAGAGCACAAGCAGGCCGAGCGGCAGGCAGAGGCAGAGAAGCAGGCTCCCCACTGAGCAAGGAGCCTGATGTAGATTGATCCCAGGACCCTGGGATCATGACCCGAGCCGAAGGCAGTGGCTTAACCGACTGAGCCACCCAGGCATCCCAGGAAATAGCAAATTAAGTGGGAAGGCTACTTAAACGTATTCCCTTAAGTCCTTGATGAAAGTATTATCTTAGTACATTGTTTAAAAAAAATATAGAGTACAAGGCAAATTTAATGATGACTGCCTTTCAGTGATTGAATTATGGATGGTAGTTTTTTCCCCTTCTAACAGTATTTTCCCGCATTGTTTAGTGAACATGCATTATTTTAAATAAAAATGTAAAATAGTTCAAATATACTTATAGATTTGAATAAATACACTTAGTTTTTTGTTACTGTTGAAATAATAGTGCCTTTCTCATGAAATTTAAAACTATTTTTTTTATATGAAAACTTCATTTAGTCATAGGCATAACTAATCCTAGTAATAGAAAACCATTACTTCTGTTAACCTTAAATAACTAACTGGTTTGTGTGGGGTACACGCCTAGTTGTTCTTTAAGTTACAGAGGTATAAAAGTCATTGTTTTAACTGTCTGGTATTGATAAAGATACAGCTGATCACAGCAATTAAATGCCTAGAGCCACACTGGCAGGTAAGTTGATGGGTGTTCCAGTTCTGATTGATGGTCGGTGGCTGCCTGGAGAGGTGAATTAGGACAAATTGTGAGGCTTTTCCTGGATTCAGCTTCAAGTGTGCTGATAACTTAATCATGTGTACTCTGAGCAAGAGGACAGAACGGTGCAGCCCTGTGTGTCATTCTTGACCTAGTTAGGGAATAAAGGTAATCTTATTTTTACAGATGTGCGTGGCCCACATATCTGGCTGAGATGGATGTGTGCAAGACTCTAAGTGGCATATGAGGTCAAAATAAAGGGTTTGGTAATAGATTACTTCTGGCTCCGATTTCAGTGAAGCCAAGCCATTTCATGGATTTTGTTATAATGGTCTACATTTTTGAGAGAAAATTAATGGTTTATTGAAGTGCAACATCTCAATTTTAGCCTTAAGAACCAATAATTCTATCTTGATATATGATTCATAATATGCATTATGTATATTCCTGGCATGACAGTTTCCATACATCCAGGTGATCATGTTCCTTAGCAACTATGACATTGTAGGTGGCGGAAGGTTGGGGAAGCGGTGGGGGGCGGGGGCGGAGAAAAAGCAGGGAAAATGTGCCTCTTTTCTGGCTGACTATTCCAGCCAGTATGGCAGGCAGATCATGGGATGCCATGACAGCCCTTCATTTCTTTGCTGTGTATGTCTTGCCACATATGGTGTCTGAAATATATTCACTGAAATGAACTTTTCAGACTTTTTGGCATTTAATTCATATTCCAAGTTCTCTTTTGTTCCTGGCTAGTGAATTTCTAAGATTTTGCAACCATTGAAGGGCAGTGACTGTGCTCCAAAAGACTATGTAATTTTTACATTGCTTTTATACCCTCTGTTGTCCATATTCCCCCTCATTGTGTGTGTGGGGGTGTGCACGCGCACATGTGTGGACACGTGTGTTGTATAAATGTGTAAACTGTATCCTAGATTATTCTACCCCTCTTAGAGTGAGAATGATCTCTGAGGACAATGGCTTATCTCTAGTTTTCCCTTATCTTTTACTTACAAGTAGGATTTTTTCCTTCTTTATTCTTAGAATAGCTCTTAACGTTTTGGGGGGAGGGTTGTTTGCTTAATCGTGGTCTGTTTGAACTCTTTTCCACTAAGACAGAACTTTAGAGCTAGATAGGTAAATTTTTATGTTGACTGTTCAGAAAAATCTGTTTTTTCCATCCATATTGATTTTAAATAATAGTTTTTTATGATTTGAGAGGAGTGTAACAGTTTAGAACCCGGGGACCTTACTGATTTTTAAGAGCCCTGTCGGCCACATGTTTTTTCAGCCTCTGTTTGCAATACAGTCAGACACAGAGACTTCACTCCAGTCCATTGCAGCTTATTTTATTTCTAGAACAGCTTTTGCCCTTGAAAATTTTTTATGATTATGGCTCTAATTCAGTTGTTTGGGAGTCATGTAAATAGTCCAATACCTTTTTGAACCCCAGATACCTTCAGATACTGAAAGAATGCAGTCATGCCTCTCTATGTCTTTTTAGCTCCCCTGTTTCCTTCTGCTCTTAAAAATTCGGTTCTTTGGGCACCTGGATGGCTCATTTGGCTAAGTGGCTGCCTTCAGCTCAGGTCATGATTCCAGGGTCCTGGGATGGAGCCCCACGTCGGGCTCTCTGCTCAGCAGGAATCCTGCTTCTCTCTCTCCCACTGCCTGCCACTCTGCTTACTTGTGCTCTCTCTCTATCTCTCTGTTAAATAAATAAATAAAGTCTCAAAAAAAAAAAAAAAAAAAAAACCCTCAGTTCTGTCCTCAGGCTCTTTTCCTATTGATCACTATTTAAATATTTCACCCAGAAGTGAGCCCAGTAGTCCAGGAATTGACTAGTTCTGATATCTTTTTTCTATTAATTAATGCACCCTGGAATTGAGTTTCTGGTTTAAGGTGTGGGGGAAGGACCGTTTCCATTTCACTGTTCATGCCTTGAAAATAGTGTTGACTTCAAGCCTAGGTTTTTCGTACTTGCTTCTGTGTTTGTACTCAAGAACTGACTTTTATTTACTCCTGAGAAAGTCCATCTCGTCAGATTGGGCTCATGACTTCAGCCATCCCTTGTGGTTTTATGTCATTGGCACCCAAGACAGTGGCAGAGTAGGGTAGAGCTGAGGACAGAATTTCTTAGTCTTGGAGTTATAGATCAGTATTAATGCTTTAAACATACTTTCAGTTAATGAGTAAACCATTTTTTCCTGTTGAATTGTTTTTTACATTTAAATGATACTCTCTGAAGAATTTTTTTTTAAGATTTTATTTATTTATTTGACAGATCACAATTAGGTAGAGAGGCAGACAGAGGGAGAGGGAGAAGCAGGCCCCCACTGAGCAGGGAGCCCGATGTGGGGCTCGATCCCAGGACCCCGACACATGATCCGAGGCAAAGGCAGATGCTTAATGACTGAGCCACCCAGGTGCCCCTCTCTGAAGAATCTTAGGAAAAGAACAAAACCCTTAAGTTTTATTAAATCTTATTAACCATATGGTCAGTAACAATGAAAGTAAATATAGAGCATTGAGAATACTCTTAACTTCTTGAAATATGAAGACATATTTGTGTCTTTTAAACTTCATTTCTTTGTACTGGTTTGAATAGTGTTGTAAATAGGACTTATTTTTGAACCTTTTTTAGTGTTCCAAAAATACTCTAGTCATAATGATCTTTTATTTGAATTTTTTTTTTTTTTTTTTTAGAGATTTTAGAGCAGAGCCAGAGAGAGAGCATAGGGTCGGGGGCGCGTACAGAGGTAGTGGGGAGCAGGGAGCCCAATGTGAGGGGCTTTATCCCAGGACTTTGGGAGCATGACCCTAGCTGAAGGCAGATGTCCAATAGACTGAGCCACCCAGGTGCCCCCATAATAATCTTGTAGTACTCAACAGTGTGGGCTTTGGAGTAAGACTGGCTGGGTTGAATACCAGCTCCAGTTGAAGTGACCTTGAGAGTAAGTTAATCTTTCTAAACCTCAGTCTGCTTGTCTCTAAATTATGAATTAAAATAATGGCTATCTCTTGGACTTATTTTTAGGAGAAAATGAATATAAAACACCTATACTAATAGTAAGGTCTCACTAAAAGTTGTCTTTTATTAGTATCATTTTTAAAAATATTACAGAATCATTTTGGCTTTTCATAAGATAAAATAATTTTAGCTGTAAGTTTTAATTTGTGTGTTAAACACAAAAATAGACTCAAAATGGATGAAAGACCTCAGTGTGAGACAGGAATCCATCAGAATCCTTGAGGAGAACATAGGCAGCAACTTCTTAGACCTTAGCCCCAGCAGCTTCTTCCTAGAAACATCCCAAAGGCAAGGGAAGCAAGGGCAAAAATGAACTAGTGGGACTTCATCAAAGATCAAAAGCTTTTGCACAGCAAAGGAAACAGTCAACAAAATCAAAAGACAACTGACAGAATGGGAAAAGATATTAGCAAATGACATATCAGATAAAGGGCTAGTATCCAAAAATCTATAAAGATTTTATTAATAAACTCAACACCCAAAGAACAAATAGTCCAATCAAGAAATGGGCAGAAGACATCAACAGACATTTCGGCAAAGAAGACATCCAAAAGGCCAATAGACACAAGAAAAAGTGCTCAACATCACTTGGCATCAGGGAAATACAAATCAAAACTAGAGTGAGATACCACCTCATATCAGTCAAAATGGCTAAAATTAACAAGTCAAGAAACGACAGAGGTTGGTGAGGATGCGGAGAAAGGGAAACCCTCCTACACTGTTGATAGGAATGCAGGCTGGTGCAGCCACTCTGGAAAACAGCATGGAAGTTCCTCAAGTTGAAAATAGAGCTACCCTACAACCCAGCAATCGCACTACTGGGTATTTACCCAAAAGATATAAATGTAGTGATCCGAAGGGGAAAGTGCACCCGAATATTTATAGCAGCAATGTCCACAATAACCAAACTATGGAAAGAAACTAAGATGTCCATCAATGGATGAATGGATAAAGAAGAAGTGATTATATATATATATATATATATATATATATATAATCACTTCTATTATTCTATTCTATTATCTATTCCATTATATATATAATGGAATACTGTGCAGCCATCAAAAGAAATGAAATCTTGCCATTTGCAACGACATGGGTGGAACTAGAGGGTATTATGCTAAGCGAAATAAGTCAGTCAGAGAAAGATAGTTATCATATGCTCTTGTTGATATGAGGAATTTGAGAGGTAGGGCGGGGGGTTGTGAGGGCTAGGGAGGGAAAAAAATGAAACAAGATGGGATCAGGAGGGGGACAAACCATAAGAGACTCTTAATCTCATGAAACAAACTGAGGGTGGTTGGGTTACGGAAATTGGATATGTGCTGTGGTGAGTGCTGTGAAGTATGTAAGCCTGATGATTCACAGACCTGTACCCCTGGGGCAAATAATGCATTATACGTTAATAAAAAAATAAAAATAAAATGTGTGTTAAAATTAATTGGTGGTATGTTTTAATTGTGATCCACAATGAAAGTATTAGATTTTTTCTAAGAAAATTACATACTCTAGGAAAAGTTAAACATTTAAGTATTTTTCTTTTCTTTCTTTTTTTTTTTTTTTAAGATTTTCTTTATTTGCGAGAGAGAGCATGAGAGTGGAGAAGGTCAGAGGGAGAAGCAGATTCCCCATGGAGCTTGCAGCCCGACACGGGACTCGATCCCGGGACTCCAGGACCATGACCCTATTGAAGGCAGTCGCTTAACCAACTGAGCCAGGCACCCAGCATTTTTCTTTTTATTGTTACTAATTAGGTCCAACCTACTTAAGTTGATCTGGTTGAACAATTAAAGCCCCAAGTAGGAAGTCTGTATTTGTCAAAACCTCTCTTAGTAATAGCATGTTTTTATTTCTTTCTCAACAAGATCTTATAAAACTTCGGATTCTGATTGAAATTACATTTCTATCGATGTAGCTAGCTTTAAGGGTTCCTTTAAGTCTGTTTTCGTAATTATAGTCCGTGTCTTTAAAATGACTCATTTCCCTGAAATGCATTTTATTCTCAAGTAATTCTGATGCATAAACCAAGAAGTTATCTACACATTCAGCTCTTCCTTTTTTAAGGGAAAGGCCCCTTCAAACCCAGTATGATAAACATCAAGTCATTTTTTGTTAGGCGATTTCCTTAAATATTAAAATTTGTATGTGTTGTTGATCTGCCCTTGGCAAAAGTAATATAGTATATTAAGAATCAGATATTCTTGTTATAAAGTAAGATGTCCTAAGAAAGGTAAACATTTTTTCAAAGACGTTAAAAGAATAAGCAACAATAGTTGAAAAGTAGGTAAAATTAAGGGATGTCTATTGGCTTGGGCATGTGTTCAGTTATAAATGCTTGCCTAAATCCAAATTAAGCTAAACTCTGAATCTTGTGGGATGAGCAAAAGAGGAGGAGATGGCAATGAGGGTTAGTGGTCAATGGGAAGTTATACAGGCAAAGGATGGGAGGGTGTCCTGGCCTGCCAGCATCACATGGACAAAGGTATGGGGGGAAAGAGTGCTTAATAACTATGAGAATGTTGAAGGCCTTTACACAGAAAAGTGACTGAGGTTTCCTAGGAAAGGTATTCTGAGAACTCTGGTTAGCAGAGTGCCTCTATGATATACAATCTAGGTTTGGGGTGTGAGTAGTGTAAAAAATCATGAATCATGGAAAGTCATCTGCTACCCCTGTGGTTTTCCTGAAAATGCTCTTGCCTGGTTTTAGTTTGGAGAGTTAATTGAGTCCTTCCTGGGATCCCCTAGTTCTGACTCAGATAGTGGGTAAACTAATATTTGGTCATCCTTTTCTCAGGAATGAGCTCTGCATAGAGGAGTCTGACATTGGTCTCACTTCTTCCCCAGTTTCCTGTTAAGGTTGGTCCCTTTGTGAGGAAACCTGACTTCCTCTAATGGAGAAAATGGCCCAAGCTCTTTCCTTAGGAGGCTCTGAGTTAAAATTATATTTTCCTAAAGCCACTGGATGCTACATTTATCTGTGCAGCAAGAATACATTACACACCCATTGTGTGTTTGATGGGTTGGCAGGATGTCAGCTGAGTAAAAGTGCCCCTACTTTAAAGGAGCGCAAAGCAAAGGTTTAGGAGAAGACAGTCCTGCCAGGCCCAGAGTGACTGGACTCTTCCCATAATAGAGATTGCAAACTGGGTGTCCTTTCGTCTTGCATTCCCAGAATTATGTTCAGATGAAGTTTCATGAGCGTTTCTAATACACTACCTTGGGCCATAAGCACCAAAAGATGGGAATAAGATTGATTCAGGTGCTGTTCAGTAGAGAAGTCTAGAGAATCTGGAACCTCTTCTGACAAAAATCAGGTTCTAGATGCTGCGTAAGGAGTGATGCAAGGCTAGCTTCATGGATGTGCAACCTGTGCATTGGCAGAGGGCCATGCACTTAGGAACCTTCCCTGCTTGATTAAATGGTATGCTGTCACCATCTTGAAATTTTAAATTTTTGAACAAAGGGCTCTCTGTTCTCATTTTGCACCAGGTCTTACAGATTATGTAGTCCTAAATTTATGGTCTGCATTGAGGGAAACTATAGATGAAGAGACCTGAGCAGTGGGACAAGGGGTTGGTGGCTCTTTATTTATTTATTTATTTTTTAAAAAAGATTTTATTTATTTATTTGACAGAGATCACAGGTAGGCAGAGAGGCAGGCAGAGAAGCAGGCTCCCTGCTGAGCAGAGAGCCCGATGTGGGGCTCGATCCCAGGACCCTGGGATCACGACCTGAGCTGATGGCAGAGGCTTTAACCCACTGAGCCACCCAGGTGCCCCATTGGTGGCCCTTTAAAGTCACCAGGCACTTCATAGGGAAACAGTAGGCTTTAAATATTCACCACACTCAGTTGGTAAGGATAATCTTCCAACTGAACCAGTTTGGTAGAATTGTCCTGCTTCCCTCACCTCCAGGCCCTTCTAACCCAGAGAGAACAGAAACCACTTAGAAAGAGGGGGAGATGATTTGTGTAAAGGGAGAGGTGTTTTCGTAAACCCTCCTTTCCCAGTGGTATGTATTACCCTGCCACAGATCTTTGCTGGGGAAAGGAAGCTATCCTACACTCAGGTTGGATATTCTAATCAAATTGAGACAGGTTTATGTCTTAAAATGACTATAGGACTTGTATTTAGAGAAAAGTAAGAGGAAAAAAAAATAAGAAAAAACCATAGGGGTATCTCAGGTTTTCATCCAGGGGTGGGGGATGAATTATTACATTCAATAAAAATGAAGAGAGAAGTGAAGGAAGGCAAAATGTACTTGCTTTTGAAATTGCATCTTGAAAATGATGCTTACTCAGTGTATTGATTACTTAATTGAAATTGAAGAATCCAGAACTATAAAATGCCTTTTGATTCATAAATCATGTTGACTTTTAAGTTTAAAATGATCCTCTGAGATGATCCTAGCTTAATTTTCATGGTGAAATTGGGCTTTTTGTAAACTGTATTTCTTTGTCTGACTTGGTAATAGGAAAAGATAGTTAGATTTGCCCATTTGTCATTTGCACTTGTGTTTATCTAGTTGTTGGCTTGCTCACAGTGGTCTAAAAATGGAAAAGTCTAGTTGTTCAATGCAGCTACTTTTAAGGTGAGGAAGTTTATGTAATATTTCTTCAGAAAACACATTTAACATTTTGGACAATTAGCTTGATTCATTGTAAAGTAATTTAGTTTTTCCACTGGCAGCGACATAGAATAATTATTTTCTAGTGGCTAGTCCACATGACCTGAGTTCTGAAAATGTTGCTAGCTTTAATATATTTCTACTATTTTCCATTTTATGCAAAGACTGTTGTAGGCTAATTATAGAAAATTACATTTAGTGACATGTGGATGTGAAGTTAACTTTGACGCTGAGGGACTGACACTGAGAATGAAATGAGGTTACATTCTTTTCTGGGACTCTGTGAACTCTATTTTCATGCCCTTCAACAATGAGATATTTGCATCTTCTTAAATTTTCTGGAGGTTTTTTGGTAGTTTAGTCCAACTTCACAAAATATGAATGTTGTGACTTTTTGACATAAAAATGTCATCAGGTATTTTATTCTTTAGCAAATACCCTTACAAATTCTTTGTGGCTCAACAAAACTTGTAGGAGGTTTATATTTTGCGATTTAGCTTGATAAGTATTAGGTGAAAAAGAAGTTCTATCAAGATAGAGATAATTTTATTTTTGAACTTTCACTAGAAGTTATTTTAATAGTTGGTATTTCTGATTTTGTTTTAAACTGGAAGAGACTGTACCTAAAACACAGATGGTTGAAGGAGGGAGCATCATGGGAAAAAAACTGTATTTGCATCATTTGTAATTTAAAAGACATTCTTTAAGGAAGAAAATTTGAAAGTAGGCTGAATGGCATGCCAGGCTAGTCAGGGATTGGGGTCACATTCCCTTCGCTCCTCACTCAACGCCTGACGTCATACGTAAGCCATTACTCAAAACAGTTGTGAATATCATTTGGAAAAGTAATCACAAAACCTTCTTATAAATATCTTTCTGTATATTTTTATTTCTTTCTTCAATACATTCCTCTGATTTTGTTCTAGGCTCGCAGGAAGGAGGTATTTATCCAGGAACGGTATGGGAGATTTAATTTGAATGACCCCTTCTTGGCACTGCAGAGAGACTATGAGGCAGGTGCTGGTGATAAAGAGAAGAAGCCAGTTTGTACCAACCCCCTCTCCATCCTTGAAGCAGTCATGGCCCACTGCAGGAAGATGCAAGAAAGAATGTCCACGCAGCTGGCTGCTGCTGAAAGCAGACAAAAGAAGGTATTGAGACTTTCATTTTTCCTATATCACAGTGTAGGATGAAGACGCCATTTCTAGGCTTGTTTGTTCTTAAATGGAATAAGTGTCTCAAAAGGCAAAATGCTGACCGATCCTGATGGCCCTTTCCAAATATAATTCAAAAATAACACTAAGCTCTAAAGTGCGTATAACAAAGAATTTATGTTTCCTATAAAGGTTACTTTGATGCTTCTTTAAAATACGCTTTTTTGGGGGCGGTGATGGGGAGGGGGGCTTCCCTTTTCTAGTGCCGTAAGACATGCTCTACTGCCAGGCCTGTGATCCAGTACTGCAACCAGGACGCTGATCAGATGGGGACGTCCCCAGCTCCTGTCTCAAGTATTTCTTTGCAACTAGAAATTACTTCTGTAAATCATGTCTTTGGAAAATGAATTAGCATGAGGAGAATAGAATGAAATTTCTGTGGTAGATGTAGTCTTACAACGTGTCATCTTGAAGTCCTGGTTAGTCTCAAACTCGCCTCTGGGGTCTGAGGACTGTGTGTGCTGCAGACCTCCAGGCTCCTACTCACATGTGTTTCATTTAAACCAACCTCTTCGCTCTTTCTCACCTCCCCCACCAACACACACATATTTGTTATTTTACTTGAGTACATGCTTCCAAGAGTCCTAAGTGATAAAAACTGACTTACTACCATAGCCAAAAGGAAATAGAAGTTCAACTTTTGTCCTTTTGATGGGCTGCCCGGACTACTGATTCCATTTATTAGAAGAGAATGAGGAAGTCAGAGAAGCTAATAATGTCTAGTAGAACTAGAATTAAAAGTACTCCGTTCTTCCAACCATTCCTAAAGCATACATTTCAGTGTTTCTTCTTTTTGTCCTTTCTAGAGAACTTGTTAGAGTTCACATGTAACACCTGGTTGACGGTGAACCTGAATGCAGAATTACTGAAAATATTTACGATACTGTCATTTGATGTGTGTGTTTTTGCCCCTGTAATTATATCCTTGCATTGACCTGTGTGTGCCCATGTTCTGGTATAGGTGTTGAATGAAAGCAAACCTCTTCTTCAGTATGTCACGTGGTAGAAAACTAAAGCACTGGGTAAAAGAGCATAGAAGTCTAGAAGACCTTCCATGGGTATGGGGCAAAAATCAACAGTTTTACTCTGGACTTTGCAAACCCTTTTACAAAGCCCTGCAGAGCAACCACCGATGTCCCTGGAGGTTTTCAGAAATCCCCCAGGAACCGCAGAAGCAAGAACCAGTATGTTTCAGCTGATGTCACCGAAGCTCATTTGTATTTCTTGGATGAGACACGTTTCAATTATGTTCTTAACGTGTCAGATGCGCTATTTCATAATAAAGTATGCGGCTGGCTTTTATGCTGCGTTATCAAAAGTCAAGAAAAAATTTTTCTTTGGGATTGCATTTAATGTATAAAAATGCATGCTTTCCTACATTTTACTTCAGTTTTGCATTTTATCTGTCATTTCTCTTGTAGGAGAAAAAGGAAGGAACTCATTTCAAGTTGAATCAAAGATTTTATTATCTAGCTGATTTTTTTTTTTTAAATCAACTTACATCCTGTTTGTTTCTGAATGACTGGGTCATTTCCAACCTGGCTGGGAGTGAAAGGAAATTGTTTCTGTCCTATGGGTCCTGAGAGGCTTATACAAAATGAGCCAGTGATCTGTCTCCCACGTATAAGGGGAATACAGGAGTCCTTTATGGCCAAATTCATTGGCCTGTGTTGTCTCAGTGAAAGGTTGCTCTGATAAGTAGGGCTGCTCTTTGTCCATGAAGAATATTCTCTTCTGGTAGATTGTAGCATGTGAGAAGTTAGATTTTGTAGTCTTATCCTGAAACTTTCCTTAAAAAGAAAATATCACATCAGCTGATAAGAGCTAAAACACCAAAGTCACCTGTCACCTTTAGTCCTGAAAGTAAATATTTTAAATAAACATCTTCACTTCTCTTGCACATAGAATAAATTGAAGCTCTAGAAATCTAAAATCAGAAAGACGAAAAATCCATTATTTTAAATGAGTCCAGTTCTTTAAATTACTGCCAGAGCAGAAGTCGGGGAAAGCAGAGGTCCCATTATCTACAGTTCATGTATTTATTATCTGACACTGGACATAGCTCTTTGGTAATTCGAAGACATTTGGCCTGAGCACTGCTCTTGTTGGCCTTTCAAGGCGGGAGAAGAGGCTCTATGCTCATTCATGCATTGATTCCTGCTGAGACTACTAATAGGAGGGTTAACTGTTTGGTAATTTGTGTGCCAGGAAAATTTGGGCAAGAGTCAATTTGGCAAATGGACTAAGCCTGTAAAGCCACTTTGAATAAGCTAATGAGTAATCATCATACGGAACTTTGCCTCCAGTAATCTACTTTCTGTTTAGAGCCAGTAACCTAGGGTGGAATGATACTTGGGTTTTTATTATTTATCATGTGCCTCATATATTAATGGAATTTCTATTCTAATTTATTATCAATCATGTATTCATACTTATAAAGTACAATTTCCAGCCCTGAAATGGGAAAGACCTTTAAATTTGAACAGAGCCTTTAAAAGTCAGAAGCCAAAATAATTACTAGGAAATTCAGAGGGGAGCAATTTTTTTTTTTTTTTAAACCAGTGAAAAAACTTACAGCCATTCTATGTATGAGCTATAGCTTCTTCTAGGTGGCAGCTTAGTAAAATGAACATCAGTTGAAAGGCACTAGATGTGCCAGGCTGGATTCTTAGTTGTGAGCTGGTAAAGCCAGTATTCATGGAGTTAAGCAGGAAGGTGTTTGAGTTGGCTCCCAGTATGGCTTAGGGGAGCAGGTCTTAATCAGTCAGCATCACTGACAAATGATCACTGTCGATCTAGTCTGCAGTGGGCAAGGCTTCTGCTGATGGGAGGTGAGTACTGCAGCTTGCTGACACCAGACAGCATGACTACCGTGACACTCTGGGTCTTGAGTGGTGCCTCCCCTGGCCTTGCTTTTTGCATCACTCATTTCCAAGTTGAAGCCGAAGAGCAGGTACCTTTGGTTGGCCAGGCTTAGGCCCCACACCCTCTGTCCAGCTATTGGGAAGATCAGGAAAGCAGCTATCAGGCATGTTTCGCTTCGACAGGGGGGAATCATAAGGTGGAGAAATCGCCTAACATAGGAAGGAGTTTCAGGTGCTAGACGACCGAAGAAATGACAAATGGGTTGGAAAAGAACAATCAGATTATTTGTTCTAATTTATTTCATATGCCTTTTCTTCTATGATGAATAATTGTACTTAGGTCTGCCATTTGTATTCAACACTCTCTTCTTCATTGTATAATATCATTATATCAATATATATCATTATATGTGCTTTCTAACATAGAAATGCAATTTAATTTAAGTTGCTTTCTGGACTTTCAAGAATAACATGATAGAGAATCAGCTAAAGTAATATTTTTTGAAAGAGTATTTAGGACATCTTGTACAAGAATGGTTGTTTTTTTAGTTCATTCATGAATTTTTCTTGTATAATTCATTTTGACTCCCCAAGAACATTGTTAAGGAGGGACCTGGAGGTCTGCGGCTCTGAGCAGAGATTGGGAAGAGAGGGTAGTTCATTTGATCCATGTCTTGCCTTCCCTCTCTTGAAACTCTCATGAAGAGGAAGGGTCAGATGAGAACTGCGGAGCATGACTGATAAAGAAGATATTTTAATGCATCTCATCGTTAGATATTTATTGACCAGGGTTGGGCATTTGGGTAGAAGTAGCCAGGTGGAGAAGGGAACAGGATGCACTGAGTATTGAATGATTTGGGGGAGCAATGAGGAATATAGTTAAATGTCACAGAAGTATTTTGTGGTTGTGACAAACATGCACTCCGCTTTCTCATTTTGCAATTGACCATAATTGCTTTCCTCTCTGCTTTCCACTTTGAATTAAAACTAATTGCCTTTACATTGCAGCTCTGCTCCCACCTACATAGTTTTCTCTTTCATTCTGTAAAAACAGTTGTTTGGTGCGTCTTCATTCATGGCTTCCAGTCTGGGTGCTATTCTTGGAGCAACCACCCACTTTCTCACTACCAATGAAGCTGTCCTAGTTCTCCTAAGCTCCTCCACACAATCCAGTGCTTTTTGCAAAAGGGTTTGGTGATACTGCTCATGCAGAATTCCCCGAAAATTCGACCACTACTTGAAAATGGTTGTGAGTAGATACATATTGGACAATAATATAAAAAAGTCAACTGGAACTCCATAATCTACGTATATGGGAGACAACATTCCTTTACAATTATAGTAGTATGTGATTGAGTTGGGAGTGGGGGTGTCCCTACCTGACTCATTAGGTCTACAGCTCCTAGATCACTGCTCAAAACTGTCCCAGACTGAGCCAGTGAAAACCCTTTTAAGCTGACTCCTTCTGACACATTTCCATCATCCTTTGAGTACTTCCTTACCTTCTCGCAGCAAGCTCTTCCAGGCTCATCTTGTGTTTTTCCTATCCCAACCTCTGGAATTAGCTATACTCCCAGGACCATTAGTCTCTTTTTTAATGGAAAATGGTGTTTAGAAACAAATCTAGAGTAGGAAATTATGTATATTTCCCATAATCATATATTTGTATTTTATTTTTATGTATCTCTGTTATTAACCATGAATTCATACTGATATTGTTACCTCTGATTCTAAACCAAAGCCAGAGTATGTTCTTGTTCTTTCTCTATTTAAAGCTAACTTCTCCAGTAGTGAGAAATGTGTCTCCCAGTGTTCTTCAATTTATTTACTCATTTACTCAAGCCTAGAACACACAGAGTAGTTTCAGAATTGCTAATCCATAGTATGATAAAAAGCAAATATACAAACCTGGAATTCACCATTGTTTACTGCTCTTTAAGGATATATTTCCAGGAGGTGAAGTTTATACAACTTAAGTATACAATTGATGAGTTTAAAAAATGCATAGACTTGTGGAATCTGTACCTCTTTTTTTTTTTTTTTAATATTTTATTTATTTATTTGACAGAGGAGATCACAAGTAGGCAGAGAGGCAGGCAGAGAGAAAAGAAGAAGCAGGCTCCCTGTAGAGCAGAGAGCCTGATGCGGGGCTTGATCCCAGGACCCCAGGATCACGACCTGAGCTATAGACAGAGGCTTAATGCACTGAGCCACCCAGGCACCCCAGAATCTGTACATCTTATAAGATAGAAAATACTTCCATCACCAGAGAAGTTTTCCCAGAATACTTTCCCCGTAAGTTCCTTCCCCAGTCCAAGCAATCACTGAACGGTCTTCAGAGTTTTTTCATCATGAATTGATCTTATCTGTATACCTGAACTTCAGGTAAATGATGACTGTAGTTAAATATTAAGCCTTAAATGCAGGAGCTGTAAATCTCAATTTTTTTCTTTTTTTAAAAATTTTTTAACATTGAAGTATAGTTGACATACAATATATATTTGTTTCAAGTGTACAACATAGTGATTGGACAGTTCTGTACATCATACAGTGCTCACCATGGTAAGTGTAGCTACTCTCTGTCACCATACACTATTATTACAGTATTATTGACTGTGTTCCCTCTGCTGTACTTTCCATTTCTGTGACCTGTTTAACTGGAAGTTTGTACCTCTTAATCCCCTTCACCTGTTTCACCCACCTGTTGGCCACCCCACCTCAGGCAACCATCAGTTTGTTTTTTGTATTTATGTGTTTGTTTCTGGTTTTTGTTTGTTTCTTTTCTTTTCTTTTTTTTTTTTAAATCCCATATGTAAGTGAAATCAAAGGATATACATGGAAGGATCTAGAGGGTATTCTGCTAGGTGAAGTAAGTCAGGTGGGGAAAGATCAACTTTGTTTTCCTTTATTAAAATTGTTTTGCCTATTTTCATACAAATTTGAAATCAGTTTGTTGGTTTTTCCAAAAGTTTGCAGGGACTGAAATTTTATTGAATCTGTACACTAATTTGTTAGGCATGGACATGAATGAGATTGAGTCTTCCAACTCATTATCATAGTGTATTTGTACATTAGTTTTTGATAATTTCTTTTAACAATGTTTTATTGTTTTCAGCGTAGTGTCTTAAATGTCTTTTGCTGGGTCTACTCCTAAGTATTTTACGTTTTTGATGCTATTGTAAATCACAATGTTTAAAAACTTTTTTCCAAATATTTATTGCTAGTATACGGGTATTAACATTGGTTTTGTATGTTGACATTGTATCTTGTCATCTTGCTAAACCTGCTTATTAGTTTTAGTAGTTGTTTTGTATATTATTTAAGATTTTGTAGGTAAACAAACACATCGTCTGTGAATAGAACCCATCTTACCACTTCCTAAGTTGCCTGCCTATCTGCCTCCCTGTCTTGTTCTCCCAACACCGCCATCATTGCACTGACTAGAACCTGCAGTGGTGTATTGTTGAATAGAAGTAGTGAGAGAAGACTTCAGTGTTTTCTCCTTTTCTCAGGGAGGAAAGCGTGTATTTCATCATCAGGTATGATGTTAGCTGTGTTTCTCTATAGATGTTCTTTATGTCACTGAGATTTTATTCTATACTGAGAAGTTTTGTCATGAATGGGTTTTGCATTTTGTAAAATGGTTTATCTGCATCTATTGTTGTGGTCATGGTTTTTCTCTTAAGTCTTTTAAGGTGGCAAATTATGCTTATTTTCAAATACTGAAACAACTTGGATTCCTGACGTAAACTTCAGAGGGTCACTTTTTAATTTATTATTGGATTTAGTTTGCCTACATTCATGAGTGATCATTTTTCTGTAAATTAAGGAAAATACTTGACTGGTTTTGAATTGAAGGTAATTCTGGGATCATAAAGTGAATTGGAACATTTCCTTCTCTTTTCTGAAGGGGTATGTATGGGTTTGGCACTATTTCTTTAATGTTTGGTAGACATCACAGGTAAAGCCATATGAGCTAGAAATTTTCTTTAGGGGAAGTTTTTATTTGTGGATTCAGTTTCCTTAAAATATATAAGTCCATTCCAGTTTTCTTTTTCTTTTCTCTTTTAAGATTTTATAATTTATTTGACAGAGACAGAGAGCCTACAAGCAGTGGGAGAGGGAGAGTGAAGAGCAGGCTTCCAGCTGAGCAGGGAGCCTGATGCCAAGGGTTCAATCCCAGGACCCTGGGATCATTTCCTGAGCCCAAGGCAGACGCTTAACTGACTGCGTCACCCGGGTGCCCATATTCCAATTTTCTATGCCAGTTTATATAAATCCTGAAAGTTCCGTGTGCCAAAGGAATGTGATTTGTTGAATTTGTTGACACAAAGTTATAAATTATTCTTTAACATTCCTTCTGTAGTAATATTCCTTCCCTCTTTTAGTCCCATTATTTACGATTTGTGTTTTCTATGTTGCTCAGTCTGTTTTTTTCCTAAATGTTTAATAGTATCATTGATCTTTTAGATGAAAAAGTTTGGCCTTGTTAATTTCTCTAGTATTTGTTTCCTATTTCATTGATTTATTACCTTTGTTATGTCTTTCCTTTCACTATATTTAATTAGCCTTACTTTTTTGAACTTCTTAAGTTGAAACTTAGATGATTGATTTGAGAAAACGCTTCTGATATATGCAATTAAAGATAGAAATTTCTCTCCATCCTCTGCTTTAGCTGTTTTAAATTCTCTTCTTTCACTGCATCCCACAGATTTTCATATGTTGTGTTTTTACTTTCAGCGCAAAATATATTCTAAATTCCTTTGTGATTTCTTCTTAGAAATATGTTATTTTATTTTTGAATTTTGGGCTGTTCTTCATATCATAATGTGACTTGTATCTAATTCTGTTGTCGGAGAAGATTTTAGTCATCTGTAAATTGTTGATGGTTTTCAATAGCTCAGCAAGTGCATATAAAAGTGCATATAAAAGACTGTATCTTTTATAGTCTTGGGGTATTCTGTTTCAAATAGAGATAATAATTCAATCATAATTTATATTATAGTTTCTATGTTTATAATGTCTCTTTTTTTCCTTTGGCTGCTTTCAAGATTATTTCTTGTCCTTGTTTTCAGCAGTTTTAGTATGATGTACTTAGGTATGATTTTTTTGTAACATAGATATATTCTGCTTTAGGATTGCTGAACTTTCTAGATTTTTTTTTACCAAATCTGTGGATTTTTTTGACTATTTTATCTCTTAATATATTTTTCTTCCCTGTTCTCTCTCCATTTTGGACTCTAGTTATGTAGACTTCAGACTACTTTAGACTGTCCTACATGTTTATTATCTATAAAGAGCAGTGTGATAACTGATGGAGCAAGTCTCAAGTGACAGGAGAGAGTGAAGTTAATTGTTGAAGAAAGCTTGACCTTGAACAGATAGAAATCTTCCTCTCAGAGTGAAGGGAGGTAAATAGAAATTGGTGTGGTTATTTAAAAAAAAAAAAATGCTTAAGGGAAGAGATGGGATGTAGAGGGAGTGAATTTTCTTGATAAAAGAAAATTAGGGTAGACTGAGAGTTAGTTGAGTGGTAATTGGGTGATGTTTTGGGAAGAGTGGCAGAAGTTTCAATATTCCCTGAAGTGTAAATGGTAGAGGAGGCTAAACAAAGGGAGAGTGATAAATGACTAGGGCTCAGAACTCACTGTGTTTGTAGGTGCATTGGTTAGGTGGCTTCCTTTGTGTTCCACTGTCTATGGTAAGATTTAAAAATATGTTCATCTGAGATAGGACTTACAAGGTCTGAGTGATGGAAGAACAAAGGTACAAAAGAATAATGGGCGCTTTTATAGTACTATAGTTTTCTGTATAAATAATGTGAGATTTGTTGAGTTGATCTCCTGTTAGAAGTCTTTCTTCAGTTTGATTCTCAAGTATGAGATATAAGTCATTTCAAAAATAAAGTCTGATGACCCCTAGAGAAGAAATAATGTGGGCAAGATGCACGATGTGGTGAGGAAAGCTTGAGACAAGTGGAACCCGGAGTTCCATGATGCTGACACTGATTCAGGAGATGACGTTACTGTGTGAGATCACTCATTTGGCCTCTAGTTAGTTGTTATGTAAAATGAAGATAGCCCTTAAAGTTCCACAGAACTTTTTTTTTTTTTCTGGCCTCCAAGGTAAATTATGGAACTCATATTTTTAAAATAAACTGAAAATTGACCTACTTTGGCTTTTTCCAACATTGCTATAAGAATTTGGGGCAGTGGTGAATACAAAATTTAAAATTTTCTTAATAGTTCTAACTTTGTGTATGCCTTCTACAGAAACTTACTATTTGAGGCATTTAGAAGAGTTAAATGTCTTTTGACTATTTAGAAGTCAAATTTTCTGTGAAGCATCTAGATGACTAAAATATGCATATAAATATAGTTATATGATAACAGTATTTTTCCCCACATCTTACCTAATCTATTTATGAAGTCACCTCTAAAACTGCATATAGTAGAATAGAGTGTGTGTGTATAAACAGTTGTCACTAATTATTCTTGGGGAATTATCTGTATTCCTGATCACTTATTTATAGGACCCATGCAATGCCATTCAACTTTTTCAAGGCAGGAAGCATCCTAGAGTAAATTAATGATATCCCAGATTCTAATGAGCCATTCTGTCCTCTTGATTTCGTGACTGACTGTGCAGGGAATGGATTTTCTCAGCAGGGTGGGGGACAGGAGCACATTCTCACAACTGATGGATCATCTGAGCATCTCCTTCCTCTGTTACTGATGACTAAAAACTGACTTACTGACTTAAATAATTACTGGATCTTATGAGAGTGTATTTATATTTAATACCTAGGGTGGTGGTCAGTGGGGGGAGTCCTTTCTGTCTTTATCAGGTAGATCTGCTTTAACCTTTGTGAATCCTAAGGCCCTTGGGTGGACTGCCAGTGGAATGCTTCTCTAGGTGGGAAGGTGAAGCATGTGGGCCTCCTTCATTTGTCCTTCATGAGTATCTCATGCAGTAGATGCTCCTCTGGAAAGAAGTGAGAAACCTATATAAACATGTTACAGTTTATACAGTAGGGCATCTCAGAGGTACCCAGAAAGGCCACCAGTGTGCAGAAGTTCGTTGTTTCTGTGAACTGCATTAATTTCATTCATCCAGACAACAATTACTGTGTGCCAGATACTATTCTAGGTCTTGGGAACAGCAGCAAAGATCTAGTCCCTGCCTTCCTGGAGTCACATTCCAATGGAGGCAGGTAGGTGCTAAGCAAAGGGTTACCAGTACAGTGGGAGGGACCACTGTTTTCCCCAGGACAGTGAGAAGGAGGCCTTGGTCAAGGTAGCGGCTGAGCAGAGGCCTGGAGGAAAAGAAGTGAGACTTTGGTGCTTTGGGTGGTTTTGTGCTATTTGAAAACCCCACCTGGAGATACAGAGGTTTCTTTTTTAAAGCTCCTCTGCATTGATCAGCTAGAAAAATGTTTCTTTGGAAAGCATAAATCCTAACGGCCTATGGCTTGGTGAGCAGACAGGGTCTTTTTGTGAAGGGAAAGGTGCCCTTCTTTCCAGGCAGATGCAACCCCAATGGCTGGGCAGACAGGGCAGGGTTTGGGCTCCCACTCACCTCTCCAGCTGGTCTTCCTTGTACAGCGCATGAGCTGCTTAGCGTAGGAACCCTGCATGAAGGTGTGTGGTGGAACTCTGGGCAGAGAGAACGGGAAAGCCAAAGACCCTGAGGTAGGACACTGTGCAGGAACCAGAGAGGCCAATGTCGTGAGAGCTCAGCAAGCAAGTAGGATTGGAGGAGATGGGGTTGGACTTTGGGTTCACTGATCAGTATCAGTGAAGATCATAGTTCTAGTAAAATATGATTCAGATATGATTTTGTATGATTTCTACAGCAACCCGTGATAAGAAGCTTGAGGTTAAAGTTAAGAAACACAGCAAATACAGAAGCTTAGAATTTAACTGAAGTCCTCTGTTTTCAGCACTTTTCCTTATACTGTACCTTAGAGATTCATTAACAACCTTAGGGCATTAAACCTTAAAAAAAAAAAAAAAAAAAAAAAGAACATCAGCTCCCATACAGAGTTCTATTTTTACAAAAACAGAACTTTCTAAACTCTGTGTTGTGTTCTGAAGTGTCAGGTTTCTATTCATTTTCTGTAGTTTAATAGGTTTTTAAAAATTCTCTATTGCTGTGACTTAGATGTTTTTCGCTAAACCATTTATACCTATTTTCTCATTGAATGAGTATCTAAAATATTATCTTTCCTATCACAACAATTTTAGAAATGTGGCCCTTCAGCTAACCCAAATCATATAGCTGTTAACACAATTAATAAAAATCTCAAGAAGCACTTCTTTGGCTGAAAGGATTCTCTGCGTGTTACTCAGCGCTGTCCTGTGGGTTTCTTTCAGCTGGAGATGGAGAAGCTTCAGCTGCAGGGCCTTGAGCAAGAGCACAAGCAGCTGGCGGCCCGCCTGGAGGAGGAGCGCGGCAAGAACAAGCATGTGGTCCTGATGCTGGTCAAGGAGTGCAAACAGCTCTCGGGCAAAGTCCTAGACGAGGCCCAGAAGCTCGAAGACGTGCTGGCCAGACTGGAAGAGGAAAAGAAGAAGACAGGTGCGTTAGAAGAGGAGCTCTCCGCCGAGAAACGAAGGAGCACAGAAATGGAAGCTCAGATGGAGAAACAGCTCTCTGAGTTTGACACGGAACGGGAACAGCTTCGTGCTAAACTGCACCGCGAGGAAGCGCACACCACTGACCTCAAAGAGGAGATCGACAAGATGAAGAAAATGATCGAGCAGCTGAAAAGGGGAAATGACAGCAAACCAAGCCTCTCTCTCCCGCGCAAGACGAAAGATAGGCGTTTGGTGTCCGTATCTGTGGGGACAGAAGGACCGGTGACAAGGTCTGTTGCTTGCCAGACTGACCCAGCGATCGAAAGCATTGACCACGTGAAGAAGTTGCCTTTGACTGTGCCTGTGAAGCCTCCCACAGGGAGCCCCCTAGTTTCCGCCAACACAAAAGGAAATGTGTGCCCCAGTGCCGCGCTGGGCAGACCAGGTATCGACAGGCAGGCTTCCCACGGTGACTTGATTGTCTCCTCTCTGCCTACTGTCCCACCTCCAAGTGCAAGCAAAATTGAGGAGAACGGACCAAGCACTGGCTCGCCGAGTAGCACCCCCCCACTTCCCAATAGCACTGCCCCTCCCACCGTGCAAACGCCAGGCATAGCTCCCCAGAGCCACTCACAGGCAGCACCTGGGCACAGTTTACACTCACAGTGTGCCAATGCAGCTTTGCATCCAGGTCTAAACCCTCGAATCCAAGCAGCCAGATTTCGATTTCAGGGCAATGCTAATGACCCAGACCAAAATGGAAATACCACCCAAAGTCCTCCATCCAGAGATGTCTCTCCAACGAGTCGTGACAGCCTAGTGGCCAAACAGCTAGCTCGGAACACTGTGACCCAAGCCCTGTCAAGATTTACGAGCCCTCCTGCAGGAGCGCCCCCAAGGCCTGGGGCGCCCCCTACGGGGGACGTTGGCACCTGCCCTCCAGTCGGTCGGACCAGTTTAAAGACTCCTGGCGTAGCACGAGTTGACAGAGGAAACCCTCCTCCTATCCCTCCAAAAAAGCCAGGGCTCTCCCAGACTCCTTCTCCACCACACCCCCAACTCAAGGTTATTATGGATAGCAGCAGGGCCTCCAGTGCAGGGGCCAAAGTTGATAACAAAACTATGGCTTCGCCTCCTTCCACTTTGCCACAAGGGAACAGGGTAATAAATGAGGAGAATCTCCCTAAATCATCTTCCCCTCAGCTGCCACCAAAACCATCCATAGATTTAACTGTGGCACCGGCAGGCTGTGGCGTTTCAGCCCTGGCCACGTCTCAGGTGGGTGCCTGGCCTGCTGAAACCCCTGGACTGAGCCAACCTGCATGTTCAGAAAGTTCCCTTGTCATTCCCACCACCATTGCCTTTTGCTCTTCCATAAACCCTGTTAGTGCCTCATCTTGTAGAACAGGTGCCTCAGACAGCCTCCTGGTAACAGCATCAGGTAAAGGGATTGAAATATTATACCCTTTTTTGAAGAATGTGGCCTGTCTTCTCACTTGCCTTAATTTCCTTCACATTGCCTTGGAACTTTTTTTTTTTTTTTTTGATACTTTTTTTCCCTATTTCTTTATCTCTTTCCCCTCTCTCTCTCTCTTTTTTTTTTTTTTTCCTTGTATTTTTCTTTAATGGCTCCAGGGTATGGTGATTCATCTCGCTACATGAGTTGTGGTTTCTTGATGCTAAGTGCTTTCTTTTTTAAAATAACCTGAAAGTGGTGGTTTGGAGCACATGGAGACCATTAATTTAGAGACACTAAAGCATTTCCATGGGAAAAAAGACTGTTCCTTCTTGTTAAATATTTATCTCACGAGGCTTCAGTATTAGGGGGTCGTCACCAGACAATCTGTGCTCAGTTCTGTCCTTCAGAGAGAACGTTAAAAAATCCTTTCAAGTGGTTATGAATGCTTCAGTCTACCTCGAATTGTCAAATTGATCAGATTTGCTCCATAATTGGTATGTTCTAAGTTTTAGTAGTGGCTTGGTATTCTTCTCAACCTCAAAAATAGAGTACGTAAATTTTAAGTCCCTGTTCTTATTTTAAAGGCTGTTTATTCCGTCCCCAGCATTTGTCGTCCAGCCCCCACGCACAGATGGATAACATCGCTTGTAGGTATAGTGGGGAAGGTTTTCACTGCAGACGTGCTTTGTGAAGTATGTGACTCTTAAACGAAGGAGTTGATAAAGAACTGGGTTTTTCCCTTTTGTTATGCAGTGCTGGAGAAAGCATCGCTTTTTATTGACATGACTGGATTAGTTCTTCCTTGAGCAAATGTGGCTCTAAAATAATGTTAGAGTGTCAAAGATACGTTGAAACTTGACAGCAGTCTCTCTTACCGTGGAGTCTTAGTGGCTACCAGAGACCATGGGTTCTAATGAGAGGGAACTTCAAGAATTAAGTGAAGGGTTGAGTAATGTTGTTTATATTTAAAACTCAAGAGTGTGGGGAGTGGGAATGAGAAAAATAGGGAGCACTGTTCTTGCTAATTGTCAGGTAATGAGAGCAGTATGCCAGCATTTACTTACCTAATTATAACTGTTCCTTGAAATTGTGCTCATTGAGAGGCTGCTCTTCGTATTTTGGTGCATAATTGGGAATTGGAAACAGGATGGCCTTTGCTGTCAGTGAGACCTGCGCTGGAATCTAGGCCCTGCAGTTTATAGCTGTGTGTCTTGGTGATTCTCTTGGACTGAGCAAATTTTCTCATTCTTCATGTGGAGTTTATGCTTCTCATATGAGGTAGGGTGGCTGTTAGGATTAACTACCCTAACGTGCAAAGAGCTTGGTCTTGCATTTGGAGCAGAATGAGTGATGAATAAATAGAGGTGATACTCTTGCTTCATTGATATTGTTGCTTAAAGCATTTTCGAAAATTTGTTTTAAAATTGATGTCACTATTCGTACTTTGTGATATCTTTACAGCATTTAGCCTTCCATATTTTTAATTCAAAACGGTATAACTGAGCTGAACAGCCCTTCCCATGGCATAAGAATGATGGTAGCTGTTTTCCAGAGCTAAATCCACATTCAAAGTAGGAATTTTTGCTGCCATTCAGGAGAACCAGAGAATGTACCGTAAGGTCTGAGGGCCATCTCAAAGCAGAGATTCCAAAACCCTTGGGAGCCGCAACGGTGCTGTTGACATAAAGGCACAAACTGTAAAACGGAAAACACTTGCTGTTTTGTCAGATTTTATTTTATTTTTTAAAGATTTTATTTATTTATTGGACAGAGACACAGGGAGAGAGAGAACACAAGCAGGGGGAGTGGGGGAGGGAGAAACAGGCTTCCCGCTGAGTAGGCAGCTGGATGCGGGGACCCCAGGACCCCGGGATCATGACCCAAGCCCAAAGCAGATGCCCAACGACTGAGCCACCCAGGCACCCCTTGTCAGCTTTTAAAAAAACTATAAAACCATCTTTGCTTTGGACTGTGATGCTTTGCCAATTATTGCCTCAGGTCGTGACTGTGCTCCGAGGTTCAGCCTCAAGTGTCTTGGTCTCAGTGGAAAAGCTTTAAAATCAGCGTCCATAACTGAGGAACATTTTGTCAGCAGGATCTTAAACTCGGTAGACAAGAGAATTCCTAGACTATTACATGTTCGCCAGAATGACCTAGCTAGGATAGAGTGGAATTTTGGATAAAGGTGCTATGATCCCTCTGAAAAATGCCCTTTGCTTGTGTCTACAGAGCAAAAGAGGATAAATGAGGGAACCAGAGTAACAGCAGCCACTGAAGATAGGTGAAACTGGCACCTCATTTTCTGTTCTCTGGTTTTGCAGTTGGCCAAAATCATCTCAGGATTCCAGAATTACCCAGTGGGATGATAAGTTTCTAAATTACTTGGTTATGGGGAGGAATAGTCATTCAGTAAGCTTTCCCTGAGCATCTAGTCTGGGGAATAAAAAAGTTATTACAGTAACATAAGAAGGGTGATTAAATCAACTGTGGTTGCAGGTCAGCCTAACTTTTCCAAATGAGATCCAGGATTTCAACTGCTTTTCATTTGGGTTGCCCCTATGTTTGCCGCCATGCCCCTAGCCTCCAGGAAGCACCAGAGCTCCTTCTGTCTTGCTTCTTAACCTATCTGTGCCTGGGTGAACTTGGGTCTCTCCAGATCATAAGCTCATTGAAGGTTATTAATCTTCTAAATAGCCACTAATGCCATTGTGGTTGGTAGGAGCAGGGCATAAGGACAGAGCACATCTGCCAAATCCTTGGTAGGTAGATGTCTGTTCCAAATTCAGTGAGGAGTAGAGCTCTGGACTGAGCCTAAGAAGAAGGCGGGGTTAGTCCACTTCTACCTCTTTCTTCTGAGCCATTAGCTTTTTCATCTAAAAATGAAATCATTGAACCAAAAAAAAAAAATAGTTTCAGACCAGAAAGATTTATTAAACTTGCCTATTGAATTTTTCAAACAGCAGTACACTACCTCTCCCTTCCTGGAGAATCACTAGATCCCATATCTTTAAAATTCTCAAATTCTGAGTTTCTATATCCGCTTATATCTGTGACAAACAATTACAATTTAGCTAAAGCACTCCTGAAGAGAATTTCAATGACAGAAGATACCACTTTAATGAATTATGTTGTAAATTTCTCTATTAGTTTTTATGGCCAGATGTTAAATTTTTAAATAGCATTTTAAATTCTAAATGAATTAAAATTTCTTGTTCCTCCTGAACTTATCCAATGAATGCATTTTAACTGTTAGGTGAATAGACGTCTAAATCAGAAATCACCCTAGGCAGCTGAGTTTTCATACCCTTGGAAACTTATTTCTGGTTTGTTTTTGGTTTGGGGTTTTTTTGGGGGGAGGGTGGTAGTGGTTTGGTACATTTTTTTTTAATTTGGTTCAGACATTTTTTTCCTTAAACATTTATTTTAAAAAAAATGATCCTCCCTGTAAGATTGGCTTAAAGTCTAAATCTGGAAATGAGACCTATTTGAGCTATGACATTAACCTTCTCCACACTCTGAAGCTGATGCCAGAAGCTGTTCTCAACTTCTGTTCCCTCTTGCATTGCATGTTCTGTTCCCTTCGTCACCCACCGCATGTTCTGCAAGATGCTCACCTTTACTAATGTTTGCATATGACGCTGCCAAGCTGAATGACCTTTTTCTAACCTCATTAAAGTAGCTGTATGATGCAGGTCTGTTCTATCATTACCTAAGCAGTCAATAAATATTACCATTTTTATCATTGTTGGGAATTTCAAATGAACAATAAAGGCCCATGGCAAAATTTTATTTTATCCCATATGGATGGAAGGATTCATTTAAATAACTTAAGCTATTGGAAATGGTAGTGGGGATAAAAGTTTTATTTAAACTTTAAGAATACTTGGTATTTATAAAGCATTTTTCCTTTTAAAAATATATTCCACACCTCTTAGAAAATAAAAAAAAAATCATGTATATTCCTCTGTTGTTTTTGTATGACAGAAAACTGATTTCTTGAGTGGTCTAAAGATTGAGAAAATTTTTGAATAAATATTTTCTCTTTCAGATAGCTTAGCATTAACAATAGAGTTTCCCAGCATACTACATCCCAAGTTTCCATAGAAGGCATTTAGAAACATATCTGCATTTAAATTGTCACCCAAAGCCTAGAATTGCATTGGGGGGAAAAAAAATGAAGACAAAATCTAAAAGAGCAAATCATTTGATATATAGGTGTTGTTATTCTTTATAGGACATCAATAACAAAGACTATTTGGAGGAGCTAGAGAAGGTGGGGGTAGCAGGAAGGACAGTGGGGGTGGAGGAGGGAAAAGGGTTGGGAGAGAGCGTACCAGGAGCTCAAGGGGAGAAACTCACTTTGTGAGTTGTGAGCCACACTCCCTTCTGTTCCACAGAGGACCACCTTGCAATGCCTTCATGTTACTTTTGTGTTTGCTTTGCAGTCAAGGTGTCATACCTTGGTGTTTATAATTTCTCTGTTTATCATCCATTTCTAATAAGTACTGATTTAATTTTTGTGGGCTTGTTTTTTTTGTTTGTTTTTAAGAAAATACAAAAGGTAAAATGTACCAGAGAGGAGCCTTCTTGTAAGTATGAAGTAAAAATACTACTTTTGTAAGAAGAGCTAATGAATATCAATGGGGAAATACCATAAAGCTTAGATAAATATTTAATTTTATAAGCATTTGAATTTTGTTTGTCATTGCAGTCTAACAGGGTAAAAACAATAAATTATTCATGAACCCAAATGATTAATTATGAAGATGTAATATCCAGCTTTTAATAAACAGACTAGTTTTATATGTATAAACTGCTTTTTTTCACAAATAATTTTTAAAATACCAAGAAATCTTTTGCTTTTAATATTTGTTAAATTAATTCAGGTCTCAATTATACAAATTTATTACATATTAATGTAATACCCATATATGTAGAATATTATCCTGATACCAAGGTGGAGGAAACATAAAAAGATCATCTGTCCAACTACAGAGAATGTTACTGGGTTTATGCAGAGAGTGTACCCTGAGGAGTGAATATGTGCACATAGGCCCCTCCGTATACACTGTATACACCGGGATTACTTTGAGGTATTTGGGGCTTCAAAAGGAAGAAAGTACAATGACTTATTTTGAAAGTTAACTGTATCTAAAACACATCAATACCTATATATCACGTTAAATAAACATTTTTACTTTACTGTTTTTACAGCCTTTTGACCAAGGAAGAATTCAGAAAATTTTCCATGCTATATGCAGCCGACTTCACACACTTAACAGATTCTCTTCTAAAGCTGCTAAATACTGATGAGAAATATCTAACTATGATAACTCTTATGATTCTTATTAAAACTATATGGTAGAGTGTCCTGTTTTGTTGGCTAGTAAAAGTTTCTGGTACACAAGTTGTAAAGATGGCCAGATGACAAAGTCTTCAGAATCATGTCTTGCATATTTGTACTGGTATACAGTATTTTAGATTCAATTATATATGTCGTGTTTCTTTTAGCTCTTGATATGACTAGCACTTGGGTCCCTTCATTATTTTTTCCCCAAATAAGGGAATTCAAGTAACGTAAATAGATTTCTTGGCAATATTTGATCCCTCTTAGTGATCTGTATAAATTTTTAGTTAAATACCTTGGAAACATGGTTGAAAAAAGAAAATCTCTATTTCTTACGATTATTTCTATACCTAAAGATGTCAGTTCACTTTTCAGATTGATATTGAAATTGAGGAAATATGTTCGTAATTTTAAAATTCAAATTGTTTTGAAACCTTGAAGTGGAATTTGAACTTTTAAAATGAGATAGCCATCTTAGTTTCCTAAAACCAACCACTACTTTAACATTTATATGTGTAAGACTGACAACTAAAAATAATATGTCACCGTGTATATTAATTTAATTAGCAGATACAAGATTGAAATAACAGTACAGGTTTGTGCTAAGTAAATATTAACAGATTGATAATGTTAGAAACCACATAATCCTCTAAGGATACATATCCATATGTCTGTGCGTGCGTGTGTGTGTGTGTGTGTGTGTGTGTGTGTAATTCAGAAACAAGTGGGTAATATCTGTCTCTTGTCCTTGCTCCTACTCTAACTAGGGTCACTTTAACCCACAGGCTGGTCACCCTCCCTAACCCCTTTGCTAATGAGTGGTGGTCCTGCCCCCCTGGCTGGCAGGCCCACCCTTCTTCAGCAAGCTGCTGCCCAGGGAAATGTCACTTTATTATCAATGCTGCTTAATGAAGAAGGACTGGACATTAATTACTCCTGTGAAGATGGCCATTCTGCCTTGTATTCTGCTGCTAAGAATGGACATACAGGTAAAGATGGCAAGATCTTACCTTTTACAAAAGGATGGGGAGTCAAAAGCACTGGTAACCATTGCCATGAGCAAAAGGTTCTTTTGGTTTTGATTTTCTCTTACAGGTAGTAGTGGATAATTTTTTTTTTTTTGCATGATTTAAAGATTTTGTAAATATTGTTTTAAAAAAAAAATCCAAACTATAGTTTTGTAAAAATGTAAAATTTCAGGGGCACCTGGGTGGCTCAGTCTGTTGAGCAACTGACCCTTGATTTCCCCTCAGGTCATGATCTGAGGGTTGTGAAATCAACCCCCCATTGGGCTCCATGCTCAACGTAGGGTCTGCCTGAGATTTTCTCTCTTTCCCCTTTCCCTTTGCCTGTCCTCCCATGCTCACTCACTCACTCTCAAATAAATAAAAATCTCTTTTTAAAGTAGATTTTATTGCAGCTAGCAAAAAGTGATCTTTGTTTTATGCACAATGATATGTATTGTGATGTCAAAATTTGGGGTCTAGTACTATGAAGCACATTTTAGAAGAAAGCCTTCCATCTATAATCACTTTAGGCAGGACAAAATAGCTCTAATTTGTCTCTTAGAATACCTGTGTATGAAAGTCAAAGTGACAGGACTTAACACATGCTACAGTGAGGGCAAGTTTTAGAAGTTAGAGAAGGTCATGGGTCTGAAACTTCTGTCATTGGAACAATTTATAGTTATTTGGATTTTTTAAGAGAACTGAGGAGTTGTACAGCTACAAATGACATATTGATGAAGTCTGGGAATTATTCTTGTTTCTCAAGTCTGGTGGTCAAATTTGCTAAAACATATGGTTGCACAGAGAAAGATAATTTGCCGGCAAATCCAGAATCAAATAGCATTGCTCATATAAGCTGCATGATTGTTGAGTACTTTGGAGAAGTTTTCAGAGCTTCACTGTGTTCAAGTGGACTAATTGGAACAATCCAGTGAGCTAAGAAGATAGCTCATGATTTTAAAAGTACTTTTGGATTCTTCTTTACTTCAAAAGCCCTGTGGGAATTTTCTTTAATGTCGAGAAATTCAATCTAGCAAATAGCATGAGGAACCCGAGTCCTAGATGATACTTATGCCAGAGTTAGGTGACTTTTTGTGGGTTTACCTTACCCATGAAATTACGCGTAGGATGACCATCACATGGAAGTATTTCAAAGGTTAATCATCACAAAGTAAGAATTTAACTCTTTAAATACAAAGAATGGTATTTCAATTCGGCAAGTAGATTTTGTTCTCTACCCAATAACATTATCTCCTGGTATAGACTGGTGGAAAAATCTGGTAAAACATTTTCTGATATATAACAATCTTTTCTCTCATCAGCAACTCTTCCCAAAGTCACACACACACACACACACACACACACACACACACACACACAGAGTCTTACCTAGTTGGTGAGTCTGGGGCGTTAGCATCTTCTGGAAAAGAGGCTACTTTCTCTGTATATAGCCTGTGGGGTCTCATATCCACCATGCTAGAATTGTCAGGTGGACTGCGCACGGGAGAGGTCCTTTAGGTTTAGCATCTATGTAGAGCTTGTTTAGAATTTGGCTCACCATAACTCTAAATGGGGAATTTAAATGGCTTTCTATTAAAATCCACAGACTGTGTGAGATTGCTGCTGAATGCAGAAGCCCAAGTCAATGCTGCTGATAAAAATGGCTTCACACCCTTGTGTGCTGCAGCTGCTCAGGGACATTTCAAGTAAGTGGTGCTCTGAATTCTTCCTTTTCCCCCCAGTGAAAAGAGTCTCTATAATCTGCACACATATTTCAGTTCTGGCTGAATGTGTAAGCTAGTGCTTAAAATCCACTGGCAAATAAATTCACTAAATATATTTGAAGATTTAAATGAGAAGTAGGATCCTGAATTTGCTCTTCTTCTTTAAAGGAGAATAGTTGTGTATGAGGAACGTGAAGAAGAGAAATGGGTTGTGTGTCGACCTCACGTGAATGAACTTGCTTCTGAAGAAAATCGATTTATAGTCTATCAGCATATATGCAGTGATACATACACTATTAAAGACTGTAATTCACTGTTAACCAACCACCCAACACAAGAAAGCTTTTTTACTTGCGATGGCATTAAAAGTAAATTCTAGAATTAGATTACGAGAATCGTAACTTCCAAGTGGCACTTCATTCACTATTAAATCCCAGTATATTCACCTTGTTTTATCATCTTAAAAAATTGAAGCAGAAACTTTTCATACTAAAAGTAATTAGAGCACAAACCCAAAAGAACCTACCAACTGAAATATGTGTAAGTTTAACAGTGATTTCTTCAGGAGCCTCCCAAGTCTGTTGAACACAGACATGGCTTTTTAAAATTAAGAGTCATGGTTTTATAAAACAGAATGCCACTAAGCTACCTGCTTTCTCGTCCTATGCTGAAATGTCCTGTAGGGAATGCAAGCTGTTTATCTAACTATCCTGATAGATACATTCTTTTTTTCTTTTTTTAAGTTTTTTAAACTTTAAATTCAGTTAATTAACATATGTTGTATTAAGAGTTTCAGATGTAGAGTTCAGTGATTCATCAGTCTTATGTAACACCCAGTGCTCATTATATCACATGCCCTCCTTAATACCCATCACCCAGTTATCCCATCCCCCTATGTCCCCTCCAGCAACCCTCATTTTGTTTCCTATGATTAACAGTCTCTTATAGTTTGTCTCCCTCTCTGATTTTGTCTTGTTTTATTTTTTTCCTTTCTTCCCCTATTATCCTCTGTTTTGTTTCTTATATTTCACGTATGAAAAAAAAATTCACATATGACTGAGATCATATGATAATTGTCTTTCTCTGGTTGACTTATTTCATTCAGCATAATATGCTCTAGTTCCATCCTTGTCATTGCAAATGGCAATGTGGCTGTTGTGGACATTGCTGCTGTAAACACTGGGGAACAGCTGCCCCTTCAGATCACATTTGTATCTTTGGGGTAAATCCCTGGTGCGATTGCTGGGTCATAGGGTCACTCTATTTTCAGCTTTTTGAGGAACCTCCATACTTTTCCCAGAGTGGCTGCACCAGCTTGCATTCCCACCAATGGTGTAAGAGGGTTCCCCTTTCTCTGCATCATTGTAATATCTATCATTTCCTGACTTGTTAATATTAGCTATCTGATAGAAATATTCTTAACATATTTCATAATTCCTATAATACGGGTTTTAAGGTTCACACTAATGTTATTGATTCTAATTGTCACGTTTTAAATATTCAAAATGCATCTTTAAAGCGTACGTTGTTTTTTTCTGTGTGTCGGTTGCAGACCTCGTGAGCGTATTGTTGAGGACCATAGATATTGTGTCTGTGTCCTGAATCTTCCAGAAGGGATTTCTTCATCAGGCCTAGGCTTTTACATGTGTTGTCACCCAGCAATGAGTAGTGCCACTTACTTGGAAAGTCTTAGAGTACCAGGAATGCAGGCATGGGTTGCTTTGTCAAAAAGAAGAACCCTGGGCATTGATTAGTTTAAATGTATATGAGATACAAACACATATCAATATGTAACTTTTTAAAAAATATATATATATAAACCAAAAGTTTTCAAGAAAAGTCAGGAGAAAAAAAAGCATATACCTGACGTGAGAAAATGAAGATGTTGTAAATTGCTTCTTAATTTGATTATGATTTAACCTACTTTTCTCCACTTATTTGCATCTCATTTTACAAGTTCTTTGCACAAATGCCACAGAGCCTTGAATTCACCTGTTTCTTTCCTCCTTGATTCTCAGAGTAGTGAGTTTCTGCTTAGCCATCTTTTTTCCTTGTGAATAGCCCCCCTGCGGGAGACAGGATAGCCTGTGCTGTCTGTTCTCCCCAAGGTAGCCCTTTGCTCAGCCTCTCTGCTGCCTTTTATAGTGCAGGCGCATGGCGCCCTGCTGTCTGAGCTATTTATAATTATTTTCTCAAGTGAAAAATCTCAAAATGACTCAGCAGTCTGACTTTTTTCAAGGTTTAAGCTATTTTGAACCACAAACAATATGTATGTCATATATATATATATATATATATATACAGTTCAGCCATTCATCCCAATTAGTTAAATACATTGCAAGGACTCCACGTTTACAAGTTGGTTACAGAAAAGTGTCAAAACACTTGTTCAATGCTGCTGTCTTAAATTTCCATAGACGTGATTAAATTTGTGATTAAAATATATCTTCTAGCCTTGCTACAAAACTGTATCCATATAATAAGACCCACAGTAGTTGATACATATATAAGTAAAAACAGTTGATGTAGAAAGATACAGAATTGCTTTAGCATTATTTCCTTTATTTAATAATCTGGGTCAGGTCCTTCGGAAATCAAACCAGTTTTAGTCTGATTAATTGTAATCTTGTGTTTAGGTGTGTAGAATTATTAATTGCATACGATGCCAACATTAATCATGCTGCTGATGAAGGACAGACACCTCTATACCTGGCCTGTAAAAATGGAAATAAAGAGTGTATCAAACACTTATTAGAAGCCGGAACAGACCGCAGTGTAAAAACCAGAGTAAGTACCAGTTTTGGGGGGCTTTGTCCTATAATTTACCCTGTCTGCCAACTCTGTAGGTAGAACAAAATATATTAAAATAGAGGCTGCTTTGTTTTTCTTTGCTTTTAGGCTCTCGAATACGGACAGGGTCTGATCTCTGACTTCCGTTGGAGTGTCTGCTATGAAAAGCCTTGTCCGTTAGCCTAACCAGTCCTTTATCCTCTGAATCTCAAATTATGTAAAAGAGAAAAATGAGTACCTGTAGCCTGGCTATTTTCCAAATCAGGGGAGATGATAGAAGTGTAAGTTTTTAATCATTCGACAAGTATTACCTGAGCACCAGCCGTCCTCGGGACAGGAGAGACAGCAGCAAATCAAGCAGTTCTGTCCTCATGGATCTTACATCCTCATGGGACTGGAGGGGTAACCATAGGCAAGTAAGTAAACAGATAGTGGCTGGATGTTTTAAAGATCGGAGTGCCTGGGCTGGGGGAGTTCCTTCAGTTGGTGGGGAAAGTCTTCACTGAAAATGTGACATTTGGGCCGAGACCTGATAGAAGCCAGGGTGTGGGCCATGAAGGGATGTGGGGAGCAGTGTGCCAGGCCGGAGGTGGAGAGCTCTGGTACCCTCAGGGCACCTCAGGCAGGCCAGTGTGGCTAGAGGCAGCCATAGAAGGTCTCGTGGGCCATGGCGAGCACTTGGAATGAGGCCTTTGGATGGTTGGTTTTGAAGAGAGCAAGGACATGAACTGACTCATTTTTATGAGCCACTTTGGCTGCAGACTTGAGAATAAAATGTAGGTGGGGCAGAGCAGCTGCAAGGGAGACCCATAGGAATCTGTTGTTTTAATCCAGGGAAGAAGTAATAGTGGTTTGGATCAAGGTTGAGGGGTAGAAATGGTGGTAAATTGTCTGATTCTGGATATGTTTTCAAAATGTCTATTTTATAGAAGAGCTGCAGGAGGATCCCCTGTTGCGGTGGTGGCAGTAACCGTGATCTAAAATTACTGCATAATGGCTGAGAGATCAGGCTCTGAAATCAAACCTGTGAGGCTCAAACCATCCCTTCACAAAGCTGTGTGAGCTTAGGCAAATTATGTTACTTTGCTGTGCCTTGGTTGACCCCTCTACAAAATGAGTCCAATAATGGTAGCCATGGTTAGGGGTATTAAAGTGAAATGAGGTAATCTATATAACATAGTTGGTATGGTGCCTGGGAACTGTAAGCAGTGAACAGATGTTCAGATGTTTGTGACAAGGTAGTGCCCATTGCCGGAGGAGAGTTATCTGTGCTCGCTCTTCCCCCGTGACTGATGTTTGTTGTTGTAAGATTGTGTAGCACCTCATGGAGTTCAGGGTCATTGTCTGATTTGCCCCAGAACTGGAAGCACTATATGCAGAAATCCACTGTGGACCCCAAATCGCTGTTGACTGCATCCCACACAGCTCTGATGTCTCCTGTACAAGGTGCACAGAAAAAGTCAGTGATTTTGAAAGTGAAGACAATTAGAGTCTGATGCATGGAAGAGTCCTTGGATAACAATTCTGGCTCAGCCACGCACAAATGCATTTGAATTAAAACTTCTCAATTAGCCCTCCCAAATTTGTCTTCATCAACCTGTTGTGAAACACTTGAAGACCAGGGGCTCAATCCTGTGCACACTGACATGCATTTCTCAGAGGGTTCCCTCTCTGGGCTAGAGGAGTTAAGGAGCTTCCATCACCTTTATTATTCTGGGAAGCTGCAAAAACAAAAAGTAAGGTAATTCCTGAGCTCAGTGAAGTGTGGATCATGATGGAAGCTCATGCTTCCATCATAGGAAACGTCCTTAAAGTTTCCCAGGATAAAAAGGCACATTTTCTATTTTATAAGTCACCCTTAGATACTGGATTATTGTTGTATTTATGTTTTCTTTTCTGGGTTTTTTTTTTTTTTTTTTTTAATGACAAGTGTACTCCTTAGTCCCCATTGACTATTTAACCCACCTTCCCTCACACCCCCACCTCTGGTAATCATCAATTTGTTAATTAAGACTCTGTTTCTTGATTTCTGTCTCTTTAACTTTTTTCCCTCTATGTGTTTTTTCTCATAAATTACACCTATGAGTGAAATCATAAGGTTCTTGTCTTTTTCTGACTGACTGACTTCACTAAGCATTATATTCTCAAGCTCCATCCATGTTGTTGCAAATGGCAACATTATTCTTTTTTATGGCTGAATAATATTCCATTATATAATAGATTATATATCTCACATCTTCTTTATTCATCAGTCGGTGGATGCTTGGGCTGCTTCCATATCTTGATAATTATAAACAATGCAGCTACAGACATAGGGGTGCATGCCTCACTGTGAATTAGTGTTCTTGTATTCTTTGGGAAAATATCCAGTAGTGTGATTGCTGGGTCATAGTTTAGTTCTATTTTTAACTTTTTGAGGAACCCGCATGCTGTTTTCCATAGCACCTGCATCAGATGGTGGATTTTCTTAAATAATTTACTAAAAGAGAACCAACAATTAATGTTATAACCAGGGATATAAGCCAAGTATAAACATTTTCCATTGAGTCCTATTGCTAGAGCTTTAAAAAAAAAAATCCTTTTTACTTATTTTTTGAGAATCTGAGAAAATAGTCCAATGTTATACTTACTCATTTAGTTTATACAGTTTAAGAAATCTGTGATACTACACATACTTAATATAAAATTCTACCTTATATATAAAAAGTGAATGAATTTCACATTACCAAACTGAATGAAAAGTAAGTAGTACAGCATAAAAATAAAAATGTAAGTCACGTCCTGTAGGAGAACACAGAAGTCCATGCTCTGAAGCTACTTGTTGATGAACTGAATAATTGCAACAATCGAGTCTCCGAAGTACAGAGGAAAACGGTATATTTGATAGAGGAACTTAAGGGAATAATTATTTCCTATGATTTTTAATAAATCAAAGGGGGAATGGAAAATTGAAAGTTTTTCAGAAATGATTACACAGCCTTTGTAATGTAAAAATTAGGAAAAAGTCAAGAGGTTTGACTAGGGAAGGTCAGGAGCACTTACACTCACTCTGGTGCCTGATTAAGGCTTACCCAAGTGAAGTCTAAGCCCAACAAAGTCTAAGCCGTGAAATGCTTTGCCTGGCGGGAGTGTATGCCTGAGAACTCTAAGGTATTCCATTTACTGCCTAGCCATGGTCTTGTCTTAGCCGAGTCGACTTCACTGGTGTGAAGTACAGAACCAGACAAAAACCCACGTCATCAAGAGATGGCTTTAGCAAATGATCAGAGACCTCCTCTAAATGTACACTGTTACCACTTACTGTCTTTCCTTGTCTTCTACCCTGTTATTTTTTTTAAAGTGTGCTTTAGTTCACTTAAATATACTTAATAGAGCAATATGAAATACCCTTTAAAAAAAAATTGGCCAAAAAGGAAAATAAAGTAAAAGATACAAATCAACAAAATAATTCTGTTCTTTTATGAGTCTTACAACTGTAATGAAGACTGGTACCTGAGTGGAAGGAAGACCCTTGAGAGATGGAAAGGTTTTCCCTAGAAAAGTGCTTGTCAAATTTCTGAATGTCTGAATCCCCCAGAGGGCTGGTGAGGGCACAGATTGCTGGGCCTCCCCTCCAGAGTTTTTCATTCAATTGGTCTGGGTGGAGGCTGAACAACTCTCATTTCTAGCAGTTCCCAGGTGATGCTGCTACTGCTGGTCTGGTGACCACTCTTGAGAACCACTGCCCTAGAAGAGAGGTCTGAATTTACTCTGTCAACAAGCTAAGTGGATAATGAAGACCTCACAGTAACATTCTAGAGAATGGGCCCAATAATTTTAGTTGGAACATTTTCTAAGCTTGCATTTATGTTTCCAACCACAATCAGAGAGCTCACAACAGAGGTCCATAGACATTCACAAAGTGAAATTGGCCTTGCTTTTCCTATATGTCCACCTTTTCCATATTACCTAGATTTTTTCCTTCAAGAATCACTGGCATAAAATTTTAAGATCACCAGTTAAGACTCTGCCTCGTATGTAAAGCTGGCTTACAGCCGCATTCATTTAGTACATTACTAATAATACTGTATTTGGATATAAATATTGAAAAATCTTCATGCTAGAGTTCATTCTTTTTTGTACTATTAAACTCCAAATGGCTAACCATTAAATGGAAATTCTTACAGAAGAGCGAACATGAGTCATAGCAATGGGTATTACTGTAATTGACAGAGGTCTGAGAACTTGACTTAGCTCATCAATGATATTCAGGATTGGAATGCCTGCTTTTCCCTGCTCACTGGTTCATGCCCAAGAACATTTAGAGGTGAACTTTAAAATAAGACTGTTCTCAACATTAATGTTGTAATCAACTCTTTTCTTCCTGGTCATTTTATTTTTAGGATGGCTGGACACCAGTTCACGCAGCTGTGGATGCTGGTAATGTGGACAGCCTCAAGCTTCTTATGTACCATAGAGCACCAGCTCGGAGAAACTCTTTGCATGAAGAGGAACCCGAGTCAAGTGTCTTTGACTTGGATCAAGGAGAAGAGAGTCCTGAAGGCACATCCAAGCCTGTCGTTCCTGCAGACCTCATTAACCACGCTGACAGAGAAGGCTGGACGGCTGCCCATATTGCTGCTTCAAAAGGTTTTAAGGTGTGTCTGGTAGCAGCTGGCGTCATTACCTGGTTGTAATTTGATGAGTGACACAATTGTCTGCTATTGACTGAGTGTATTTCAATGGAATGATTGGAGATTGAGTGATACCATTGCAGGAGACAGTCAACTACCCATATTAACTGACCTTTTTCCTGACCAGTAGGACTTACAGTCAACTGTATAGGAAACTTCTTTTTTTTAAATAAGATTTTATTTATTTATTTGTGAGGCAAGAGAGTAAGAGAACGTGCACAAGCAGGGGAAAAGGCAGAAGGAGAGGGAGAGGCAGACTTCCCGCCTGTCCTGTGGGGCTTAATCCCAGGCCCCTGAGATCATGACCCCAGCTGACATCCTGTGCTTAACTGATTGAGCCACCCAGTCACCCTGAGACTTCTATAAAAATCATACTTGGAGTTTGTTAGCAAATGTGGGAGTAATTTCAGACTTTTTTTTTTTTTTTGGTCTTAATCTTGTGTAAGATTAGGAGAAGGAGTTTGGTGTTGATTTAGTCAACTGGAATGTTTGATTCATGGACCAAGGCCATGCTACTGGTTAGAGGGAGGGCCAGGATGGAATTGCTTGCTCTCAACTCTGAACTACCTCAGTTACACTCTTGCTGGGCTGTTTTACTGGTAGATAAGTGTTCTCAAGATTTCACTCATCAGTTAGAGTAGAAAATGATTCTGATTATTAAGGAAATAGTAGGCCATTCCCTCATGCTTTTTTCTGTTTTGATCAGTTTAGCAATAATGTACTTCAGCAATAAAAAACTTTTAGGGAGCTCCCGAGTGCAGGGCACTGTGTAAGCTGACATCTCTCTGGATTGTTTACACGAGCAACTAACTGCTAGTTCAGTGGCAAGAAAACAGGGTACAGGACAAGTATAGACAAGAGAACACAACAAATTAAAATAAGGGTAATGGACATGCGGTTGGAACAGTATGAAAATGCAAATTTTATCTTATTTTTTGAAAAAAGAGAATGTACCTGTTTCAGAGAGCAGAGTCACAGGGATCTTAGACTCAGAAATGGCCCTTTCAGGAGGCAATGGAAGTGATCTTGGCCTTGCAGAGTAGGTTACATTCGCCACTTCTCGTTGGGATTGGCAAGTAGGTGAGATTGGGCCCCAGGAGGAACAGAGCCTGGAAGGAGGGAGGTGGGCAACAGCACCGGCTAAGCTGATGAGAGGTAGTGAGAAATAAGATGGAACTGGGGGTTTCATAGTACTGCATGGGCGTCAGTGACGTTTTAAGGAATTGGGACTTTATTTACTGGTCAGAGTAAAGCCACTGACATGTTTTGTACAAAGGAGCAAAACAATCAGTTCTATAGGTTGAATGATTAATTTAGCAATAACATAGAGAAGATTAAGAGTTATGAAAAAATGGGTGGCAGGAAGATAGAGTAGGTGAAAGATGAAGAGAGTGGCAGAAATAATGAGACATTACAGACCAGAAGTGTCCCTTGGGTTGCAGACAGATTAGGTGCAGAAGAGGGAGCTGACAAGAAGGGGTGCCGTGACGTTCCCAGAAAGAGAAGAGAAGAGGCGTCATTGTGATCAAGAAGACGGAACGTGGGTTTAGACATGCTGGATTTAAGTGCTGAGGTGTTCATCCAGATGGAGATATCTGGGAATAGCTAGAAATTACATTTGGAGCTCTTGGTTGGGTAACTTCCTATTATTACGACCTAGAACAGAAGCTGTTCATTTTGGACATTTTTTTTTTAATGAGCAAAAGGCATGATTTAGTTAAATGTGCAGATTTTGCTTTTTAGTAGTTTGCTCCCATTTTGCCCGTTAATAAAAAAGTACAAAAATTTTGTGAGCTTGATATACGTGTCTTGTCTTGAATGGGATGCAATATGTATGACGTAAAAGTTTTTAGGAGACAGAGTTGAGAGCTGTGAAAAGTTTACACTGGAAAACACACGGTTAATCTAAGACTATGAATCTCATTTGGTGGTAGAAGGGTACATTGAAAGGGTTCTTTTCAACCTGTTCTACCCCTCAAGAAAATCTGAGTATAAGGCAAGATGTTACTGATAGGAGTGGGTTGTGTACATTCAACCTGGAGACCAAAAAATTAAAAAATTAAAAAAAAAAACAAAAGAAGCATCACTGATCTACACTGTTCCGCTGCTGAGCATCTCATGCTCTGCAGAAGAGAAAACACTGCCAGGGTGGGTTACCTGCAGTGTGGGGCTCTTGTGTTGCTGCTCAGCAGTTATGGTTATGATCATGAACTTCATTATGAACTCCTTCTTGGTCCTGGTGCCTCTTTTTTTTTTTTTTTCTTAAAGATCTTTTTTTTAATTTATTTATTTGTCAGAGAGCGAGAGAGAGAGAGCACGAGTGAGAGCACAGGCAAACAGAATGGCAGGCAGAGGCAGAGGGAGAAGCAGGCTCCCTGCTGAGCAAGGAGCCCGATGGCAGGACTCGATCCCAGGACGCTGGGATCATGACTTGAGCCGAAGGCAGCTGCTTAACCAACTGAGCCACCCAGGCGTCCCTTTCTTAAAGATTTTATTATTTATTTGACAGACAGAGGTCCCAAGTAGGCAGAGAGGCAGGCAGAGAGAGAGGAGGAAGCAGGAGTCCTGCTAAGCGGAGAGCCCGATGCGGGACTCGATTCCAGGACCCTGGGATCATGACCTGAGCCGAAGGCAGAGGCTTAACCCACTGAGCCACCCAGGTACCCCCCTAGTGCCTTTTTGTAATCAAGGATGGTATCTTCAAGGATCCTCAGGCCCTGGGCCCACATAGATGCTCTGTCATTGTTGAGTAAAGGGAAATATGACCACTTTCTCTCATAGAAAATGACTCTCCCTCTATCTTCTTTAAAAGGCATAAGATAAATTTTGAATAAGAAAAGAGAGATTTTTAAAAGTGATCGTGACTGACAACTTTGGCACACTGCTGAGTAAAATCATAGATTAAAATAATAGATTTTTTTTTTAAGCCCCAGAATGAATACTTTATCTTCCAGGCTAGCCTCTTCATTTTATGATTAGGACATTTAAACCCTGGAGGGAGTAATAGAGAGAAGTTGGGAATGAAGCCCAGATTGCCTGATTTCATTATCTTCACCCTGTACCATGCTGCCTTCCTTCCTAGTCAAGGGTACGGGAAAGTTCTTCTGCGTCATTTGCTTAATACAGAGTTCATATCCTGGCTGACATAGTTCTCCAGAGAGCTAATCCATTTACAACTAAGTTCCTAAGACATTTTCTGGGGGAAAAAAAAAAATTTATAATTCTGAGTTAATCGTTTCGTGGGTGAAAAATTCTACCCTGACCACAAGCCGAGCTTAAAAAAAATGTTTCTTCTCTGCCCAGCAGCATCTATGTGTCCGACCTACATAAGACTGCGGTACATCATTACTTGTTTCCATGAGTTTTTCATTAAAAAATTGTGATCTCAGAGCTTGAAGGTATATAGCTTATTGAGACCAACCTCCTCATTTTGTAGATGAAAAATCAAGTCTCAGAGAATAGTGTAACAAATTCCCCAAGGTCAGTTCAGGGAAGATCAGATTCCCAAATCAGTGCTGCTTCTCCCACTTTAGTCTTGGTCTTTCTCCCAGTACGCAAGTCACCATTTAGTGTTCGGGAAAAGGAGTGCCTCTCTCTAAAGCAGGCCTGTGACTTATCATCGAGGGCAAACCTTTGTTTTCATCACAGTGTGAATAGAAAGAAGAGTTTCTTAGTGAAACTCTGTTGTGTTACGAGACCTCTGACATGCCAGATTAGTGCAATAGAAACATTAAGGAGATTTTCTGAATTTGATATCTCTGTTGTTGTAGCTCTCGTACAAAGAGATTCTTTATTTCGGAGGGCTGTGTGTGTGTTTGGCTGCAGGACTAGACTATAATCCCAGTTTATGTGCTATGACCGAAGCTGGTGGTTTCCTCTCACTCAGGCTCTTACGCAGTCTCTCTGGGTTAACGTGTTGATTATTTCGTGCAGACTCCCTCCTCTGCTTTCAGACCCTGCCTTACCCTTACTTTGCCTCCTATTTCAAGGACCAGGCTTTCTCTTTGTTTTTCTGGTTTTTCTCTTTCGTTTAATCATAGCAACTCCCATGCCCCATTTGCAACTGGCTGTCCTGTTTTAATTTTAAGAGTTTATCCAATCTTTCAGCTTGAACTGTGGCTTCTGCAGTCATGCATCCCAAACCTCAATCGCCACACCTGGCTTTTTTACCTGTCTTCCAGATGTTTCTTTCCAGCATCCTGGCAGTCATCTCTAGGCAGGCTTACTGCCCCCTGATCAGGCAGTGGCCCTCTTGTGACCATCTTTATGCCATTCTTGCATTGTGTTAGGACTGTGGTCTGCCTGATGCATAATTATCTTGTAGCCAGGGAGTGGCAGTCTCATCCTCTGGCACAGTGGCCTCCACCCCGACTGGGTGGTCTGATGAGGGTATGTGTCTCAAGTATAGGCCCACAGGGGGACCCAAGATTTAGATTTCCTCTCCCTGGGTCATAACTGCAGAGAATAAGATGATGGGAGTCGCTCAACTTCTTGTCATGTGGAATTGGGTAACTGGCTGGGAGAGGAGAAGGATAAGATACCTGTGAGGTTGGACCAACTCTTTGCAAAGAGGTTGATCATGATACATAGAAATCTGTTCTTGGGAATCTGTTTTATGTTTTAGATTCTCCATGGTTATTTCTTTTTTCTTCCCCCTTAACTTTTATGAAATTGTTTTTGAAAAGGCCAGACGACTCAGCTGTTAGTAAACAAAGGGAAGGCTATTATTCCAGAATATTCAATGCAGAGCATTGCATCCTTGCTTAATTTGAGCAGCAGTGATTAACGGACAGAATCCTAAAGGATTCTGATCTAATCTTAGCCAACCAGAGTCCCGTTGCACTCCTCACCCAAGACGTGGACTCTCCTTGTTCTCCGCTAACACCTTTCGTGGATCTGGGTTTTGATCTTTTTCCTCCTTGCGCTCTGTACTTTTTCCCTTGCCTGATCTTACTGATCCCCAGTTTACAACCTATAGAGATTCCAAAACGTTATCTGTAGCTTTTCTTAGCCATTTCCTGACTCTACCCAAGAACGTACTATTCAGGAGGGCCACAGTTTATAGGGCATCTCCTTGAAAACTAGAGCAGCAAAATTCCTTTGCCCAGTAGAGCCATTCTTTATGCCTGTCACCCCAGTGTAATTATTAACAGTTCCCCCCTTTTATCTCTTAAAAGTGGACCAGTTGGGGAATTATATGGTAACCCCATTGACGATCATATTCACTTTGGCTTCCATGAGAGAGCTCCACCTGGCTGCATCCCTTAGCCAGTCTGCTGCATCTCTTGTTCCTTCTGAATCCAGTACCATCACCGGGCATTTGTGTTTACTTGCTCTGTCTTCCTGACTTAACGAGTTCAAATGATTCATATAACTCTAGATTTTATTCCTTCGCATATGGAGTTTGGCTATGTTGCCTCCTCCATATCCCGTGGGCACTGCCCCTGGGGAGCCCTCCCCATCTGCTGTCTGGATTCCTGCAGGTTCTACCAGGCTCTTCATCTGTGGTCTCTCTGCCCCTGCAGCCTGCCATGAGAGGGGCCTTTCAGACCGGGGAATTTGGTCATGTAATTTCCCTGCTTAGCATCTTTCCAGGGGTCTGTCACGTCTAGGATAAGTGTCAGGCCTCTATGGTGACAGACAAGTCCCTTCCTGCTCTGGACTCAGTTCACCTCCATAGGCCCACTTCCTGTCTCCTCCCCTAATGCCTTCTGTGCTCTGAGCAGGCACTGCTGGCTGCTGCGCCAACACCCTGTGCTCGCTCTCCCCTCCCTGTCTTTGTGTCTGCTGTTCCCATTACCTCAAATGGCCTCTTCTCCTCTCCTGACCCTTCCTTGCCTGGAAAACATCTCAGCTTAAGTCTTGGCTTCCAGAAGTGAGGTGTTCCCAGGGCACCTCTCCACACTTCACTTAGAGTGCTTCTACTTTTATTGTTTGCATGCCTGTCTCTCTCTCCATCTCCTCCAAAAAAGAACACTTTTCCATTTTTGTATGTGCCGTGTCCAGCAGAGTCTCTGGCCTGCGAGTGCTGTTTGCTGAACTGATGAGCGAGTGGACTCTTACTGCTCTTCTTCCTAACTGAGCTCCTTCGTTTCACCTTCCTTCAGGACATCTTCCAAACGTACCAGTTGCTTTTAAGAATCAAACTTATCATGGCACTTTGCTTCCTGAATATATCCTCATGCCTGCAGAAAACCTATCTCCATGCCAGCCTTAGAACTCAGCCCTTCACAGCTAACTCCAGCTGTCTTTGTCTTTGGCCATTCCCCCCTAAATCTACCCTGTTGCTTATGCCATTATTTCTCATCTTAACAGCCTCCATCTCCCTGTGCTGCAAGTCCGTGGGCACACCCACACCCCTGGGGTGTTCACCCTGTGCATTTGCAGACTGCTTTCATTCTCCCTCCCTCTGCCCACTGTCAGACTCTCTGCTCCCTGACCTGATCTTGATCTTATATCTAGCTCCTTGGACTTGGGGTTTCTACTTAGTCTCCCTGTCCCTTCTACCTTGCTTCTCAGCTCTCCTTAAAGGACCATGGCAGAGGTGTGTCTCTGACCTTCAACATCTCTTCCCCGCTTCCTGTGTAGTAATGGATTTTGCAGAGTTCTGGGTCCATGACCACCCAATATAAAGATCACTTTCTCTAGACTCCTTGGCAGGTCATAAAGTCACCTACCTAAGTTCTGGTGAGTAGGATGTGAGTGGGAATGAAAGCTTAAGCTTAAAAACCTCCGCTTTTCAAGTCTCTGTTGCAGCAAATGTATCTCTAGCACGGTGAATAGGACTTTGGTTTAAACCCACTTGTCCAGATCTCTTGCTTTGTGTCACTTGGGTAGGACACCCTGGCTGGACACCCATGTTGGACATAGATTTCCATAAGCAGGGACTGGCATCACGGCATTTACCCTCTTCACATATCCCACCCATCAAGGAGAGAGCTTAGATTCCTTTCTCCACCTTTCCTCCCTCTTCCACCTAGTGCAACTTTGGCCATCCCTTGAGTGCATTTTGCCCATGTCTCTACTACACTTCACATTCCTCCCTGAGAAGCAGGACTATGGTCTTGCTTATCGTCACAATCCTCCTTTCCAGCAGGACCTGGCAGAGTGCTTAGTATCTCTTAAAGTGGTGGGGGTTAACGAACACTGAATACTTGCGAAGTGTTAGAACTGTGCCTGGCACTTAGGGGCACTCAGATAGCTGTCGCCACGCTTGTTGGTGTCAGTTGGGTGGAGGTTTTCACCTTCTTCCTCTTCCCCGTGGAGCCCGGCATGGTGTGGAATTCACACTTGTAGCATGGATACACGTCACCCTGCTAGCCTCCCGGGGATCGACATTGCTTGCTTCCTTATAGAGAAAGTCTTTGCTTATATTATTGCCCACTGACCTACCTGAGAATAATAAAACTTGTATACTTTGAAGGTCAGAGGTGAAAGAATCTTGCAGATTTGGGTTGGATCTTTTATCATTTCTGTTTCTAATTTGAAGTAACATCACCTAGAATTATATTGAGATCATTGACATTGGTCGATGTGCTATAATTCCTCACCAACTAATTGAATATTTGGGCTATTTTCTAATTGGTGATTATGTTGATTATGATAATGACAGCTAATAAATATTAAGAGCTTAGTACATGGCTGAGAATGAACTTTTTTTTTTTAAAGATTTTATTTATTTATTTGACAGACAGAGATTACAAGTAGGCAGAGAGGCAGGCAGAGAGAGCCCAATGTGGGGCTCGATCCCAGGACCCTGGGATCATGACCTGAGCCGAAAGCAGAGGCTTTAACCCACTGAGCCACCCAGGCGCCCCTGAGAATGAACTTTTAATGCATCTTTTTTTTTTCTTCAAGATTTTATTTATTTATTTGACAGAGAGAGAGATCACAAATAGGCGGGGAAGCACGCTCCCTGCTGAGCAGAGAGCCCGATGCAGGGCTGATCCCAGGACCCCGAGATCATGACCTGAGCTGAAGGCAGAAGCTTTAACCCACTCAGCCACCCAGGCGCCCCTTTTAATGCATCTTTTAAGTCACATAACAACTCTGAAAGTACAGATATTTAAACAAAGATAAGGAAACTGAAACAAAAATGTTAAATGATTTACCTAATGTTATAGATAAAATCATTTACATTGGCAGAATTAGGATCCAGGTCTGTTTTGGCTTTTCTGCTTTTGCTGCAAGTATTAACTTGCATAATAAAGGTATTATTCTTATCTCTTCTTTGGGAATTCACTGAGTTTAGTGTTCGATTGCATTCTGGTTAATTCCCCATTAGAGTTCATTTCTAAATCAGCGTTTCTGAAGTTCTCATCTACTATATGATGCATTTATTGGTATTATACCAATTAGTCAAAACAGTTGGATAAGAACTGTTATTTATATATTTGACTTTGTTTTCAGTTTATTTCTTGGCTTAGAGAGTTTCTGAATTTGAACCCTAGACCTATCTACAAAAACAAACAGACTTTGATTATAGCTGTTAGAGGAGATCCCTCCAATCTGAGCAGGGGCAGTGAGAAACCAGTGTTCCAGTCAGTTCCCTTTTCAGGCAAACCTCTGGTTCAGCTCCTCCATTTTTGGGCTCCGAAGACCTAGTCTCTCATCCCGCCAGCATCTGAAAAGATTCCCTACATCCGCTTGGCCCTCACACCAGCACTGGCTTCCTGTTCAGATTTCATTTAATTGGTGGTTTTCGCTTACTTACTTTCTTTTTGACCCTTAGGGGTTTCCTGTACTTCCTTATGAACTCACATATTAAAGTCTGTTTTGGAGGGCAGTATGAAGCAATTGGAACTCATGTACTCCTGGTGGGAGTGGAAATTGGTATAGCCACTTCTAGAAAGCTCTTTGCAGTATATACTGACCTGGAACAACATATGCTTAGCCTGTGACCCAGCAGGTCAGCTCTGAACATAACATCCAACAGAAATGTGTACATGTGTCCATCAAAGGATGCGTACTGGAACATTCATAGTAGATCCCGATGTCCATTAACAAGAGAATAGATAAGTAAGTGATGATGTATTCACAAAACCACACATGGAAGACCACACAGTACTTTAAAAAAAAAAAAAGAATAAACTATAATTAGTTTCAACATGTGGATGAATTTTATGGACATTATGTTGAATGAAAAGAGGCCAAATATGAAAGTGAAATTGCAGTATGATTCCACTTATATTAAGTTGATAAACGGGTAAACCAGCAACTGTTACTAGAAATCATCACAGTAGTTATCTGTGGGGGAAAGAGGAGGAGATGGAACATAGAGGAGGCTTCCAGAGTACGCCTTACGTAGTTATGCTCACTCTGTGATACTTCAAGCTTATTTGTCGACTTTTGTATGAGGATAGTATATGTCAATAAAAAATATATATAAATAAAAAACAAAAAATGATATTTCTGTGTTTTACAAAACAGAAAAAGATGCTTTACAGCAAGATTTTCAAACTACCTGGTTTAGTGTTGTTAGAAGTGAAAAAATGAAATCTGTCCAAAGCCCTGTGTGTGTGTGTGTGTGTGTGTGTTTAAGGGAGAGATGGAAAGGATGTTGCTTGTTTAATTTTTAGTTCCTTTTTATGGTTTCTGGTCTATTCAGTTCTGTGCTTATTCTGTTGGGAAATCAGTAAACAAGTCATCAAGTATTCAAAGTTGGTATAGCAGAGGTCCTTGGCCAATATCCTGAAGCTCTATCCTATCATGCAATTACTTACTTGAAAACGTTTGCACATATATTGTCTTCTACTTTGTTATGAAAAATTTTGGAGAATTTAGAGTTTCCATTTCATAGGTTCCTGACACTTTTTTTGGTGGGGATTTCCTGAAGCAACATAGAAGAAGATAGAGCTAAGAAAGAGAGGACACATATCTTCAGTATCTATTGGGAAAATTTTTCTAAAAATTCAGCATGGTGTTCATATTTTTCAAATAAAAATAGGACAGCGTAAGATCACAAATATAAATGTGCTTGCGGCGGGGACTCAGAATTGTTAAAATTGGAACCCTGCACTTACATGACCAGGAAAACAGTTCATCTAGAAAATAGCCCAGAGCACCAGTTGTAGCAAAAGTCTGTTTGCTTTATATTGTCAAATTACCATAAAAGGATACTGCCTGCTGAAGTCAATTTCCTTCTTAATTTCACTCCGCAACATGAGTGATTAGTAAGCTTTTTTTCTTTTGAGAAAGGCTGTTCTGTGGAGCGATGTTGTGGTCCTGTGATCACATTTGAATGAAGCCCTCCTTGCTTTCCATTTTGAGCCGGTGTTTAGATGAATGTATTTGGGTTGCTGGAACTGAAATACAATTTCTAGCTGAGAATTTCTGATTTGCTCGTTCCAGCAGAATGACTTTTCCCTTGAATTTTTCATTTGAGTTTATTCATTTGGACGTGAGGTAATAGAGCCTTTGCCTTTACAGGACTGCCTGGAAATCTTGTGTAAGCACGGAGGGCTTGAGCCAGAAAGGAGAGATAAGTGTAATCGGACCGCGCACGATGTCGCCACTGATGACTGCAAGCACCTGCTGGAGAATCTGAGTGAGTGCCATTCGCAGCTTTGTTCACCCTTCCTCCCCCTGCTGGGGCTGCTGGCACCATGGGAGGATACTCACACAGCTCTGGTTTGCTCATTCGCTTCTTAGCTTTCTTTGAGCCCTAGCAACTACAAAAACATTTTATTGATTATCAATGTGGTAATTATATTTTCCATGCAGAATGACTTTTTAGAGAATTAGTTGCTATTCAAGTAATGCTGGTTCTTTGTATTTTAATGACGTTGGATAGTATTGAAATAATTATTGCTCTTTTCTTCTGGACTTAGATTTTGTCTCTCTAAGACATGAGACGAATAGGGTATGAAGAATCATGGCTCGGTACTTTGCCATTAGCTGATCATATAAATGTAGGAGAGTTACCTCTCAATGCCTGCTTGCTGACCTGCCTGTGAAGACAATTGATGCACTTTTGGGCCTCTTCCAGCTCTAAGAATATATGTTCCTCAGCCCGTGTTCTAAAAGGTTCACTTGTGGGTTTATGGAATATGGAGTTTCAGATCATACCAAATATTACAACTTCTTATATCAAGATTATCATTCAGTCTACCCAATCAGTCAGCTGTATCAATCTGTCAACTTACATTCTAACTCTGAGACAGAAAATGAACAATAAACATAATTTATTGCATGGTATCTGAGACAGTAACTTGTGCTATGGAAAAGACTCAGGAGGATTGGGAGTGTGAGGATGGGTTTCAGTTTTTAAAGTGATGGTCAAAGTCACCTCACTGGTAAGACATTGGAGCAACCATTGAAGGAGGTGAGCAGAGCAGCTGTGTAAACCTCTCAGGTAAGAGCTTTCCGGGCAGGACATCATCAAGTGGACAGAAGCCCTCAAGCAGGAGCAGACCTGTTGTGTCTGAGGAACCGTAAAGAAGGCAGAGTGCTAGGTTGGAATGAGCAAGGGCAGAGAAGTTATAAGATGGGATGAGGGGGTGGCCTGATGTGGTTGGAATCTGTAGGCCATTGTAAGATAACCCTTTCAATGTCTGAGCTTCGGAGTGACAGGATCCGCTGTACATTTTCATCGTTTCTGTGGCTGCTTTGTTGAGAATAATTGTAGCAAGTCCCAGGACTGAAGTCAGGGAGACTTGTTGGGCCCTTGATGTGTTGCAGCGAGAGACCATAGTGACAGCTCAGTCTAGGATTGTCACGGATGAGGTGGTGAGAAGTGGTTGGGTTCTGGATGCAGCTGAAGGTAGAGCCAGCAGAACTTCCTGATGGACTGAATCTGAAGTATGACAGAGGGGTGGGGGGCTTCATGTATCACCCCCAGTGATTCAGCCTCAACAACTGGCAGGGTGGAATGGCCATCACCTGTCAACAGGAGGGCCGTGGCTAGAGCAGATTTTGCTAACGAAGATCAGGAGTTCCAGTTTAGAAGTATGAATCTGAGATATCTGTTCGGGGATCTGTGTGGAGATGCCAAGTCAGCAGGGATTCCGGAGATGAGTATGAGTTGGATACGTAAATCTGAGAGTCTGCAGTTTATAGATGGTATTTAAAGTCATGGGACTGGATGAGATCACTAAGGAAATGAACACACACAGAAAAAGTACGAGAAAGGAGCCTTGCAACACTCTATGGTTAAGAAATCTGGAAAATGTGGAGGGACCAGCAGCGACTCATTACAGAGTGACCGTTGAGGCATGAGAGAATCCTGTGGGAGTGGATCACGGAACAGAGAGGGGTCAGTTGTGTCAGAAGCTGTTGACAAGGTGAGAACTGAGAATTAGTGATAGTTAGAAAAATAATCTAGTAGTTGGTTAAGAGAAAAAACCAATTTAAGAAGGGAATCATAAAAATGGACTTTTTAACATTATATTTTCATTTTAATCCTGCAGATACTTCTTTCATTAATTTTCAGGTGAAGGTCTTCAGTATGGTTTTTCTGACTGAGGTTCCACATATTCTTATTGGAAAACCACCTCTCTCATGTCTCATCTATGATCTCTAGTGTTTGAGGACTTAAACATACTTATAAAACAAACTAAAAGCAGTATCTGTCTAAAGATATTTTTTTCTAATTTTATGTAGTTGTCTCCTCTATACCCCATTAGATGACTTTCTAAAATACCTCCTCTGTTCCGTGATCTCTAAAGTGTCCAACTTCATTTTTATAGGACCAGGAAGTCATTTCATCAGTTTATGGAATATTTAATTTACCAATTATAGTAATGAGTTCAATAGACATAAAAGATGAGAAAATAAACACAAGTGACTCTTGGTGAGCGCATAATTCAGTTCATGAGAACAGAATTGCATTGGAGACTGCCCACCTCAGTGGGGCCTCAGTCAGCTGGTGTCACAGAGAGATTGGAAAGATCGCTTAAGAAGCTTCTACTGCACTGTTTACTATATATTAAATACTCACTAGCATTTACCATGTAACTGACAGTGTGTCAGATTCATTTCAAACATGAGTTCCTTTCATCTTTATAACAATTTAACAGCACAGTCCTAACATTTTGTAGAAGGAATTGGGAGATAGAGAGATGAAGGTAATTTACCAAGTACACGTGGCTGGTAGGAGGCTGGCCCTGAGGCTCAGACCGAGGTCTGCAGGAGTGCGAAGCCACTGTCAGCGACCTCTGTAACAGTGACCTGCATGATTCATGATGGTGTCGATGAAGGTGGGGAGAAAGGGCAATGTAGGGAATTCAGGGTCAAGAGAACACTCACGTTTTCCCAGATTTTTTTTTTTTTTTAAGAGTCTTGCCAATGAACTACAAAAGGCCAAAGATACAAGGAACAATAAACAAATATCATGGGTCCAAAGAAACTGTGAAGTTTGGGAGACCACAGTTTACTGCAGTAGAAGAACACTCAGTTAATTGTATCTCAGGAAATATTATAGTTAACCTTTGTTTTTGAAATGTTTGTATCTCCCTCTTTTATATAAGAGTTTTGTTGGGTTTTCCTATCAAGGTTTCCCCCCCCTAATTCTTCTATTCTTCCAACAGACGCTCTTAAAATACCTGTAAGGATTTCAGGGGGTGAGATTCCACCAGGCAACTATGGTTCAGACGACTTTGAATGCGAAAACACAATATGCGCTTTAAATATCCGCAAACAGACGTCATGGGAAGATTTTTCAAAAGCAGTGAGTCAAGCTCTGACAAATCATTTCCAAGCAATCTCATCTGATGGATGGCGGAGTCTGGAAGATGGGACATTTAATAACACCACTGACTCCTGCATTGGCCTCAGTACGAGCAGTGTGCGATCCGTCATGCTAGGTACCAGCCATCTTGTGATGAAGAGAAAGTCACATTTCTGGGCTTATGTATGTTTATGGGCTCCTTAACCTGATACTTAGTTCATTAATTAAATACATTCAAAGCTCACTTGTGACAGCTGCTGGTGCCGAGAAACTTGGGTATTCACAATGCAGCCATTATATAACCTTGCCTTGTGAGTATAAAAAAATGCTTTTATGCCGCCGATAATACTTCGAGTAAAGAACAAGAAAGGCCTTGATGAGGCTTTGTGATTGCACTTGCTATTCTGATAAATGCAGGAAGCTAACCACATTGCAGCTGCGCACCGATGGACGTGCTCTGAACACAGCTCCAGATTTGTGCCTGGGCTGTGCTGGGGATGCTCGTAGTGTGGTAACAGCTAACCTCCGGGACAGGAGCCCTATGACTTCTAGAGTTGGAAGAAGCACTTTCCATTGAAGATACAATCAGAGCTCCCACATGGGATGAGTCATGGTGATAACTGGTTATTTCTGTTTGATAGGCACTATGAAGCAGACTCCAAAAAACTTAAAAAGATAAGATTTGTTGGGGCTTCTGGGCGGCTCAGTCGCTTAAGCGACTGACTTTTGGTTTCAGCTCAGGTCATGATCTCAGGGTTGTGAGATCAAGCCCCACATTGGGCTCTGCGCTCAGCATGGAGTCTGTTTGGGATTCTTTCCCCCTCCCTGTGCCTTCCCTCTGCTCATCCCCCTGCTCCCTTGCTCTCTCTCTCCCTCTCTCTAAAATAAAATCTTTAGAAAAATAAGAAGGGGGTAAGATTTGTTTTCTGCTGAGCATAGTAAGTGCTCTCTAAAAGTCCCTGGTTAGTGTGTTTTGTCTTGAGCCAGCAGAACTAGCATCTTTGGGGAACCTGCTGTTATTTCAGGACTGTGTTGGGAGCTTTATACACAGCGCCTTAACAAGTCCTTAAAACAGGCTCATTTTACAAATAAGTAAATTAGTTACAAGATGACCCACCTGAGATCACAGAGCAAAGAAGTAAAACAGGCAGGATTCAGATCTCTGTCTGGTAGGAAGGGCTGCATATTTTCAGCAGCAATAAGTTGCAAAAGAATAGTCAAGGTTGAGGAAAAGTGTGATTTTCACCATGCTTTTAATATTATTTAATATTTAATATTTAATATTATTATTAGATCAGAAGGTGTTTTATTCTGTTAACTTATGTATGCTAAGTCACTTTAAAAATACATATATTTCAGGGGTACCCGGGTGGCTCAGTGGGTTAAGCCTCTGTCTTCAGCTCAGGTCATGATCTCAGAGTCCTGGGATCGAGCCATGCATCAGGCTCTCTGCTCAGCAAGGAGCCTGCTTCCCTCTCTCTCTCTGCCTGCCTCTCTGCCTACTTGTGATCTCTGTCAAATAAATAAGTAAAATCTTTAAAAAAAATACATATATTTCAGTAGTTTTTGAGGCAGATTATTCATGGCAACTTAATTTTATGAATCTATGGCAAAATCATTAAAATAATTATTACAGAAGAATTACTGTGTAGTTAAGTAATTGCATCAGGACAATATGTCATAAATGATTCTCAGTAACCCATTTTGCGCACACAATGAACTATTATTCAAGGTGTGGTTATGCCCAGAGGTCTAATAAATGAAGTCAGCACAGACTTGTTTGGAAGAAAATGGCCTTTCATCATCGGCCCTCTTGCAGCTAATCTGGAAACAAGCGTAAGCAAATGGATATTTACCGCCATCAGAGAGATTTAGCTCTGTGAGCAGTGGATCATAAGGCCTCATGGCTCCAGCATTCATGCTTGTCACTGACAGGTGGGGAGCCCTGGTGGTTTCAGATCTAAAGATGATTGAGTTCTTCTGTGGGTAAAGGGCTTAGCATAGCGTCTGGCTGTAGCTGCTTGAAAGTTAGCAACTACGGTAAGAGTTAATAATGTGTATATATATAAGTGACTTGACTCTATTGATAACCCAAATAGGTTAAAGGGACCCCAGTGAGTTATAGGTAGGGCATGCATACATGGTAGGAATATTTAAGGATTTAAGATCTGCGCAAGGGAAGGAATGGAACATGTACCTCTGACGCATCCCTCCTTAGAGCAGACACCTGTGACGTGGGACCCTTTCTGAGCAAGAGTGAGCAGAGGGCCCAGACCATGGGGTGGCTTGCTATATTCTCAGTTTCTGAAGTTACTTTTTTTTTTCTGGAATCTAAAAATTGGTTGGGAAGGGAGCAGATCAGAAAGGACCTGTTACCTCATCCAGACTGCTTGGACCTTGTGACGCAGGTACAGCAAGGGCCGTGAAAAGTCATCATCAGCTTTATTCCTGAAAACTTAACCATAGAAGTATTTAGTTGTACTTTTGCTCCCCAGTTTTCTCCCTTACTCCGGAAGACAGCCCTGGAGAAGCCTGTAGGTGGAGGGCCCTCCTTTTGACCTTCGATAGACATGTTTGGGAGTTCACGCCTGTGACCCTTGACCTATTCGGTGCGTGGCTTTGACAGTTGAAGCTCTGGATTCATTAGGGTTCTCACACAGATTGCACGTTGCCCCTTATAAGAAAAATTACTTTTAAGCTTCTTTGACATTTTGTTTCATTTTTTTGAACTAGGAAATGTGCCATGGTCAACAGGTCAGAGCTCCTCCCAGTCCCCATGGGACTTTATGAAAAAAAATAAAGCAGAGCAAGTCACTGTGTTTTTATCAGGTAAGGATGGTCCAGACTGGGGGAATGTTGACACAGGGTTTGGCTTCCTGATTGTCTCGCGGTGCTGGTTCTTAACATCAGCACGTTTCTGCCCTGCATTCTCTAGCAATGCATGTATGACTCCCTCTCCTAAGTCATTGATGTTTTTTGAAACATTTGATTGAGAAGAAAGAAAGCCATGTTTCTCACACCTGTGGTGATATTCATCCTGATCATTGATTGCTGCGATTCCTTTCTTTTTTCCTTCAAGATTTTGTTTATTTGAGAGAGAGAATTGGGAGAGGAGGGAATGGGAGGAACAGAGGGAGAGGGGGCCAAGCATACTCCCTGCTGAGTGGGGGATCCTGCCATGGGACTGGATCTCAGGACCCTGACCCTGAGATCATGACCTTGGCCGAAATCAAGAGTTGGATGCTTAACCAACTGAACCACCCAGGTGCCCCACTGAGATTCTGCTCCCTCTCTCACTAGGAACAAACCAGAGGTTAAACCTAAGGTGCTAAGAGAGTGACAGAGAATGGTAAAAAGAAATGCCTTCCTTTACTGTCAGGTCCACTGTACGATTCATACGATTATTATAATTGTACGAGGTAATGTTTAGTGAGCATCTGTTATGTGCTAGGCCCTGTGGTTTACAGCACACTGCAAGTATAAGTTCATTTCATCCTTATAACAACCCAAGAAGATACATATTTCTGTTTACCCTCATTTTATTAACAAAGAAATTAGGCTCAGAAAGATTAATTTCCTTGTCTAAAGTCGGATAGCCAGTGTTACAAGAATCCTCAATTTCTCAGCCCTTAACTCTAAAAGGGATTTCATCATATATTGCCCATAATGGAGAATGGAGTCTTTAAAAGTTCAGTTAGTAAAGTTCCAACTAATAAAGTTGTATTCCATTGTTTGAACTACTTACTGAAGTGAGAAAAAAGAAAGTGGGAGACTATACCGGAAATTCCTTCAGGCTCAAGCACTGTATCAAGAGGGTAGCAGAACTTGGGAGGGAAATGAAGGAGATAGTTTGGGAAAGAACGTAAAGGATAACCCCCAGAACTGCATTAATGCTGTCCCAGTATAGAACTTTCAGAGGGTTGGGATTGCCTCTGATAACACTTTCTTGTAAATAGGAAAATATTGAAACCAGTGATCAGAGTAGTTATTAGCCATATTATTTGAGCTAGGACCTCAGGCCCTGGCTGTGGTTGACAGGAGATGGGGGGCTTTCCAGGGGAAGGGAGGGCAGCTGGGGAGCTCTGGGGAGGCCAGGAGCAGGGGTCATTTACCAGCCAGTTCAACGTGTGACAGTGTTTTCACAGTGGTAAAAAGACAGAGGTACCTGCTGGCCAGGTGTCAGCTCTGCCTACATAATTCAACAAACAAGCAAACATTATTGTATTTTGATCATTTATATTTAATAAGGAAGAACCGGGGTGCCTGGGTGGCTCCATTGATTCAGCATCTGGCTCTTGATTTGGGCTCTGGTCATGATCTTGGGGTTGTGGGATCGAGCCCCATGTTGGGCTCACACTGGGCATGGAGCCTGTTTGAGATTTTCTGTCTCTCCCTCTGCCCCTCCTTTCTCTCTCTCTTCCTCTCTGCCTCTCCAAAAAAAAAAAAAAAAAAACAAAAAAAAAACCAATTTTCCTTCTATGTATTGCTTTCTTATAGGTCCTCAAGAAGGCTGCCTCAGCAGTGTGACTTACACATCAATGATCCCTCTTCAGATGCTACAGAACTACCTCAGGCTGGTAGGTGGATGCCACCAAGTGGAGTCTTAGACTCCCATCTCTGATGCTGGCGTATACTGGTTGGCTCATTTTCATGTTTGAAGGAGTGTGAGCCCCCACTCACCCTGTGCCCTAACTCTGTGACCTTCCCCAGCAGCCCTTTCCCTGTAAGACCGCTGGTCACTTAATTCTGGTTTTCTGTCACAGTCATCCGTGTGCTCACTGCCGACTACCTATACCTATTACCTGTGATGTGTTACAGTTGCAGCAGGAGGAGATTGTCTTTCCCCAACATGAACTTGACATCAAGTCACTGGTCATCAGTATGAAAGAGAATGGTTATAGATGCTTTACTGTAAACTTTTATCATTTAAAAGTAAGTTAAATATGCTGGCATTAGTTAACATACTGATTTGGTCACTTCCAACAGAAACCAAACAGTTATAGCTTAAGCAGTATAGAAGTTTATTTTTTCAAACAGAGAAATCCCAGCAGGTGAAAGAGCCATCCGGGGGATGTGGGGCAGGGTGTCAGCACCTTCTCCCTCACCCAGCCACTCTGACCTGGGGTATTACATATGTTGGGTTTGGCCTAAGAGAGTCACCAGGTTCTAGCCTGAGGGAAGAGAGCCTGGAAGGCAAGCCTCTTCCTTTCTGACGAGTCGCACACACCATTTCTACCCACAACCCACCAACTAGAATTGAGACACAGGTTCACACCTTGTTGGGCTAAGTGGTCTTTTGCTGGGCAGCATGCACCCAGCTAAAACTAGTTCTGTTATTAAAGGGAAGAAGAATATGATTATCAAGAGAGTAGCAAATTCTAGACTGTGAATAACTATAATGCTTTGCATTTGTCTAGTCCTTACTACGTGTGAGACGGTATTCCAGATGCTTGTACATGTCTTATTTATTCCTCAAAACATCCCTATGAGGTAGATAGCAACATCCATTTTATGGATGAGGAAATCGAAGCAGAGGTCACATACTGTGCTCAAGGCCACGAGGCTATTGAGTGATTCAGCTAGGACTGCCCAGTCCCTGTGACACGTGGGGTCTCTGTGTGATCTCTGTCTAATCTAAAACTAATATTGAAAATATAAAACTTTAGCAAACATTCATTTTGCTTGTTGCCTTAATTTGGAAAGCTTTTTTAAATAAATGGATTTGCCTAGGCCCTTTACAAAAATTGTTTCCATTAACTATCAGTTGGTATCTGGGACTGACCTTTGTAGAAGTAGCCACAACGGTACAATTCAGAAGAGGTGGGATCTTATAATTCTGAGACTTTCATTTGTTTTCTCTGTCATGTGTTCCTCTCTCCCTGTGGCTCCAAAGTAAGCCTGAGGTTTACTCTGGAGGGGAAGGAGGGCTGTCTTCTTCCTGTGCTTTAGTGAAAGTTCAAGTTGTGTAACCTCTTGGGTTTTCAGGAATGTGAGGCTAGGCTCCCAGTAGAATGAGCTCGTAGAACCACTTTCTTCTCTCCCTTCTCCCTTCTCAGCTTCTCTGTACCAGGCAAGGTTCTGGCTTAGGGATTTTCATATTCTCAGATGATAAAATAGAAAGGTGATGAAACAAATTACAGCTGCACATTAGGCTTGACTGAGTAGGTCTGTTAAATGAAATGTCTATTAGTACATTATATCCAGAATATTCCAAGTACACTTATGTGTGTGCCTCCTAATGCACAAGACATGGGGACCACCAAAGACCAACAAACTAATTAGAGACTAACTAGTTGTTCTGTTCTCAGCTTAATAAGTGTACACAAAGGGCTTTTTAAAATTCAACAATTAACCCCTGGATGAAGATAGTAAATATTTATCATGCATTTTAGCAATCACTTCAAAATTTAAAGTGACTCAGGCCATAATATAATACCATGGTTGTAAATGTTTCGTCTTCATATGAGATTATAACCCCCTCTAATGAGACAGATAATGTGTTAACACATTTTTGTATCCTGTTTGGTTATTTAATTCAGCTGTTGGATAAGTATTTATGGAGAACCTTCTAAATGCAGATGGTGTTTTAGAATCTTAGGATATACCATTGTGTAAGATGCATTCCCTGACCTCATGGAGCTTACATTCTAGTGAAGGAAGACAAATAAGAAACAGATGAATAAATGCATCTGTAATGACATGGCCAGTCAGTAGAGAAGTATATAGGAAAGTATGCAAGTATAAATGAAAACAAAGCACATAAGGAGATAAAGAACTAGCTGGAGGGGTGGCAGAAAGAACTTTTGGGTGGAGTTGTTAGCAAAGACCTTTCTATAGAGACATAGAGACAGAAAACTAAATGAGGTGAAGATGGCAGCCTTATGAACCGTCTTGGAAGCAGATGGAACAAGAGGTACGAAAGTGTCTATGCTGGCAATGAGGTCTGAGACATGAGAAGCTAGATCACTTGGGATCATGGCAAGAACTTGGGATTTATTCCAGGTGTACTAGAAAGCCACTGGTAGGGTTTGAGCTGGAGAGTGACCTAGCCACCCAGTGCCACAGTAACTATAGGCACATTGATCGGTCTTTGAATTGTTGAAAATCTGTACAACATGCAAACCTAGTAATATCTGACTTTATTGAGTATTTATTATGTGCCAAGCTCTGTTGTAAGATCTATAGATCGTTTCATTGAATCATTCCATGAGGGTACATAGTTATATCAGTTACCCCCACTTTACAGGTGAATAAACCAAGACTGAAGGTAATTTATCCAAGGTTTGCAGCAAGCAAGTGGTAGAACCTAAGGAGTTGCACCTAGTCTGTCTTCCATTCTCATGCATGTAATAATAGTTTATTTTAGTTATTAACCTATTGGTTAAGAAGGAATCGTAATAACCAGTTTAACTGTAGATGTAAATGTATTACATAGAATGCATATGTTAAAGCCCTTATGCAGAAAGCCACATGAATTGAAGACTTTAAGTCAGATTTGTTTCTTTTTTTAATGGTGTTATTTTTTAATACTTTCATTGCATAATTAAAATAATACAAATCTTAAATGTCCAATCTGACAGTTAATAAGGAAACATTTAATGTGATTGAGTTTTGATTTGCTAATAATTCATTATAATAGCTGAACTTTGTGCATTAACTCAGACTTTAATTAGCCAATTGCAGTTTTTATTAGTTATTTGCAACCTTTTTTAATACTTCAGTGACTATGAGTAATTATTAGAGAAATACTTAAAAAAATCATCCTCATCTGAACACTACTTTAAAATACAGGACTCTGGGGGTACCTGGGTGGCTCAGTGGGTTAAAGCCTCTGCCTTTGGCTCAGGTCATGATCCCAGGGTCCTGGGATCCAGCCCCGCATCAGTCTCTCTGCTCAGCGGGGAGCCTGCTTCCTCCTCTCTCTCTCTGCCTGCCTCTCTGTCTACTTATGATCTCTGTCTGTCAAATAAATAAGTAAAATCTTTGAAAAAAAAAGGACTCTGAATCCCCTAGGACATAATTCTTGAGATTTCCCCAGCCTGGTAGCCATCCAGCTACCCCACTATGTGCTACACTAACCATCAAGAATCACGACTAGAAAATTCCACCTGCTCTTCATAGAGTCCCAGAATAAATCTGCCATGTTCCCATAAAAATAGTATTGTAAATGATGGTGGTTATGTATCTAAGGCCGCACATCTCGATCAACTCCATTAGCAGGTGGCTGGCTGGTTCTAGCCTGATCTCTGTTGGGCATGGAGGGGTAAATGTGGGTAAAGTCCTAGCAGAAGGAAGAAGCCAGTTCCCTGGTATGACAAAGTGTGGCTCCAACACCAGTGAATGTTTTGGCTTCCACGGAATAGTGGAAGAAGATTCTGGGCAACCGGGCAAGTGTCAGCCCAGGGGAGGTCTGGAGCAGGAAGAGTTCATGAGTGTTAGAGGCTGGCTGACAAGGGAGAGGTTAGATCCAAAGTTATATATCTTATAGTTGTTTGTTTTTTGGGGTTTTGTCTTTTTTTTAATAACTACAATACCAAATTCATATGTCTTGTGTTACTAAATGAGGACCTGTCTTTATGTGAAGTTCATAACCAAGTCCAAGGTTAGCTTTTTAAAGTTTCAGTAAGCTAATTTTTAAAAAACTTGTGGTGTGTCTCTATGAACTTTATTTTCTTTTTTTTTTCTTTTATACCTATTTTTCTTTTTATATTCCCATTTTTCTTTTAAACCTATTTCTATAAAGAGGGAGCTCAGCATATGGCTAAAACCCTCTCTCTCTACCATGAAGGACTCTAGCTTTTTTGTCGCCCAGATGCTGGCTGTGCCCATATTGTTTTGGGGGATTGTATATGAATCAGTTGGCAGGAACTGTGTGGTTTGTGGCTCTAAATTCCTACATAAATTCTTTAAAATCAGTGTAGAAGAGGTCAGAATGAAGGCCCTAGCTCTAAAGCCATCACCCTGGGAGCTACAGCCATCTCAGATTTATTGGCTCAGTAAAAACCTTTTATTTTTAATTCCTTTTTGAGTTCAGCATCTTAGCAGAACCCTGCCTAAAACCAGGTCTCAACAGTAGAAGCGTTCCCTCAAGACTCTGACAAGTGAAATTCTGAACAGAAGTTGAGGTTTATTGTTTTAAAACAGTGCCCCAAGTCTGAAAACACAGCACAGGTGGCCAGTTGACGATGGTGGACACGGCAGCAAGACACTGTGGTGGGGGGAAACAATCAAAGGATGGATGGGCCTTTGTGGAGGTCATTGTTTCCATTTAATCCAGAATTCATTTGCGTCACAAAGCACTAATTGACATGTGATAAGAACTTCCTGAATGGGCTGTGCAGACGCCAGAATAAAAGGGATTGGTACCGATTGTGATAATAAGGCCAGTGTCCCTTCAGTAATAAGCAAAAAATGTTCCACTGTAAACGCGCACTTAGGAGTAATTGTGGTGAGTCTAATTCGCCTTCCGGAAGTTGAGTTTTGATTTTCTTATTAAAGAGCAGATCTCCTTTCAAAACAATTAAAATATTTACTTACCACCCCCTCCACCCCCAATCTTGTCTGCCTGCCTATCTTCCTATCTTTAGAGCCCTCTGCTGGCACCATGAAGCGTGTGTGTTTATAATACCTCAGATCTTGCTGTTTGGGGAAATGTAATTTTTAGCCAGAGAAGATAAATGTGTTTTCTTTGCGTAGCTTTGTATGTTTGCCCCAGTCTCCGTAGAGCAATGGACTCCTGGTAATTACTTTGTTGTTGTTCAGATCTTAAATGGTAACCAACACAACTATACCATTAGATGAGACAGAACAAAATACCATTAACAAAAAATCGATAATATCTGAAGTGAGGAAAAACCTAATGAAATGCATGTATTAGAATGTATGAATGATCTAGAAGTCTGTGCATTTGTTTTTCCATTTATTTCCTTATTTATATTTTTCCTTATTACAGAAAGGATATTAGACTATGTTAAGACAAAATGCTTACTGCTAGTGAATGGCCTTTTCAAGGAAATTTCAAATGGAATGTTTCCTGTCTGTATTTTGTAAGAACCTACAATCTGAGAACAAATGAGGTGTTGAAATTGAAGACAGCTTATCTATGAAATTGGGTCTCTTGGTGTTACGTGATTCCAAAATCAATCTTAAGATAGTGTAGGCAGTTTGACAGGAGAGCTGTAATGAATAGAGCGCTCTTGTTTTCAGAAATGAGACAAGATTAAATAGCAGTCCTAGCTGAAAATCTCAGGGGTAGAATATTCAGTAAATCTTGAAAATCTGTATCCTATTTCACTGGGATGAAACAATCCATTCCTTGTGAGAGCATTTCTACTCAATAACTCATGGCAGTTTGGGATTAATTTGGAGTACAAACTTCTGGTTAAAAATTGCACTTGGCCTGCGGTACCCAGCAAAATTTCCCACTCAAGTGCTTTTGAAAAGTAACAGTAACAGAGGAAAATAGAACTGAGGTCTTCCTTTGGCAAGAATCTGGAAAAATTTTCTAGTACCTTCAGGTGTAAGAGAGTGTTAAACCCACTTATTTGAGGCCTACCTGAAATTAGATAGGAAAGCACTTTTATTATTTTCCTCCTACCATCATAGTAATGATTCAAAAAGGCAAGGTTGATAGAAGTTAGAAAATTGGAGGCATATACCTACCGCATGGTTTATGCTTTTGACAGCTCCGTGACCACCTCCTCTCTCTCCTGTCAAGATAGGTCCTTCTGCATTCTTTCAGAGACTAAAGATGGAAATACCTGAGCAGGAAGTTGGTGGGCAGGCACTGGTGAGGCTGCTCTGTCTGGGAGTGTGTCCCAGAAGCACCTCCAGCAGGATGGCTGCTGGAGTGCCCTGTTTCCTGGGACTGCAGCGTATCTCACACATTCGTCTGCCTTGGTGGACCGCCCAGGGTCAGCCCACAGCAGCCATGGCCCAGTCGGGGAGTGTAACCCACAAGCACAGGCAGCAGCCCCCCATCCAGCTGTGACCTAAGGTAGAGTTCAGCTGAAAAATTAGTGGAGAGCGAGTGAAGCCAATGACCGTCCACACAGCCTGCTTTACTGTGGATTCTGTGGTTTCACAGAACAAAAATACTAACAAGTCAACAACATTATACCTGTGGAAGAACACTGCAGCACAGAATGGAGTTATTGTTCTGAAAACTCAGAATAATAACACCTTAAAATTGGGACACAAAATGGAAAAGAATTTAGAAAATGATGTCCTTTCTCTAGAGAATGCAAGATCAACTGTGAAAGCAGGGCAAGAAAGCCATGGTAGAGAGAGGCTAAGATTAAAGTGGAAGTGTTGGCAAGGAGGTGCATGAGGTAAGAAACTCTAAGAACTGAAAATGCAATGACATCATTGAACTTGTACTTAGACAGTAAAGAGTGGAAGGGAGATGGTGATGATTCTCTTCAGTGCTGTGAAAGACTAACTTAAGGACCTCGCCCCGAAGCAGAAGCAAAGGACAAGAGTTACGATAATGATGAGACACATATCCTCTCCAGTGACATAGAGGGAATGTAAGCAGTATTGGTCTTCCTTCAAAATAGAATTAGAAGAGGAGAAATTACCAAAATCATAATGGAAGAAAACATTTCTAAGCCAAAAAAAGTTCTGACTGTGGATTGAAAGAATTTATCCTGTTCCATTTAAGATTGGGAGAAAGAGGTCACAACTGGAAAAGTCTGCGTAACTTTTTAAAATTTTAAGTACAGTCCCTGTTCCAGTCTTGGTCCTTGCTGCCACTTCTACCATTGCTTGTCTCACAGATGCCCAGAACCATAGAAGACAGCCCAGGCCATGCTGAGTTCATCCTGTGGCTTCGGGATGCTGTTCCTTGGGCAGCTGTAGCCACTGTCCTATTTCTTTCAGGTGTATCATTCTCCGTCATGCTGCTCTAGCCCCAGGGGAATCCAGCTGTAGTGAAGGCTTAACAGTAGTGGAATAATACTTGTATTGAGAGAAAATCACTGGTATGTTGTCTTTCAGAGCCTAAAACCCAGTCCCAAGTCCCACAGTAGTCGTCCCCTTCAAGAACCACTTCCCTTGGGGCGCCTTGGTGGCTCAGTGGGTTAAGCCTCTGCCTTCGGCTCTGGTGGTGATCTCAGGGTCCTGGGATCGAGCCCCACATCAGGCTCTCTACTGAGTGGGGAGCCTGCTATCCCCTCTCTCTCTGCCTGCCTCTCTGCCTACTTGTGATCTCTCTGTCAAATAAATAAATAAAATCTTAAAACAAAACACTTCCCTTTTCAGCTCATGGTCTGACACCCAGTGGTCAAGCCTGGTTTTCCTCTGTTTTCCAGAAATTAACTCTCAGCATGTCTTTGTGTCTTTGGAGGCCAAAGCTCAAGCCCTAAAGGCCCCAGGAAAAGTAGGAGTTCCCTCTTCCTTCCATGCTAACAGCTTTCCCTCAGCTTTTCATATCCCAGAATTGTCATCTTTCCTGTAATGATGGACCGGTCACCTGTTCTTCACTAGGTCTACCCCAGCCACCCTCAGGGATGTGGCCTTCCCCTGGGATTTCAAAGGGACAAGCTCATCAGAGCACAAGAGAGCAACATGTCCTTAAACTTGAACAGACCCTTTCATGTTTAATGTTTCTCTAAGTCTGTGTGACTCAAGCTGGACACATGAGCTACATCACGTGTACTGGTTAGGATGCCATGTCACCTGTACAGGTATCTTCTGTAAGATCTTTCCAAGAAGAAAGCTGCTCCCAGGCATGTAGGCTGGGAGTGGGAGCTCAGCCCCGGGATGACAGATGTGGGGAGCATGACTCCCCTCCACAGCTCACTCCACACATTACTCACGGTCTTTGCCCCAGGCAGATGGTGACTGGCTTTCCATCCCAGGGCATGCTGCATCTCCACATGTTCGCAGGCAAGGTACCCTCACATGTGAGGGAGAAAGGTGTTTAAAAAAAAAAAAAATCGTGTAGGCATCCAGGCAGATTTCTTTTATGTAAGATATTTTCTGATATGCAATATCTGTAAAGAGATTACACTCCTATCGCCCTCTAAAAAAAAATACATAAATATACATATTCATACACATATCCACTATACAAAGAAAATAGCTCAAGAAAGCATAAAGTACTTTTTTCTTTTTTCTTCTTCCAAGATTTCATTTAAATTCAAGGTAGTTAACATATAGTGTAGTATTGGTTTCAGAAGTAGAATTTAGTGATTGATCACTCACATACATATGACACCCAGCGCTCATCGAAACACGTGCCGCCCTTAATGCCCGTCGCTCATTTCACCCATCCCTCCATCCACCGCCCCTCCAGCAACCTCCAGTTGGTTCTCTGTAGTTAAGAGTCTCTTACGGTTTGCCTCCCTCTCTGTTTTTGTCTTATTTTTCTCTTCCCTTCCCCTATGTTCATCTATTCCGTTTTTTAAATTCCACGTATGAGTAAAAGCATGTGGTATTTGTCTTCCTCTAACTGACTTATTTCACTTAGCATAATATACTCTAGTTCTATCTGCATCATTGCAAATGGCAAGATTTCGTTCTTTTTGATGGCTGAGTAATATTCCATGGTGTGTATATCCTACTTTTTTTTTTTTTTTAACCATTCATCAGTCAATGGACATTTGGGCTCTTCCCATGGGCCCTTTGAATCAGTGCATGTGCCCCTTCAGATCAGTATTTTTGTATCGTTTGGTCAAATACCCAGTAGTGCAGTTGCTGGATCATAGGGTAGGTTTAGTTTTAACTTTTTGAGGAACCTCCATACTGTTTTCCAGAGTGGCTGCACTGGTTTGGATTCCCACCAGCAGTGTAAGAGGGATCCCCTTTCTCCACATCCTTGCCAACATCTCTTGTTTCCTGACTTGTTAATTTTAGCCATTCTGACAGGTGTGAGATGGTATCTTATCGTGGTTTTGATTTGTAGTTCCATGATGATGAGTGATGTTGAACATTTTTTTCATGCATCTGTTAGCCTTTTGTATGTCTTCTTTGGAGAAATGTCTCTTCATGTCTTCTGCCCATTTCTTAACTGGATTATTTATTTTGGGGGTGTTGGTTTTGATAAGTTCTTTATAGATTTTGGATACCAGCCCTTTATCTGATGTGTTATTTGCAAATATCTTCTCCCAATTCATAGGCTACCTTTTAGTTTTGTTGATTGTTTCCTTTGATGTTCAGAAGCTTTTATCTTGAAGAAGTCCCAGTAGTTCATTTTTGCTTTTGTTTTCCTTTCCTCCAAAAACATGTCTAGTAAGAAGTTGCTATGGCCTGGGTCAGAGAGGTTACTGCCTGTGTTCTTCTCTAGGATTTTGATGGTTTCCTGTCTCACATTCACGCCTTTCATCCATTTTGAATCTATTTTTGTGTCTGGTGTAAGGTGGTCCAGTTTCATTCTTCTGCATGTGGCTGTCCAGTTTTCCCAACACTGTTTGTTGAAGAGACTGTCCTTTTTCCATTGGCTGTCCCTTCCTGCTTTGTCGAAGATTGGTTAACCATGTAGTTGAAGGTCCATTTCTGGCCTCTCTATTCTGTTCCATCAATCCGTGTGTGTTTTTATACCAGTACCATATTATCTTGCTGATTACAACTTTGTAATAGAGTTTGAAGTCTGGAATTGTGACGCCTCCAGCTTTTTCTTTTTCAACATTACTTTGGCTTTTCGGGGTCTTTTCTGGTTCCATAAAAATTTTAGAATTGTTTGTTCTAGCTCTGAAAAATGCTCGTGTTATTTTGATAAGGATTGCATTGAATGTGTAGATTGCTTTGGGTAGTATAGACATTTTAACAATATTTGTTCTTCTAATCCATGAGCATGGAATGTTTTCCCATTTCTCTGGGTCATCTTCAGTTTCTTTCATAAGTGTTCTCTAGTTTTCCAAGTAGAGATCTTTTGCCCCTTTGGTTAGGTTTAGTTATCTTATGATTTTTGGTACAATTGTACATGGGATTGATTCATTGATTTCTCTTTTTGCTGCTTTGTTATTGGTGTATAGAAATGCCACAGATTTTTGTACATTGATTTTATATCCTGTGACTTTGCTGAATTCATGTAGCCAATGTAGCAATTTTTTGGTGACTCTTTCAGGCTTTCTATATAAAGTATCATGTCATCTGTGAAGAGTGAAAATTTGATTTCTTCCCTGCTAATTTGGATACCATTTATTTCTTTTTGTTGTCTGATTGCTGAGCCTATGAAGGGAAGCATAAGTGTATTTACAGTGGTTGCTTCTCAGTGCTGAGACTATCAGTGGTTTGTATTCTATATTTCATTGTTTTTGTTGTATTTTCCAGAATACATTGAAATAATGTAATTCATTGCTATTTTAAATACCACTCAAAAGTAAAATAAACATTGGGGAAACTCAAACTAGAGAGCATCTGCAAGAGATAATAAAGAAAAACATTTGCAAGGGACAAAATACACTAAGAACCATGTTCCCAGCCTGCGTACTGAGCCTCAGTGTGGACGATACAGGGAAGAAAGAGTGTGCTCCTTAAGTGTCAGCTCTTCCTATAAATAAATACTACAAAATACTATCTAAGTTTATAAATACTATATCTGCCAGTATTTCATATTAAAGTGAGATATTTCAAGTGCACAGTGGATAAAGTTAACCCTGAAAATACTATTTTTAATGTTTTCAAAGGCTGAGGACTATTAGAAAGGGAAATTTCTACTTGGGGACCACCCTTTTTTTTTTCTCTCTCTTCTTCACATTTCCTCTTGGTTTATTCATAGGTCGAGCAATACCATAATGTCATTTTCCATGGCCCAGAAGGAAGCTTGCAAGACTACATAGCACATCAGCTTGCTCTCTGCATGAAGGTAGCCACTACCTGTGTACCGTCTCCTTCTCTCAGAAAAATTTGAAAGCATGTAGAACTAATCCCTAATTTCTTATCACAGCACAGACAGACGGCTGCAGGATTCACGTGTGAAATAGTGAGAGCCAAAGTGGATGCTGGTTTCTCCAAGGAACAGCTAGGAGACCTGTTCATCAGTAGTGGTAAGACCATCCCAGCAAACTGAATTTCGTAACCCAAGGGCATGATCTTCAGTGATGCTATTGAAAGGAAATAAGCTTTCTTTCTGGAGGGTAAATTTAACATGACTTTTAAGAATTTAACACCCCAGGGATGAAAATGCAAGCTGAACACTTGCAAAAAAAGTATTTTCGTGCATCTCTCATTGCATTTATTGTTCGTCCTGTGTCCCCCGCCCCCCAATCTTTTACTTGTAACTTGCGTACTATGTAACTGGCACCAAAGGGAGACTAAGGGAGCACGTGTTGGGAGTCGCCAGCCATCCTAGGAGGACTCAGTATTCTGTCACTGATGCTGTTTAGAATTGCATGATGTTCATAAAGAGTAGATAGATTTTTAGTGAAGTATTTATAAATTTGCTACAACCAAAGCACCCCTTCTTGAAAAACCTGACATGAACTTCCTCCACCTAACCCTTGGTGCATCATTGAGTGGCGCTGTGCTAAACACGTTGCACACATTGATGAACTCCTATAATCTCCACTACAGCCCTGTGCAGGTGAGTGTCATGTCTGTTCCAACATGGGGAAGCTGGCACAGGGAGGCTCAGTATCTTGCCAGAACAAAGAGTGGAAGAATCTTAGTTTGTTTATTAATACAGCTTTTTTTTTTTTTTTTATAAAGATTGTGTTTATTTATTTGACAGGAAGAGACAGTGAGAGAGGGAACACAAGCAGGGGGAGTGGGAGAGGGAGAAGCAGGCTTCCGGCTGAGCAAGGACCCCGATGCGGGGCTCAATCCCAGGACCCTGGGATGATGACCTAAGCAGAAGGCAGACGCTTAATGACTGAGCCACCCAGGGGCCCCAATACAGCTTTTTCATGAATTTTCTCTCTCAAGCTTCCAAGGTTACCATACCAAGCTTCACCACAGGGAGTGTTAGCATACCCTGCCCAGCACAGCATACTAGCCGCTCCGACATAGAACTGAAAGGGACCAGACTCCAGTTTCCAAGGACCCAAAGCCACAGAGACCCCAGGGGAGAGGGTGCAGGGGGCACGGAGTTGTAAGATCAGTGACAGATGAAACACAAGTCCCCGTCTTCGAGGTGTTTCTCATCTTTGCAGCCACCATCAAGGGAGATACCTTGTAGCTATGTCAGCCTTAGGAAGAAGGAAGTGCCAGCTGATCTTAAGTCAAGAAATAAAGTTAAGAAGCAGGCCTGGGGAGGGATTGAGGGTTCCACAGACCTAGATGCACATTTCTTTTTTAAGATTTTATTTATTTATTTAACAGAGAGAGATCACAAGCAGGCAGAGAGGCAGGCAGAGAGAGGGGGAAGCAGGCTCCCCGCTGAGCAGACAGCCTGATGCGGGGCTCGATCCCAGGACCCCGACATCATGACCTGAGCAGAAGGCAGAGGCTTAACCCACTGAGCCACCCAGGCACCCCTAGACGCACATTTTAAGGACAGGAAGATCCCACCAGAATCTGAATGTTACTATGGTGCATGGGTCAGCCTTTGTTCAGAAACTAGTGGAAGTCAGTGGCAGAAAGCTGTTTTCCCTGCGGCTGTTACTAATAATCACTACCATTTATTTAGCTCTGACTCTGGTAGGCCCTATTGTAAACACCCTGATTTATAAACATGAAAATATTTGAAACAGAAGGTTGGAGCACCCTAACCAAAGAATGCCCATCAAGGACACAGTCCAGCAGGACTCAGACTGCTACCGAGCCTGCCCTGCACCACTGCCGGCCACGACCCCTTAGAAACTCACCTGCATCGACATTTCTGTATCCCCGCAGGGCCACTATATTTTTTCCAGCTTTCAGTCTTTTTTCATCTCAAATAAGAAGCTGAACTATTTTGTTCTCACTCTGTCAGAGCAGATAGCAATTATAGACTGAATTCTGCTCTCCACTCTAAGCTTAGAGAGCTAAGAAACCAGTGACTCAGGTTGGAAAGGATGCAGATGTGACCAGCACAGCATTTCTAAACTTGGGGGTGGGGGGTGTAGCATATGAGTTCCTCTTCCTATTTCCCAATTTGGTGAGTGGCACAAGTCTCTCGGCCTGTCCCACTTGAAACTCTGGTCTTGTCAGCAGGCTTGACAACCTGAATGTCTAGATTGCAAGCAGGCCTCATTAAAGGGTGAGGTGGGGAGTGGGGGGGCCTATCTCCATCTACCAGAGGATGTTGGCTCTCCACTGTGGCAGCTAGCTGCTGATGGCAGTAAGATCCAGTGTCAGGTGCTCTTGTGACTTTTAAGAAGTCAGAAATCCCGGGGCACCTGGGTGGCTCAGTCATTAAGCATCTACCTTCTGCTCAGGTCGTGATCCCAAGGTCCTGGGATTGAATCCCACATTGGGTACCCTGCTCAGCGGGGCCTGCTTCTCTCTCCCTCTCCCACTCCCCCTGCTTGTGTTCCCTCTCTAGCTGTCTCTCTCTCTGCCACATAAGTAAAATCTTTAAAAACAAACAAACGAAAAAAGTCAGTAATCCATTTTTATGTGAAAATGTAGGATTTTCTTCTTTCAGTGTTGTCAGTTATTTTGATTTTTAAAGCCATATGAGGACTGGATAGAACTCTCATTCTGGATAGATCCTCTCATTCATGGACCCCTCGTCTTTGTCCCACGTAGTCCATAGTCATGTCCTGCTAGATGGGTCCCAGCACACCTTTTTCCTCCATCCCATTGGTACCATCCTACCTTGTGCCCCCTTTCCTATGTCTCATCTACTTTCCTGAGAATGGCTGCTGTGCCTACTGCTTCTCCTGCTCAAACATCTTTCACAGGCAGTCAGACCCTTCGTTAAAAGCCGTGATTCCTGCCCCACACATTCCTCTGTCACCCACGCAAGGCCTTCCATTAAAGGACATTGATCCACCTGATGGGCTTATCTGACCCTTTATGTTTTAAACTGAGATATTATTGAGATATACTATTGTGTGAGTTTAAGGTTTACAACATGTTGATTTGATACACTTCTTTATTGCAAAATAATTACTATAACATGAGCTAGTACCTCTATTACCTCACACAATTAAAATTTCTCTTGTGCTGAGAATAATTATGATCTACTTTCTTAGTAACTTTCAAGTACATAACACAGTATTGCTAACTGTAGTCACCCTGCGGGACCTAAGATCCCCAGAACTTACTCATCGTATAACTGAAATTGTGTATCCTTTGATATCTCCCCATTTCCCTCACCCATACCCCAAGTCACTGCCAACCACCATTTTACTCTGTTTCCATAAGCTTGGCTTTTTTAGATTCCACATATAAGTGATATCATACAGTATTTGTCTTTCTCTGTCTGACTTAATTCTCTTAGTGTAAGACCCTCAAGGTGCACTGTGTTGTTGAGAATGGCAGGATTTTCTTCTTTCTCCCTGAGTGAAAAATATTCCATTCATCTGTTGACAGACACTTAGGTTCTTTCCATCCGTTGGCTATCGTGAGTAATGATGCAATGAACATGAGAGTGCAGATTACTCTTGGAGATCCTTGTTTCGTTTCCCTTGGATATATACCGAGAAGTGGGATTGCTGGAAAATCTGATATTTTGAATTCTTTGAGGAACCTCCATACTATCTTCGGTAGTATGGAAATGTACCAATTTATATTCCCACCATCAGTGCTCTAGGGTTTCCTTTCTTCCTCAGTCTTACCAGAACTTATCTATTGCCTTTCTGATGATTACCATTCTGACCAGTGTGAGGTGATATCCTATTGTGGTTTTGTTTTACATTTCCCTGATCATTAGTGATGTCATGTATCTTTTCATGGACTTGTTGGCCATCCGTATGTCTACTTTGGAATATCTGGCCCTTTTAAAATAGATGTCTGTGCTCCAACAGAATATGCTATTTCTTCTTTACATGTCCTTTTCTTTTCTACTCTCTGAGTCTTAGTTCATGCTACAGCTCTCCTCAAGAATGCTAGAGTAAATACACAACGCCCCTCCCCCCACACTCATATGCTGTGACTACCAACCTCGCAGGTACTTTGCAGAATATTATGTTGTACAGTACTGAATAAAACAGATGTGGTTTTTGATCTTCTGGAAATGATAGAAAAAGCCCCTGTTAAAATTCTCTAAGGACACCTCAAGTGAAGGCTTCTCTGATCCCTCCAGCTAGGACTTCTCCCTCTGGTGAACATCAGTAGATTTTATTGATAACGTGCCCCACCTAACTATAGGTCAAGGCAGTGAGGGTATTATTTGAGCTTTGGCCTCGGCCCACACACATTGTGAGCTCCGTGAAGCCTGGTACTGTACCTTACTCTTCTATTTTTCCGGGTACAGTTAAAGCTCATAATTATTGGCTGATGAGTGGGTGAGTCTCCTGATAGAGGAAGTAGACAGGCAAAGACAAAAGGAATGCTTGTCATATGTCCTCTTCAGGTGTGAAAGAGCCTGCTTAGTGTGCATGCAGGAGGATGCAAGAGGAGAGGGCACAAAACTCGACAGTGGAGTAGGTGATGATAGGGCATAAAGATAGAGTGATCTGGAGTTTAAAAATGAAGTTTTTGAACAGACTGAAGCAAAAAAAAAAAAAAAAAAAGTCTCCATTTTAACCACCCTCGTTATGTAAGAAGTGGTCTATCACCTTTAAATGGAACAGGATTTTATTCTCTCTTCAGCTCAGTAACTTATAATTATGAAATCCTTTTTTCTCTTTTTAATAACAAAGGTAAGGCACAAATGCAGGTTTGTCTGCTAAGGCCTTTTTTTTTTTAAGATTTTATTTATTTATTTATTTAGAGACCACATGAGTGAGGGGGAGGGGCAGAAGGCGAGGGAGAAGCTAGGCCCAGCTGAGCAGGGAGCCTGACTGGGGGCTTGATCCCTAGATCCCGGGATCATGACCTGAGCCAAAGGCATACGCTTAACCAACTGAGCCACCCAGGCCCCCTCATCTGCTGAGACCTTGAATGCAGTGGCCCAAGGTAGGCCCCTGAGCATTGTCATACATTCCTCAGTTTGCCTTGTTCTCTGCTACGTCATCCCAGAATTCTGCCGAATCTGGTCCTTGCATCTCATCTCGGCCTCCCTGCTATTGCCATTCCACCTGTCGTATCTCACTCAAGGGACTGTGGAGGTCTCGTCTCTGACGCTTCTTATTTCCTCCGGTCAGCCCCTCACAAGCCTCTGCAGCTCTCACAGGGTTCATTCTACAGTTTAAAGCTGCGCTTGTCATTTCCCTGCTGTTATACTCGAGTGGCTCTGGGACAAACACTACGGTTCTCTGATCATATGTGGAGAAGCTTGGGGTCTGGCCCCTGATCTTCCCTTGCTGCTGTCCATCCTCATCTCCGAAAATTCCATGCATTGTGCCCATCATTTTCTCCCTAGGACCCACTGCTGTTGACTGGAGACCAGTGGAAAGATCACGGAGACAGTGCACGTTCTGTAGAGTAGGTGGGGCCCCGGGGTTTTGAGCAGGGCAGGGTCCCCTCCTGGGAGCCAATGGGAGGAGTCATTGATGGGTGTGGTGTCACTTCTTTTGTAGTGCAGAAGGCCCGTAACAGGGACTGTTCTTTTGGTCAGGAGGTGATGGGAAAGGGTGCGGAGTAGAGGAGGCAGAGGTTTGGATGAGGAAAAGCGTATTCCTAGGCTCTTCCACTGCAGTTTTTAGAATAACGTTGGAATAGGAATTACTTGTCAGTTTTTCTCTTGCGTTTTTACCAAGAAATTAAATTGATCAAATTATATTAGTATCATTGAGGAATATACTGATTTGTAAGGAATACATTTATTTCCTGATTTTAACCTTGTTTGCTTCACAGGAAGAGATTTAAACTACTTGGAAGAGACTGGGCTAGGATGTTGAACTGTAAGCTTCCACTATGCAGTCACATAGATCACCTCATGGGCTTCTCTCTCTGACTGCAGAAGAAAGCCAGCAGAGAGAGTCACAGAGAATGAACAAAAGAAAGACATGAGCAGAGTATCTAAGAAGGAAGAGTAGCAAATGTATTTTGAATTATTAGGTTTAAGGGCATACGGGTAGCGCAGTCAGTTAAATATCTGATTCTTGATTTTGGCTCAGGTCGTGATCACAGGGTTGTGAGACGGGGGCCCCTGCTTAGGGCTCTGAGCTGACGTGGAGTCTGCTTAAGGTTCTCTGTCTCCCTCTCCTTCTGCCCCTGCCCCCTGCTCACACTCTATCTCGTGTGCGCTCTCTCTCTCTCTCTCTCTCAAAAAAAAAAAAAAAAAAAAAATCTAAAACTTATATGGAGACTAAAATAAAAGGTTCCCATGAAGAAAAGAATGTAGAACAAAAGAACACATTAAAAAAAAAATTACCAAGCATTATTTTGTATTTATTTTAAAATAGTGTCTTCCTAAAAAAAATTCAGAAAAATATTTTCCTTTTCATGCTGCCTTTTGTGAGAGGTAGTCACAGTATATGGCTCTGTTGTTCGGTGAGGGCGGTATGAAGGTGTATTAGAATTGGATCAGATTTTGCCTCAGGATAAGGTATGTAGTTAGGTCAGCAAGACAGATACTTTTTAAAATTACATGTGACAATAAGCAGTAAAAAAAATTTTTTTTGGATACTTAGATTGGTATTTTAAAGTAACACTTTGAATCCTTGGGAGAACTCTTCTTTTTGGAAGTAATAAAGATAGAATTACCATAATAACAGTAGTCAGCAGTTGGAGTCCCCATAGCAGTTTACCTCCTTGGACCCCACATTACTTGAGGCTTTCGGAAGGTTTGTCCCTTCTCATCCGGACTCAGGGCGTCATCCCTGCACAGCCTTGTTTTAAGTGGACTGTAAAAGCCAGTCTGCTCTCTATCCCAGGGGGCAGATTATCCAGACTTGTGGTCACTCTAGACACAAAGAAGTTAGGATTTAACTATAAATGTAGTATAGTAGGTTAATTATTTTTAAACCATCGACTGTTGCTCTAGAACTGAATCTCCAGAGCTTTGAATACAAGGACATTCACAACTGGGCTGTAGCCCTGAACCCAGCCCAGGAAGTGTCTGATGAAGACCATCCGTCCGCGGGAGAGGAGCGGGGCTGGCACAGCCTATAAAGTTGGAACAAAAACAGACAAAAAGAGTCGATTCGTTTCAGAAATAGGGCTTTGAAGTAGCCTAAGGCGAGGGAATCTAAATGGCTAACTTTCTGGCAAGACGTTGATAGAAATCTCCAGCTCTCGCATGGGGTGCGTGGCCTCTCTCATCTCTGTAGAAGCTGAGCAGAGGCTGGTTCATCCTTCAGACTGGAAACTTCCTGCTCCTGGGCTTGGTTAGACCTGAAACTCCGCTAAATAATCTGAAGGAGGCACATGCTACTGAGCAAATAAAATTTACCTTTGGACCAACTTAGTTTAGGGTGTTGAACTTGAGTAGTTAGAGAAGTTGGTGTGACTTAGTAAAGGAGGTCCTGAGACTGGCATTGTTGAAGACAAAGCTTTTCATCAGAGAAGCCCCATCTCCCCGACCCTGGGTCGGTACCTGATAGGATACCGGGATAAACCAAGATGAGGGTGGACCCCAACCCAGCTGATTTGAACTGCAGCCCTACCCCCTTTTTGTCTAGGGCACAGATTGTCCGTTTAAGGGGTGATTAATGGATGAGCCATACAGCCCTTTTTTGTGGACCTAAGAGAACGTTAAGTAGTTTTCAAAAGATCTCCGGCATTCCCGTGAACGTATTCATTTTATCACCAGTCTCAGTTCTCCCTGGTTGCTCCTGTGCTCAGGTCCCATCACCTGCTGGACCTCTCCGACAGGATGCCTCCCTCCTCCAATCCATGAGACCTGACCCATCCCCCACGCCCACGCTCCACGTGCTCTTCTCATGAGGGCTCAGCCTCCCCGAACTGTACAGCCTCTTCTCCAGCGGGAACACCAGAGCTGTCCTTGACATTTCCTCTCTGCACCTTTCTCAAGACAGCCAGCCACTCAGCTCTCTTGACTCCATCTCAAACACCTTTGATCTGTACCTTGGCCTTGGACTCTTACCTCCTGCACTCACCTCAGCATTCAGACCCCTGTAAGTGTGTTTTCCTTTTCTTTCTTCTTCAGGCGTTCTTGGCACCAGAGTGAGATTTCAAAGCTGAAATCCAGTCCTGTTTATCCTCCTTTTTCAGACTTTCGTGGCTTCCCAGAGCCAGTGGTTTCTCCCTCCTGACAAAACATTCTAGTTCTTCCACTTGTCATCTGTGGCCGCGTTCTGAGGCTGCATATCCTCAATCTCACCCCAGGCTGCACACAAGATGTCAGTGGCCCAGCCCAGTCCAGTGAAGTCAGAACATATAGGGACGCATCCCGGGATGGTTCCCTGCAGCCCAGGGGGGAGGACATGGTCGCTGCAGGACCGCTGCCCACAGCTGCGGCTACTTGATCCCACGCCACTGATGTGACTTCACGCCAGGCCTCTAGCCAGCCCTGACCGGAGCCTTTTTATCAGCTTTGACCTCACTGTCCTGCCCTCTTGCATCTATTCTGACCTTGACCTGATGGCTTAGTCTCTTCCTGCCCCGTTTTCATTCTCTGCTAATGAAAGCCTTCTCCTGACTGCCTAGGAACATGCTATCCCTTGAAAAAGATGCATTTTAAAATGCAACCCCCCCAGTTAGAACCAGTCCGCTCTGGTATGCCACATCACTTAGTCTAGGGCATACAGCAAGGGGGCCATGGATGAACAATTGTGGAAATGCAGATTCGTGTTCCTATGGAGAGTCTGGCTGGAGCCGCGGCTTCAGGCCACTGGAGCTAGCTGTACCCTCAGCACAAATCCAGGAAGGATGGAGGCCTTTAGTCCTTGGTTAGAGGAAAGCAGATCCTTGAGTCGTTCAGCCTGCTCTGGTTTTTATCACCACGTAGAAAAGGTTTGTTGGTTTATCATTGTTGAAATGATTGAAATGAAACTGTGGATTCATCATACTTCCACAATCAGTGTGTTTCTGAAAGAACATGTGAATGCGGAGAAGCGCTGTGTACTAAATAGCTGTGTTGAAGGAGACTGAGCACAAGCGGACGCTGGTTAACAGCCCCCACAAAACGACCGCATCGAGAGGGGCTGTTACTGTTTCTAGTGTTCTAGTTTTAAAGCTTCACAGTGTGCAGAGAAGCTATTTCAGTCTCAGAAGAGATTCATTTACAGTGTTCAAGGAGTTCTTTTGAAAGTGAAAATGCATTTGTCTAGAGTAACGAGGGGGACTAGCGTATAATCTATTATAATGAATATTTGTGAAAAATGGACTGCATGAAAAAATTACTTATGTATTTTAAATTGATCTCTTTTTCTCAAGGTTAATTTGGCTAAGACTGAAGCATCTTAGAATCTTAAAAATTAAAAATGTTATAATTCACTGGTATGTGGGAAGTAGTAATATGTTTTAACTATAGCGTTAACGTTGGAGTGCTTAGTAGGTGCTAAGCACTGTTTCAAGTACATTCCGTCTATGGACTTACTTGATTCCTATATATAATCACAACCTTCCATTTACTTTCTTTGTTTTGGGTCGTTAGGCAATTTCATGCCCCCTTCATAAAGAGGATCACTAAGGCAAGGTTCAGAAGTCCTGGGGTGCCTGTCTGGCTCAATCATTTGAGCATCCAACTCCTGATTTCAGCTTAGGTCATGACCTCAGGGTCCTGGAGTGGACACCTGCACTGGGCTCCGCACTCAACATGGAGTCTCCCAGATGATTCTCCCTCCCTCATCCCCTCTCACATGAGCTTGTGCACACCCACTCTCTCTCTCAAATAAATAAGTCTTAAAAAAAAAAAAAACAAAATACCAAAGTCCTAGTCCTTCCTTAAAACTGTCATGAAACCCGAGTCAAACCTCTTTAACCTGAGGTCTGTAAAATGAAAGGATGGATCTGCTTCTCTCTCTGAGGTCCTAGCTTCGTAATTTATGAAAATTTCATGCAGGTATAATTTAAATGTCACTTAAGGATTTCTGACCTTTTGTATTATGAAATATATATTCATAAAATACATACTACCCATATTTATAGATCAGTGAATAATTTTAAATAACGTAACCATGTAAGTACCAAACCAGGCCAAGAAACAGATTATTCCCAGCTTCCAGAATGTGGCCATGTGCCCTCTTCACAAACCCTTCTAGAGCTAACCATTAGTCCCTCTTTTGTGATAACCATTTCTTTGCTTTTCTTTATCATTTTACTACCTTTAAATCCCTTTACTACTTTTACTCCCTTGTGAATCCCTAAATTTTATATTCAGTATTGCCCGAGTTTGAACTTTCTGTGTTGAAATCGTATTATGTGTGTACTTTTGCGATTTGCTTCTTACTGAATTGTTTGTGACCGTCCATGTTGATGCTTGTGGGCGTTCGTTCATTGTCCTCTCCAATCTATGAATTTACTCCTGTGTATCTATTCTGCTGTTAACGGGAATCGGGGTTGATCCTAATTGGGATCTATCATGAAACCAGTAGTGGATCATCGTATGTGTACACTTGGAACTGTATTAACCAATGCCAGACTCTTCTCCAGAGTCGTCCTAATACATCAGCAGTTAAAGAGCATTCTGATTATGTCACATCTTCGCTAACACTTTCTATCTTCAGACTTAGATTTTTAACCAGCTCATAGAGGTTTTTGTGAAAGCTTTAATCACTAAATTTTTTTTTAATTTTTTAAAATTAACATATAATGTATTATTAGCCCCAGGGTACAGATCTGTGAATCGTCAGGCTTACACACTTCACAGCACTCACCATAGCACACACCCTCCATAACCCAATCACCCTATCCCTACCACCCCCAAGCAACCCTCAGTTTGTTTTGTGAGATTGAGAGTCTCTTGTGGTTTGTCTCCCTCCCAATCTCATCTTGTTTCATTTTTTCCTTATCTACCCCTCAAGCCCCCCACGTTGCCTCTCAAATTCTTCATATCCGCGAGATCATATAATTTTCTTTCTCTGATTGACTTATTTTGCTCAGCATAATACCCTCTAGTTCCATCCACGTTGTCTCAATGGCAAGATTTCATTTCTTTTGATGGCTGTATAGTATTCCATTGTATATATAAATTTTGTTTCTGACCACAGCTTGTCTGATCCCCGTGAAACAGTCTCCCATGAATAAGAAAGTCATCATCGTCCTAGAGAATTTGGAAAAATGTTCATTGTCTGAGTTACTGGAGGACTTTCTGGCCCCTCTGGAAAACCGCAGCACCGAAAGCCCCTGGATTTTGCAAAAAGGTAAAGGGAGTGGCAAGAGCTTGCCCGAAAGGAAGGCTCTGTGGGATTCTCAGCATTCTGTTGCCCGGAGTATGAGTTGTACTTCATGTTCTTCCTTAGGCTCGTTTGACTTTGTCTGTCTCATCGTATGGCTTGCTGAGGTTGGGTCATTTGGTTTGTTTTAGGAAATGGAACATCTGAGTGTTACTACTTTCACGAGAACTGCTTTCTGATGGGAACCATTGCCAAGGCCTGTCTCCAGGGCTCTGACTTGCTGGTGCAGCAGCATTTCCGCTGGGTTCAGCTGCGGTGGGACGGCGAGCCTGCGCAGGGCCTGCTGCCGAGGTTCTTACGAAGGAAAGTCATGAACAAGGTAACGAACTGCAGCTGCAGCTTCTTGCCAGGAGGAGGGGTGTTCGTGTCAGGGGGCCCTGGCTGCAGTCCTACCACTTACTGGCCAGGCGGCCTCAGCAAGGGCAATTTTTAGATATCCCAGAGTTAAGTAAGATAGCGCATATAAAACCTGAAACAGTTCCTGGACTATGTTAAGTATTTAAAAAAAAAAAAAAAGGAAAGCAAATGGGTTTTACTGCTGTTACTAACTGTTCTCAAGGAGTCTCTCCAAGTTCCAATGCGACAGAAGGGTATCTAAGAAAACTGATCACTTGTTTTAAGAAGAGCTACTGCTTCCTTGGGGTCTTCAAAATGTTATCCATCCACTCAAGCTAGTTTTAATGTGTGACTGTTATTCTGTGCTAGAGTAAATATTAAAAAGTCACATGAAAAATTAAAATTCTTTAGCTTTTGACACATTTTCAAGAGCGATTATGACTCCTGATTATTTTGGAATAAAATATTCTGTATCCTCCCAAATAACAAAATTAGTGCTGACTAAACCTAGTACGTTGCTGTTTAATTAATATTCTGAAGTCGAGTCAGGATCTGAGCATCAGGACTGACTGGAAACATTAGAGCTTGAGTTAGTAAGACTATGTCCCGTAATCCAGCACCACAGGCCACATTTGGAGGAGATGGTATCTTCTATCACAATCCTTTGAGCTGTAAACAACGCAACACCCACTGTGTTACCTACTTCACAAAAAGGCATGTTTTCCTTCCATAATCTATGTCTGGTGGGAGGTGTTGCTGACATCTGTTCAGCACCAGGATGTCAGGTCCTGGGTCTAGGGGAGTCTTCTGAGCTCCCATCAAGGTTGCAGGATGTCAGCAGGACTTGAGACACCACACCTGCACCCAAGCATGTTCAAAGGTGGGAACACAGATGCCACTACAGGAGAAAGAGAGCTTTGGCCTTCTCAGTGTCCTTATCAGGGAAGAAAGTATCTTTTTCTGAAACCCCCAGAGACAGAAGACTTTCCCTGCCTGTTTCATTAATCACAACTGGTTCTGTGCCCACCCCATTGCCCCAGATCGTAGCTAGACTTACATTCCGAAGATGGAATTGCTCCCCCAAGTCCTTGGACAAAATTCTGTGTCCGTTGTGTTAGGGTATGTGGATGTGCGTGCAGTTGTGGGTGCGGGATCACGGGAGGAGAGTGGGGAGAAACGGAGCGGGAATGGTTTTGGTATTTCAGTAAACTATGCTTTCCATTAGTGATGTGAATTAGTATCTGAAATTCCTAATCAGAGAAATCATCTACCCTAAGCTCTGTTAAAGTCCAATGGCTGGTCATAAATGCATGCTTTTGACCAAAGCTAGGCCATCCTGTCATGTCCACTAATAGGAAAAATGTATGTAATGACAGTCATAGGTGTATAGCTTTGCAAATTACTGATGCTTCCGTTAGTATTATCATTAATATTTAAGTCTCTTTGCCAAAAAAAAAACCCCAAAAAACAAAAAACAAATAATCACAAAGGATACTAGTTTTTTTTTTTTTCCTTAAAACCTTTATTTTTTTAAAGAGCAGTTTTAGGTTACGTTAAAAATGAGAGGAAGGTAACCAGATTTCCCATATACCCCCTGCTTCCCTACATGCATAATCTCCAGCACTTACCAGAATGATACTTTTTTTTCCACCAAGGATGAACCTCCATCGATAAATCATAATCACCCAAAGCCCATAGTTTACCTAAGGGAAAAATGTGGAAGGCCTCATGAATTTGCATGTTATCCTCTGAAAAGTACCAGTTTTGTTCTGTAGATGTGACACTATTTCAGGTAAAATGGACCTCCCCCACATCCAACTCACTGGTACACATAGTTTATAAAGGATTTATTTTACTTATTTTGAAAAGAAAGTTCCACGCTTTAAGCTGTGCTCTTTTCTCCACTGTTTGAGAATGGGAATGTGGGGTGTGCTGTGAAGAATAGACAGAGGGGAGGGATAATGCCTTTTGCTTACCAAGAGTCACTTCTAGTAGGTTAGTAAAACAGATTCCTTGGATACATGTGCGGTGGGAATGAATGACTCCTGCAAAACCTCAGAAATCTTGTGACTGCAGAGCAGAACCAAATCTTTGGGGGGCACTCAGACATATGCTGGCCCTTGATCACAATTTCTTCCTCCAGTTCCAGTATCAGAGGCCTTTCAGGACAATACCAAGCATCCTACTAGTATTTAATAATCATTGTAATTTTATTAATAAGTAAATAGTCAGCTGTCATTAATTGTAGCACATGATTTCATTCTTGCTGGAAGAATATCAGAGAAAAACAATTGTTCCTCTTTTGAAGAGAAGAGAAATTATAAGAGTGCCCAAAGCCTCATGTAACACAGTAATGCCGTTTCAACAGAGCTGCTGGGATCGCTGAACCACACTTTCATTTTGAGTTGGCTAAATTATATCCCTTCAAGTAGGATATACCCATATTCATAAACTACCCCCAGTCTTAATATCATAATTACTTGGTAAAACCAAGATTTATAGTAATCCCTTTCTGGTAAAATACTGAATTAACTGCTATATCTGACTTCTAAATAATTGAAGAATATTTCTCCTAATACTAAAGAAATTTTTGTCCTTTTGTGAGCCCTCTATACTACAAAAAAGGGACTTGATTTTGTAGAACATAATTCTGAAAAGAATTGCTACCATCAGACTATGTATATTACATACTAGTATTTAAAATTGGCATGTTTAAAAATTTGAAAACGAATCTCATTTTATGCCAGCAGAGCTCTGTACATTTTGATGAAGTTATTAGCATTTTAACTGAGACTTTCCTTCTAGGGAAATTTAAATTAATACAAGGTGAACACGCCACAGATCTAGATGGCCATCTTGTCACTTAACCAAATATTGAAATATTTAAGGTCATTCCTTGTTTCATGAAATCAGAATCCTTTTTTAGCGCCTTCTATGTGCAAGGCCCTGTGAAGTGCTCTGTATGCATGTGGATAATAATGTCTAGCAGAACTGATATTTAAGAATTTGTGTAAGGTTTCTTAGTCTTCCTACTGCGCTTTTGTGTCTGAACACTTTCATTTCCTGTGACAAGCCACAGGTCTGTATCCCAGGGAACACACATAATTCTGTGTATTAGCTGTCCCTCCTTCAGCCACCTTAGGTGGCTCAGATGCAGCTGGGGTTTTGTTTTATAGTTTTAAATGTTTCTGTTTTTCATTTTTTACCTGTTAAAAACAAAACGAAAAGCAGTGTTCTAAGCCAAGCCCCACGCCGGGCCTCTCTGTCTCTGCAGTTCAGAGGTCAGGTGCCCTCGCCCTGTGATCCCGTGTGCAAGACCGTCGACTGGGCCCTGGCCGTCTGGCGGCAGCTCAACTCCTGCCTGGCCCGCCTGGGCACACCTGAAGCACTTCTCGGGCCAGAGTATTTCCTGTCTTGTCCTGTAGTGCCAGGACATGCCCAAGCGACAGTGAAGTAAGTGGCATTTCTCATTTACCTATTTAAAGCAACACCATGGCCAGTTTGGGATGTGTGAGAGTGAGGAGCTCTGTGCTTCCTGTCAGAGGAGGACCGTGACTCATCCGTTGCTAAGTAGGTCCAGAGGAGACTTCTTTCTGAGGCTAGTAAGTAGCAGTTTCCATCTGTTACAGAAGTTTCGAGTCCTGTTCAACATGCAGTGCAGTGTTCTCCTGGGAAAGTTTACATGGGAAAGTCATCGAGGACCCTATGACAAAACACAAAAGCTTACATTCTGTTGACGAATTAAAAAGCTTCCTCCTTGGGGCGCCTGGGTGTCTCTGTTGGTTAAGCATCTGACTCTTGATTTCAGCTCAGTTCATGAGCTCGGGCCCTGTGCACTGGGCATGGAGCCTGCTTAAGATTCTCTCTCTCCCTCTGCCCCTCCCCTCTGCTCACTCTTTCAAAAAAATAAAAAGAAAGAAAAGAAAAAAAAAAAACCTTCCTTATTAATGAGACTTAAATACTCACCATGTTTTCCTTCATAACAGCTTATGAGAATAGACGTATTAGTAATAAAGTTAATGAAATAGAAAATCAAGAGGAAAAAAATGTGTCACAATCCACCTTAGTAAGTTCTGTGATTAACTATTAGCATTGATTCTGTACTTTCTGGCATCCTGGGCGGAAGTCCATTTTGGAAAGCAGGGCACACAAATTATCTTCTCTATTGTAACAAATGGTCAATTTCATAACAGCTAATTGGGAGAAAAGGAAGAATTACAATATTAAGATAACAGCATTTTCTTGCTAAAGAGCAGGAATACATTTATTCATGTGACCATCTCTTTTTTCATCAGTATTATGATTGAATTTAAGGCTTTTTCACATCCAGAGTCTCAGGATTCTTAGGAGCTAATTTGGGCCTTTCCTGTCTGGAGCTCAGTCATTGCCAACAACTACAGAGACTCTGCTCTGAGACGTGTACCCTACTTGCAAGCTGACAAGGTAGGCTGCTGCAGATGCGGAGGCTGGGTTGGAGGCCAAGGCCTCCCTCACTCAGGCGCAGCCCCGGCCTGTGCTCCACATGTACAGTGGTTCTCCTAGCATCTCAGGCCCCGGGTTGGGGGGTGATGGATGCTGGCTTTGCATCCCAGCTGCTGAACTCAGGAGCTTAAGAATCCCCCAGGCTCCTAAAGGGGGTGCTAGCAGATCTGCCCACCATTTGCCCTGGCAGGAAAGATCATTTTCATTATGTTAGTAAGGAAACAAATCTGCCTTCTGCTCCAGGAGGAGACAGTCTCTCTCTTCCAAGGCTGTTTGCTATACTAACTAGCATCCTTGAAAAGAGAGTCAAGAACCGAAGTGAACACTCGATATGCACACATGCATATTGTCTCCCAACAGCCAAGTTCAGGAAGTGCTGTTTTTTTTTTTTTTAAACTAAAGCTTAAACCATCTTTACCTCTTAGTACCTTAAAGAGTACCTATGCAGGTCTGATGCCTGATCTTTGTCTATATTCCCCTCTTATAGTTTCTTTTTCCTCTTGAATTACATATCATTAGACATTAGAAGAGAAGCTTACAATACACAGATGCCTGATACCTGGGTAAAAGTTTTAACAGTCTTGAAAGACTTATGCCAGTATGTAATAGCTTTGAAAATTTCGTTATAGCAGGAGATGTGGTTTAGCTTCTACAGCCTTGAAACTAGTATTTTTTTTTAATGTTCCAACAGAGGAATTTTAATTGCTGTTGGATGCCCCAAACTTGGGTAAAGTCCCACTGCTACAGCTGTTAATACAAAGAGTCCATCTGGGGAGACAGCTGGTGACCCCATCCCCGCTCTGCAGAGCTAAGCATACCCACGTGCAGACACTAAGCCTTTGCCTTGGGGTAGACAGATTTCATTTGCCACAGAGTACAAGATCTACCCCAATTTCAGAAATATTAAAATATATGCATCTTAGTAAGGACATAGGGCAAATAAGTTTAAGCTATGCAGACATCAATTTCCAGGAGATCTTTTTTCTAGACCTCTGCCTATAAATTTACTTTCCCTTCCATGTATTTTATTTATGCATTCATTCAACATATACTTAAGCATTGATTCCTGCTCTCCATGATCTTAGAAGGTAAAAGGAAAGACATGTAAACACTTTCCTTTGTAAAACATAGTATTTTTTTTTTCAAGATTTTATTTATTTATTTGACAGAGATCACAAGTAGGCAGAGAGGCAGGCAGGGGGGTGGGGAAGCAGGCTCCCTGCTGAGCTGAGAGCCCGATGCAGGGCTCGATTCCAGGACCCTGAGATCATGACCGGAGCTGAAGGCAGAGGCTTTAACCCACTGAGCCACCCAGGTGCCCCTAAAACATCATATTTTTGAGGCAAAGTCAAACATCTTTGATACTGGATAATTTCACTTTTTTATTTGAAAGATGTCATTTATTAGAAAGAGAACTCAAGCCAGGGGAGCGGGAGAGGGAGAAGCAGACTCTCCTCTGAGCAGGGAGCCCGAAGCGGTGCTCAATCTCAAGACCCTGGGATCTGAGCCCAAGGCAGCCCTCTAACTTTGCCACCCAGGCACCCCAATTTCACTTATTTCAAATCTACGTAAGAAAGTTCGTGTGTCTGTAGAAACACTTACGTTTTTTCCACGTTCTTCAAACCCGTCCTTTGTGGTGTGACCAGGCCTCACTGCCAACCACCCTTCTCTTGCAAGGTGGATGGCTAAGCTGTGGAATGCTGTCATCGCACCCAGAGTTCAAGAAGCAGTATTGTCAAGAGCCTCTGTGAGAAGACAGCCCGGCCTGGGGCTGACAGCCGCCAGAAACCACCCTAGCCAAGGGCAGCAGGCCGTGGTTAAAGCGGCTCTCAGCATCTTGCTCAATAAGGCGGTGCTGCATGGCTGTCCTCTCCAGAGAACAGGTACGCGGGCTGGCGCTGGGACGGGAGGGAAGGAAAGTCACTCTTACGTAATACTTGTTTGAATTCATTTAAGAGAGCTCTTCTTTCTCTCTTCGTAAGTAAAGAAATTATCTCGACCTTAATGTACATTTGACACCATTGTCCCAGAACTTTTTAAAATTTTTTTATTTGCCTTTCCTCCTAAAAATTATTTTATTTAAATTCAGGTAACATATAATGTATTACTATTTTCAGATGTAGCGGTCATTGATTCATCAGTTTTGTATTACACCCAGTGCTCATTACATCACGTGCCCTCCTTGATGCCCATCACCCAGTTACCCCATCCCCCCACCTCCCCTCCAGCAACCCTCAGTTTGTTTCCTATGATTAAGAGTCTCCTATGGTTGGTCTCCCTCTCCGTTTTCAGCTTTTCCCCTATGATCCTGTTTTGTTTCTTAAATTCCACACATAAATGAGATCATAGGAGAACTCGCTTTTTAAATTATTGGCTCAATAATTCCAGATCTCCAAGTACAGTTGGCTGAGTCACAACATCCCTGCTTGGATAGTGAGCACAGCCATGATTTTGAAGAGTCTTTCTCGGAGAATTGCAACTGTTCTGTTTTACTTGACTGTGAAACCACATGATCACTGCCTTCTTTTTGGCAAAACACGATTTGTGTTGTTTCAGAGCTGGACCAGCACGTAGCTGATTTCAGAGGAGGAGGTTTCCCTTTATCTATAGTCTCAAGTTACAACAGCTGTAGCAGAAAGAAAGGAGAGAGTGGTGCCTGGAGAAAAGTGAGCACCAGTCCTCGCAAGAAGTCTGGCCGCTTCTCTCCACCGTCCTGGAGTAAGCCGGGCCCGAGCGAGGAAGGTAAGTGAGGCGGCTCTTCTGCCAGGACGAACGTGGGCGCTCGCCCTCTGCTCTCGGAGCGCCGGTGTGCTTGTACTTTTCTCACTATGCATTCCGCAAAGTCGAGTTTTTCAATGCATATTTTCATGGAATGAATAGGGTAGTAGGTACATTTCCAAAAATATTTGGGAGCCCCATACCTGGGAAATAATCGTTGGTTTGTGGCATCCACCATCAAATCTGTGTAATACGACAGATGTACTTCGGCATCGTTTTTCCCTTTTCTGTGTCCTTTCTGAGCCAACCTTAAATTTTTTAAAGTATATATAGAGAGATGTCTGATCCCAGTGTAAGGCCTTCGAGAGTGAATCCGTTTTACCCATTTCTTTCTCCTGTAAAGACAGCAAACACAAAAATCCCTGCCTTCTTGGGATTTACATTCTCCTAAAATTTTAAACTGATTCAATATAATGGAACATCCTCTCTGAGAAAAAGTTTTCATTCCAACAAGATAAAAAATGTTTATCTCTTATAAATACATAGCAGTCACCTTAAAAAAGTATAAAAGGACATATTCTGATTCTAAGAGCTTGTCCTAACTTCCCAGAGTTAGAGTGCTGGATCCAGGGAGTAGAGTCATTACATGTCAGCCCCCTCCTATGGCCTGGAGACTCCCAGGGTGACACCTGCAGTAAGGATTGTACCTTCCACTTACTTGTTTATTCCTCTGTGTAGTGCAAAAGAGCTCTCAGATAAGGATTAGCGTCTCCATTTCCAGGTAACAAGGCTGAGGTTCGGAAACTGTTGGCTCTCTCTCCCTATCACCTCTCCTGGCACCACGGGGATCCACAATCCATGTTTTTGTTTCTTTCAAGTTTGATGCTGTTTTCCTCCATCCTTGCCCCTGTAATGCCATGGTACGTGGACTAATCCATAAGCACTCAAATATGGGAGACCCACCCAGGCTCTTCACTATCATTTCTGAGTTTATTACAATTATCTGTAGGGTTTAAGACCAGCTTCTGGCTTGAGCCAAATAATTATCTAAACAATATGCATTGTCAGTGTATACACTAGAGCTGACAAAATCAATAAAGTGAATGTGAATTTACAATAATATTAAGTCCAACTCAGAAAACTTATGTAAAATATTAAAAAGTTAAATTACTGAATATAAATATAAAATCATTTATAATTTCATATTTTAGAACTATTTGATATATCAAATAAATTCTTAGAAATATGAAACCACATTCAAAAGATAAAATTGTATGTAACTAGGATATTTAATTTTTTATAATGGTAAGTCTTTATCCCAATAATTACATTTGATATTATAGTGTTTGGGCTGATACTGGTTTTATGCCATTATTTATCAAAATAGAAACCACTTTGCATTCTACACTGGTAACTATGGGTTATCATAAAGTTCCATGAAGACAAAGCCTCTTTTTCTCCTGACCCAAAACAGAAAGGCTATGGTGATGGCAGGTCACGGGCTTCAGGAGACAGGGACCAAGCCTAGGCACCTGTCGGGTCATTAGGGAAATCTGCTAGCCACCCTTTCTGACAACAAAAGTATGGGCAAAGAAATTAGTATAGAGATGGTCTCTGATGATCTCTTCCTGAAGATATATTAAAATCAACTGTTCAAAACCATTCTTTAGAGATAATTTGTGCTAGCAGCATTCATATAATTTTAGAAGAGGGACCATTTATTTATAAAAGCAATCCCTGTGCAGGGAGCTCCATCCCTGCGCCACTGCCCTGAGGAGAAACTCCTCAAGAGATAGATTCAGTCCCAGAACAGTATCAAACAGAGTCCAAAGTCTGTTTCTTTTAAATACAGAGTTCAAGATGCATAGGGACAATGATTGATTCTATTGAAAATGATGACATTTGTTCTTTAAACAGGTATCAAAATTAAAGCTATATCTCAGTTGAATTATAACAGAAATGCTTCTCTGTCAAAACAAAAGTAAGTTTCCCTTTAACTTGTATAAATAAAACCTGCATTGTTTGCTGTATCTATAATGCTGTTAATATATTTTTTTTTAAAAAGGTCTTTCAAATGCTAGTGTTAAACTGAAATCTAATGAATGAATATGTAATGGTGGGAAGAGTTTCCCTCGGAGGTTCTTTGGTCTAATAATCAAACTGACACATAAGACAAAGTACCAGGAGAAAAATGAGTTTGAGTTCCTGGGTCTGGGAGTCCCAAAGGTAAGAGACTGAAGGGTGAGTCAGGCAGTTGAGGTCTGTATTCCCATCCTGAGCTAAGGAATGGGATAGGGGCCTGGGGCTTCAAGGCGAGGGGCTGACCCACAGGAGAGTAAGAGCAGGTGCTTGGCCTGCCAGACAGGTGCGTATTTCAGATAAAAAACTTAGCTCTGGAAGTAGCTGTTTATAAATTCTAAATCCTCTTTGGTACTTAAGGGAGAGGTAAGTTTTCCTTGAGTCATCTGGATCTTGATTGACTTCAGATCAAAATAACCCACAGGCCAAAGTGACATATTTTGGGAGAGCTTATTCTCCCCTTCATATCAAATCTAAAAAACATATTCTTGGGGCACCTGGGTGGCTCAGTGGGTTAAGCCACTGCCTTCGGCTCGGGTCATGATCTCGGGGTCCTGGGATCGAGTCCCGCATCGGGCTCTCTGCTTAGCGGGGGGCCCGTTTCCCCCCCTCTCTCTGCCTGCCTCTCTGCCTACTTGTGATCTCTCTCTGTCAAATAAACAAATAAAATATTAAAAATAAATAAATAAATAAATAAATAACATATTCTTTAAGCTTAATGTAACTTAAAACTATTTTTGCTTTTAGTTTGTTGAAAAGGTTAGAGATACTAAATGCTGTTGATATCACCTTTGGGATTTGGGGTCACTGATTCCTGTGTTTGGATCTCAATTTTCACAGCTTAGAGACTATATATATGTATTACACAGGCCAGATTTTCTTACGAGGAAGATTGTGGCTTTTTCTCTGTCTATAACACTATTGCTATAATGCCCTCTTATGGATAGGTGACTTTTATACCCACAGTAGAGAAAACAAAAAGGGCTTCATTTTTTTAATCAAACTTGATCATTAATGCATTTGACATAAAGATACGATAAAATCCTCCATTTGTGAACTTTTATAAACAGGTTTTAGATGACCAATATTTTAAAATGAAACATGGTTTTAGGTGCTGTTTAAAGCGATCATTTTATTACGTTTTTCCTAGGGAATTATTTCAGCTTACAAATTTTGAGGTGCAAAGGATGATTTGGTTAATCATAGAACAAATGTTTGGACACTGTGTAAATAGCTCTCCATTGTAACCCAATAAAGTGTGTGTCCTGTCACTGGACAGGTACCACTTAGAACCAAGTTCACAGAATTGCAGGAAGGAGAAGTGTAAAGAGAGAAGGTAGATAAAGGAAACCATAACACACGTTTCTTTTGACCAGGCGCACGGCTGAAGCCATTCTAGAGGGCAGCCTATGTAATTTCCCCAGTAATTCCATCATGTAGATTACCCAGAAACTGAAGTGTTACGGGAAGCAAAGAAAAAGAAAGAAAATATGACCGTGGCCATGTTGCTAGTAAGTGGTAGAGCCAAGTTTGTTCTAGGGTATCACATTGCCCCCTACTTGCCCAGTGTTTCATGTCATGGTTTCATTTAGACTTGGAGAAAGGGAAGGAAAGGAGACTGGAATGTTCTAAACCAAGTAGATTTCTCCATGAATAAAATTTTGAGCAGGAGATGCCGAAATCCTGTGAGTGAATTTTGCCATCAAATGACAGATTCTTTTATAGGATATTTAAAAACTCCTTTCTGAACTTTGTATTAGGTCTTTAGAGAACGACCTATCATTGACATTGAATTTGGAACAGAGACTCTCTCTGGGTTCAGATGATGAAGCAGACCTTGTCCAGGAACTGCAGAGTATGTGCTCCAGCAAATCCGAATCTGACATAAGCAAGGTAAGCAGCCCAGAGGGGTTAAGACACAGTTTGGCTCCCCGACCAGGAAAGAGATTCCTTAGAGCCAGAGCCTAACACACATTCCCACCCAGAAAGAAATTCCTGATTGAGTAGTATGGCTAATTAAACCCTCCTTGCCTTGCTTAGGAAAGATATTTTCCAAAATATCTTTTATGTAATAAAGAAGTTGTGAAGTACAGCCTGCGTTCTGTAACTCCTCTGAAAGACCGGAGGTTAAAATCACATGTTGATTGCATTAGCTCAAATTACACCTTCCCGAGGCTTTTCTTCCTTTTGTTTTCTCTACTATGGGTATAAAAGTCACCTATCCATAAGAAGGCATCACAGCACTCATGTTATAGACAGAGAAACAGCCACAGCCTTCCTTGCAAGAAAATTTGGCCTGTGTAATACATATAGTCTCTAAACTGTGAAAATTGAGATCCAAATAGGGAATCAGTGACCCAGAATCTCAAAGGTGGGGTCAGCAGCATTGAATTCAACTTGCTTTGGCACTCTGTCAGCTGTAGCAAATTGAACCAGACATCCTTGATCAATGCCTTTTACTTGATAGGAAGGATAAGAAGGTAGTTGCAATGTAGAGGTTCCACTGAAACTCTTACATCCTAATCTCTGGGACACAGGTGAATTGACAGCCTAGTATAACCTTGCCAGAAATGAGCTAAAATATTTACACAGTGGAAAAAGGTAATGATTAGAATCTTACAATTTTGCTAGGACAGATTCTTTTTTTTCTATAGGGCTCATCTGGTCATCTTTTGATTTAGAGATGATTTCTTATGCATTTTCTTTTTTTTTTTTTAAGATTTTATTTATTTGACAGAGAGAGATCACAAGTAGGCAGAGAGGCAGGCAGATAGAGAGGGAAGCAGGCTCCCTGCTGAGCAGAGAGCCCGATGTGGGACTCGATCCCAGGACCCCGAGATCATGACCCGAGCCGAAGGCAGCGGCTTAACCCACTGAGCCACCCAGGCGCCCCTCTTATGCATTTTCTTATAGTTTCACTTAAAGCCTTGGAGTCTGTTGTGAGGAGTACAGGCCTTGAGGGTGTGCTCATAGAGCTCCTGAGGGTCAGAGAAAAAGGTAACACAGAGATTTTCTGTAGTGACTTTAAGTTGTGCCTTGAGTGTGTACTGGTGACTTGATAATTGGTCTTTTTTCCAGATTGCTGATTCCAGGGATGATTTAAGGAGGTTTGATAGTCCAGGGAACAACCCTGCCTTTTCAGCAACTGTTAATCCAAGAATGCCAGTGTCACCGAAGGTAAGTGCCCATTTTCCTGCAAAATGAGACAAAAAAGGGTTGCTATGGAATGGACTTCCCAAATCATCTTTCAGTGTGAATCACGAATTATATTTCAGCCACAGCTGTGAAAAGAGAAGTAAAGATAAGTGTATTCAGTAGTTAATCAAGGTTAGAAAGGTCACTGTTTTAGATAATAGCTTAGAAGAATGATATAAAAAAGTATAATGTGTGTCAAAAGTAGATATAATATGACTTCTGTCTTGGTTCTTCTATTTTAAAATATATTCATTTGAGAACCTTTAAAATTTCCTGCATTTTAGAATTCTAACAGGCTAAATAATGTAAAGTCCTTTTAGGGGTACCTGGGGGGTGGGTTCAGTCAGTTAAGCATCTGCCTTCAGCTCAGGACCTGATCCCAGGATCCTGGGATCAAGGGCTGCTTTGTGCTCCCTGCTCAGTGGGGAGGCTGCTTCTCCCTCCCCCTGCTTGTACTCTGTCAAATAAGTAAAAAAATCTTTTTTTTTTTTTTAAAGTCCTTCTTCAAAAAGTTCTGTGTCTTAACTTGCCATAGCGTGCATTGGTTTCCGTGAGATACTTTAAAAACAAGTCAGAATGGCAAGTGGCAGAGCCAGGATTTCAATAGACTTCATGAACTTCTCAAGATAACTTCTGTGATTGGTTAATCAGTGCCAAGAGATGGCCCAGCGTGGTGCTCCTGGTGAACAGAAACAATGTAATGACTTCTTACCCAGTAGTAATTTTGTGAGAATGCAGATTTCATAGAGGCATTTAGTAAGAGGTGGTCTGTTCACCCAGTCACATGGAGTGTGGGTTCACACCCTGTGCTCAACCTCTCCCGTGGCGGCTTAGGAAGACCTGGGATGGGGAGGGTTGCAGAGGGAAGAATTATGAAGTGAGCGTGCTGAGACTACTAAATTATTCATCAGCTGCTCACCACAGCCCCTGTTCTCCCACTGTTTCCTGAGCTTCTAGTCCCAATTAGTCTGGGTTTTGGGGGAAGAAAGAAGGTGGGAAGCACTGGCAAGGCTGAGATCCCAAATGAAAAATACATAACATGATGATCTGTGAAGAACAACATCACCTTCCTGGTTCACACTATCACCATGTCTGTCTCCCCAGCGGAACTGTTTAGAAAGCACAGCAGACACATAATTTGGAGAGCATGTAAGGGACAGTGACCTAAGGAGGGGATGTGGAGTCCGCATTGTGAATTCTGGCTGGAAAACCTTTTGGTCAGGAGCTGCCCCTCCTGAACACATTTCTTGGGCCTCCAGGACCACTCTTTAGGGTTCTTGTGAAACAGTCAGTCCATGCAAAGGCCACAGAGGTGTGGAAAGAACCCCGAACCACTATTTCTCCACAGGGCCAAGTGACTTTCCTATATAAAAATGTTGACTGGTAGTGACCAAATGGCATTGTTTAAATATCTAATGGAGACAAGGTTTCGTACTCCTGTTTGTCTGTCACAGTCCTGGTTGCCCCAAGAAAGTACTATCCACAAAAAATAGTACTGAAAGTGGGATATGCTCAGGGAAACTCAGGACAGCATTGTTTTAAAAAGAGGCCTTTACAAACATATGTCCTTTTACACCGTCTGGGCTCTTATAAAGGCATCATGGGGTGGGGCTGAGGTAGGTATTAGGACAGTTCCCTCTGCTTCGCAGCACACTGAACACAGGTGAAGGGGCTCTTCTAGGGCAAGGAGGTGTCTTTCTCAGAACCTGCCAGCAGAGGGCAAAGTAACACATTTGACAGCCTTCTGAAACTTGGCAGGCTCATTTCTTTTCTATCCTGATAAACTCAGCTAGCATTTCTTGGTTAGATGCCCGGTTTCTTCTGTTATCAGGAAGTAATTCTTTTTAAAGAGCTCTCTGGGCTAGTTGCAATCACTTTCGACAGTCATCATTTCTCACAACAGAATTCCTTACTGCTCCAACAGTAAGGGAAAGTAGTGGGGTGTATTAATCTGGTGGCAGGTTAGCCTTCTAAATTAAAAACAAATGCCCATATTTAAATCACAAATACAACAGATGCTGATATGTTTTCTTCTCATGGAAACCAAATGACTCCCCGAAAGCAGAAGTTCCCATCTTCGCATAATGAAATCCACTTGAGGATTTTGTTTTTAAACCCCAGTGACCAGATCATACTCCCTACCGTCTCTAGAGGTTCTGATGTAATTGGTATGAGGTGCAGCCTGCATTTTGGGGTGTTTAAAAGCTCACTGGTGATTCTGAGGTGCAGCCAGTGCTCTAAGACAGCTTTGATCTGGCCCTCCATTTTGTCCAGCCTCTCTGTTTCTAAATGTGTCTTTAGATGGGTTGATAGACCTTTATGTAACTTATTTTTACATATAATCCACTATTTCTACACCATCCTCCACACCTTCCTGTCTTCACCCTTTCTCTCTCGTTCGCCTGTCACAGCCATACTCATACTCCTCAAAGATCCATCTCTCTGCCATTTTCTCTACAGTGTTTCCCAAACTGGCTCCGACTTCCCCAACTAGAGAGCAGGGATTATAGTATCCTCCTGGTTTCTAGCCGTGAGTCAATATTAAATGAATGAATTGCTCTAATTTAACGATATTACTTTAAAATTTAATTTAGGTGCAGTACCTTTCTATGCAAACTAGTAGTTATCAATGTTGTACATATTAAGCTCAAAGATAAGTAACATTCTGTGTTCAATAGAACTTTTGGGTTGTAGCCCAGAAAGCATTAACACCCTGAAGTCTCCTAGTCCCAGGCTCTCGTACTGCTCAGCCATAGGGAGAACACCTCAACACCTGGGCTTAGCTGCTCCAGGGCAGGAACCTCCCTCTGTGTTTCAGTCATGGGCCGTGTTTTACAGTCCCAGCCTTAATGGTCCCTGGTCCTCAAGAAGGCAGAGCAGTTCTCAACACCCCAGGCACGTTTAGCTTCACGGGAAGCTTCTTGTTTACTTCATGTCAGCATTTCCTGTCTCAGACCATGAAGATACGCCACCCACCCACCCCTCGCCTTCATGGTGCAGACGGTGAGGTGAACCAGCAAAGAACGCCACGTATCCGCTTTTCTCTCCCCGAGCCCTGACACTTCGAGATTTCCCTCCCCCTGCTCGGAGATTGTGTATACCACCCAGCTGGCTTTACTACAATATGCCATTTCTTCTAAATCTATTGTATGTGTTGAGTTTCCTGGTGTTTTAGACCAAATTATAAGTGGGGCTTGGTTTTACTAGGCCCAGCGCTAAGTCCCATTTTCCAGATTTAAGAACATACCCAGGAGAACGCACCTGCCAGGGGAGTCCACCCAGTTACTTTCCTTTCTTACTTACTTTTCCTTTAAAAGCCACGTTAACTGTTTTGCCAGTTAAATTCTAGTTTCACATTGTAAATCTTTTAATGGTTACATTACTGTTTAGTTGCATTAAAGGAGAGAAGGTCAGTATGAACTGCTTGAGAGGCATGGGGAGCAGCTCACAGAGGAGGCCTTCCTTTGTGTGGGTTGGTTGGCGGAATTTTAGGCACTCTAGAGGGCAGACATCTTGAGCGGAAGATGGGAGCCTGAGATCCGGCCCAGTGTCACCGCTCTGAGACTGGGGACAAATCATGTCACCTGTGCAGCTCTGCAGCTGTGGGCGAGCCTTGACGCCCTAGAAGGGGAGCCCCATTGTCAGAGCACGGATGTTCTCTGCTCTAGGAGAAACCACCAGAGCAGGGCTCCTGTCTTGTAGCTCAATTGCTAACGCCTATTTTTTGAGCACTTACTGTGTAGTGTCGAAGAGACCAGAAAAGTTAGGTGACTCACCGGAGGTGATAGACCTCAGTGTTGCGCAGCTCCCTACAAAGACAGCAGCTCTGGCCAGTGCAGTTTGGGGAGGTCTTCGGGGCTAGGACTTCAGGAAGCTCACAGACTCCGACATTCGACTCGTGGAGACTTGAGGCCAAGAAGGGCCTAAATGAAAATCAGGTGGTGGGTCTGGAGGAAGCTAATCCTTTAGGCTCTCCTCTCCGTAGGCTGCTGTTTGCTTTTGCAGGAGAGACTCCTCCATGCCGGGCCAGAGACCCGGAGCAGGAGGAAAGAACTGCTGCTAGCCGTTGGCCGCCAGGTCAGACGTGACCGGCTTCTTCTGTTCTCTTCTCTCCAGGAGGTCAGTCCTTTCAGCAGCCGCCGACCGACCGCGCGCAGCAACAGGCAGTCAAAGATTGAGTTGGGTGTTTCGACAGTTAAATCTTTTCTTCCTGTTCCTAGAAGTAAAGTCACCCAGTGTTCCCAGAACACCAAAAGAAGCAGCAGCAGCAGTAATACAAGGCAAATAGAAATCAACAACAACTCAAAAGAAGAGATCTGAAACTTCCACAAAAACGAACAAGTAGAAAAACCAAACAAATAGGCCTGCCTACAATCGTCTCACTCTTAACTTGTGTGTATTTCACACAGAAAACAAGGACAAGATGTAAATACCTTTAAATGAAGGCAATGTTTTCACTGTAATATAAAGTATGAGTGCGGGACCACTATTCAATTTTTTTTGTAAAGAATGTATTTATAACCAACGTTTTTGTTTTTGTTTTTTCTTTTTTCTTCCCAATTCTGTAGGATTGAACTTCAATACCAGGAGGTGATGCCAACTTTTCAAGTAGTTTTATAATAGAAATATTGTAATAGTTTTAATCCACATGTTCAGGGGTACTAGAACTGTCAGTGTACTGTATGTGTATATATATATATGTATATATGTATATTTAACAAAGTCCAGGAACCATATTGCATACATGTTATAAAATGTACATGGTCTTTTAAATAGAGATCATAACTTTATGTTCACTTGAATGACTAGAATGAGGCAATAACAAATCATTTCTAAACAGTTACTTTCCATTAAAAGCCATATTAAGTATTTTGCCTGTTAAATTCTAGTTTTACATTTTAAATCTTTTAATGGTTACATTGCTGATTGGTTGCATTATGTATATTTATGCTTATGAGTTTGCATTATGACTCCTATAAAATATGAAATTATATAATGCAATAAAAGTGTTATCTTTCTTACAAAAGTTTTGTACCTAAGTGAATATAAAACTGCAAATGCTTCAATAAATTAATTTAGAGTTAACTCCCTTTTCGATTTAATTCTAGTAGCACAACTGGTAAAAGTTGATAATATTTTCTGGAAGTGTTTCTTCAAAAATTACTAAGGAAATGACATATACAACTCAAAGTTAAAATGCTTTGACGTCAATAAAATACTGATTTAGTGAAACAATTTTGCTGTAGTTTCTATCTCTAGCTCTTAGTAGTTTATCCATGCAATGGAGATTTGTGTTCAGGTATAATATGTGTTCTCCCTGTTGGTATTTTACTAGCTGTTCACAGAAAGGCCCACCCCTGTTAGAAAGAGTTAAATAAATTTTAAGTGGAGGTCTAAGAGTTGGGTGTTCAGTGAACAAAACATCTTTTTCTCTCGTAAATATCCCCCAAAAGGTATGATTTTGTACCAAGAATTATTTACTTGTCTAGGACTGTTATAAGCCCTCTCTTGACCAGAATGGCTACTTACATTGAAACACACACATATACACTGATACTATTGAACTTTACAAAAAGATCTGCAAATATCTTAATGGGTGGTTAAGATTATGCCGCAAGGGGTGAATCAGAGAAGATCTAACAGGGAAGAACTCGATTCCAACACGTGTCGGCCTTCTGCCTGGGCTTCGTCTGAACAGGGCGAATCCTGGGGGTGTTCAGCTCTGACCTCTGCTCAGGGAAGGGTGCGGGGTGGAGGGGGTGGGACTAGAGCAAGGGACAGAGGGTGGAGAGAAGAAAGAGGCCAGGGGAACTAGTCTTAGGCTTCAACACACTAACTCCTTTTGAGCTGGACTCAAATCCTTAGTGCCGTGGTGGCATTTGATAACTACTCATGTTTTCACAGACTGAAGAACGCTCCCCAAATCAGAGACCAGGACACCTAGATGGAGGTGGCTCTGAGGAGTGATTCCTCCTGCTTATGTACGCCTGCTCAGATGACATCCATTTTGAATTCCCAAGTATTCTGTTTTATCTTAGGGCTTCTCTGAAACTAGAGATCCCATTAGAGTACTCAGGCACCAGAGAAAACCAAACCAAATTCAAAATGCGTGATGAATAGAGCTTATAGTGACTGATCCATACAGCTTCGATCTGTCAGTATCATTCAGCGTGCAGACTGCGAGAGGTCTAAAGAGGTCATTTAGCTCAGGGTCTTTCAAAATACAGGTAGAGATCTAATGGATCATTATATCAATTTAGTGAGTCACAACTAGCAGTTTTTAAAAGTAGAATGGAAAGTGTCAGTACGTCATAGTGTCCATCAATCCAAGTAAACAGTTTATGACGCTTTTGTTTCCGTGACGTACATGTAAACATGAATGTGCTGGGCTGAGATGTGAAGCATAGTTTCCTGCGGGTCATGGCCACAAATTTTTCAAAGTCAATACAATATAAGGGAGCCTACTGGTGGGGGGTAGCGTGGGATAAGAAGGTCTTCGATGATCAACTGCCCTGGGGTCTGTATTAAGCACTGCCAGGTCTTGGCTGGCTGGTCTAACTCAAGTTACTTAATTTCTTTCATGCAGTTTTCTCAGTAGGAGACTAGGGAGGGTCATGACAACACGGCAAGTTGTTCATGAGCATTAAATGAGGTAACACAAGCAAGCGTTCCTACTCCTCTCCCTCTTCATAAAATAAGGGATCTTCCATCTCCTTGTGGCGTTCCAACATCTTTTTGAAGTATAATCACAAATACTGAGGGTTTAAAATCTGTTCATAATAGAGCTGCAAGTGTATGAAACAAGTGAGAGATATGTAATTGGAAATTATTAACTATAAAATACACTGGCAATTTCCATTTTCCTTTTATGTGAACTTGAAGGTGTCTCCAAATTAGACTACCTTATTTTGCAGTTGCTTACATAAAAGAAAACAAGGAGAGACTTCACAAAAGCTGATTAAGTAGCCGATTTTGAGAGACAAAGTTGAATTTTTTAAAATGTCTTTTTTTCTTTGCAGTTAATACCTAATAACTGAAAATCAAGTTCAGTTGGCTAGCCCTAGCCATCATCTGACTTAGTCACCTGTTATGAACAATTATGACCCATTATAGCAAAGTCAGTCTGAAGTTATGGGATACTTTCTGAATTCTATGCTGCCCCTTTTACAAGATCCATTTTTCTCAGGGAACATCCCACAAGTATCAAAAGAGTAAATCAGTGAACAGATACCCTTTGTTTGGTTTGGACTATAAACAAATATGTTTAGTTGCAGACTAAGATGTCTGTTGAATGTTAATGAGAGGAGACTATGGAAGTACATTGAGAACAGATACGCAGTTAATGGTGAAGGTAACACTGGAATATCAGGAGCCACGTCCTCAAATTCTGGCCACAAAGCTAAGATGACACTTTCTATCTCTGGTTTCAGTATCCTCAGTGGGAAAAAAAAATTAGAGCTTTTTCTTATTCCCCAGAAGAAAAGCACAACAGAGAATCAGAAACCCTGTTAGTTGTTCCCATACATTTCGATACCTTAAAAGAGTATTAGCTAACCATACCCTGAACATGGTTTGGGTTATATTTTAAGGAAATCAAGAATATATTTCTCCTTAGCTAATTCAGAAGTAAGTTTGTTCAGAGTGGCTTCAGATCTTCGTCCATTAAAGTAATACTAAGTGCTTGGGACCTGGGATAAAGTGTTAGGATGTGCTGGAAGCCACTCAGCTTGGAGCTTACAGCCTATTGGGGTGAGACAGTGAGTAAATACACAAAACAAAATAACTTCATATTCCATGTGTTCTGTAAAGGAAACCAGTAGAACAATGTGACAGAACACATTAGGGAAACGTCATGGAGGAAGGATATCTTTAGGGCAGACTAGTTCAAGGAAAAGTCTTCAAGGACCTAACATTTACTCTGACACCTGAAGGATGAAAGGGATCTAGGGACATAGGAGTCATGGGTTATGGAACTGGCAATTGCCCTAAGAAGTAACAGGAAGGAGCCTGAGGCTTGGAACACATTCCACTAAGGGAAGAACTAAAGGGATGAAGGTGGATGGTGTGGCAGCGAGTGTAGGCTCTGCTAAGAATCTGTAGCACAATGAGAAGTCACTGTGCTTCACAATGTCAGGCATTGATTTATATTTTTAAAAGACTGTTTAGAGAGATCGGTGCTGCCCCCCAAAAATGTAATATTAGCCAAAAATGTGAACCACATACATTTTTTTTAAGATTTATTTATTTATTTATTTGACAGAGAGAGAGATCACAATTAGAGAGAGGGAAGCAGGCTCCCTGCTGAGCAGAGAGCCCGACGTGAGCCTCGATCGCAGGAACCTGAGACCATGACCGGAGCCGAAGGCAGCGGCTTAACCCACGGAGCCACCCAGGTGCCCCAACCACGTACATATTTTTAAGCTTTCTAGTAGCCATACTTTAAAAGGTGAAATAATGTTTATTTAACCACTATATCCAAAACATTATCTTAAAAAGTAATCAATATAAAAAAATAGAGATATCTTACATTATTTTTTCAATCGAAGTCTTTGACAGATAGTAAATTTCATAGCAAAAATGAAGACAAAGTATTTTTAGATTAAAAAAAACCCAAAGAACAAAAAACAAACAAAAAAACTTGCTGTCCTCAGCTCTCCACTCCAAGAAATGCCAAAGGAAGGTTTTCAATTGATTCCTGATAAAAATGTTTAACTTGTCCCCCAAAATGAGCAATGCTAGAAATGATACACATGGGAAATAAAATTATTTTTAAATTATCTGAAAGATCATTGCTCAAAAGGAAAAAAAGTAACAATTAACGAATGGCGTTTATAACCTAAATAGAAGTAAATATATGACGAAGCATAAGGGATGGGACAGGAGAGAAATGGAAGTAACTGTGCTAAGTTTCTTAGATTATCCCTGAAATATTATAATATTATTCAAAGGTACAAGGTAATAAGTTAAATATTCATATTGTCAACTAGAAAAACTGAAATTAGAAACTTTAAATTAAAACTAAAATTGAAATAAAAACGAAACTTAAAAAGATCCTATGGTTCATGGATTGGAAGAATTATTGTTGCAATTTCCTAATCATCCAAAGCCATCTACAATTCAGTACAATCCCTAACAAATTCCAATGTCACCCTTTACAGAAATTTAAAAAAAAAAATCTAAAATTTGCATGGTACCACAGAAGACCTTGAATAGCCAAAGCAATCCTGAGAAAGGAAAAAAAGCTGAGGCATCATACTGATTTCCAACTATATTGCAAAATTACAATCATCAACACAGTACTGGAGTCTGGTTCCAGATGGTGATATAAGAAGATCCTGAACTCACCTCCTGACATGGATTCACTGAGTCTACAGCTATATTTGGGAGAATTTCTTCTTTAAGAAGGAAAGAAAGAACGAACAAACAAACTGGTGGTGCAACTCTTTCACATGGAGCAAACAACAGAGAAAGTAAGAAGGTCTGAGGCACAAATTCACCATAAACTCCACCCTTGGCAGAGTGAACCAAAGTTGAAACGGAACTCAAAAGCCAGAGCTTCTCCCTGAGGAATGAAGGAAGAGAAGAGAGGAGTCTGGTGACTGCAATCTCTGTGCTCTCCTCTGCCTGCTCCAGCTTGGTGTCTTACAGACACCCTGATTTTACAGCTGCTGCCAAAGAACACCTTTACATTGCCTGGCACTGGGGACCCAGTGCAGCTTATGCTGGTGGGTCCAACAGGACTGTAACTGAATGCAAAAAGGGTTCTTAAACAACTACCACCCCAGGACACAGGAAACAGACCCTGGAAGATTTTAAATTTATCATCACAGCCTCAGTCTTACAGGCAGGCTTCTATCCGAAAACACATCCATGGGCTGACTGTAAACCTTTCCTGAGGACTTGGAGGCTGGGTGATATCTCCACACTCTCATTCCACTGCATTCCAAAACACCAACATCACACACTCTGCACATGGTGCACTAGTTTGTGGGGCTGCAATCCAGGAGATACTCCTTGATCACCAGGCTCTGGTGGCCAGGGGTGTGGTATTCCTGGTTTCCCAGGACTGTAACAGTTCAAGAGACCATTCTTGGCAGGCTACTATTCCCAAGGCACAGCATGGAGAGCAGAGTGAAACATCCCCAGCCTTTCTGAGAAGTCTACTTGCTAGTCCTAGAGGTTTGGTCTTAGGGGAAGGTTTCAAGATTGGCACACACCTAGAGACTACACAGATACTCTCCGGGTGTGTAGATCAGGGGATACAACTATTGGGAACTATTAAAAATTAAATAGGCTGCTTGTACAACCACAAAGTTCTGAGAGTCAACCAAGAGCTAGGGCAGACAGTTGAACAATAAGGTTTATCTTCTACATAAGACCAACTCTTCCAGACTGGGAGATATGTCTGTTTCATCTAACACATAGAAACCAATACAGGTAATAAGGCAAAATAAAGAAACAGCAATATGTTTCAAACAAAAGAATAAGATAACACCTCAGAAAGGTGAAGGAGTCCAGCACCACTACACCAGGCTTACAAGAAATGTTAAAGGGTTGTCTTTAAGCTGAAGCAAAAGGATTTTAATTAACAACAGGAAAACACATAAAAGAATAAATCTCACTGGCAAAGGAAAATATATATTAAAAGTAGTACATTAATCACTCATAAAACTAGTTTGAGGTTTAAACATATAAGTAATAAAAAGAACTATAAAATAATACTTATTTTGGGATACACAAGATACAAAAGTATAAAATGTGACATCAGAAATAAAATCTGAGTGAAAAAGTAAAAATATAGAGCATTAGAATGTGTTCAAACTTAAGCTTTATCAACTTAAAATAGACTGTCATAGAAATAAGTTATATAAGTTTCATGGTAATAACCAAGCAAAAACCTATGGCATATGTGCAAAAGTTAGTAAGAAATGAATCTAAGCCTATCACCAAAGACAGTCATTAAGTCACAGAGGAAAAGAACAGAAGAAGAAAATAGAAACAGGGAGCTATAGGATAGTTAGGAAACAAAATGGCAACAGGTACATACCTAACAATAATTACTTTAAATATAAATGGACTAAATTCCCCACTCAAAAGACACAGAATGAATGGATTTTTTTTTTTTTTAAAGACCCAATTATATGCTGCCCACGAGAAATTCAATTTAGACATAAGGCCACACATAGACTGAAAGGGAAGGAATGGAAAACGATATTCCATGAAAATGGAAGCCAAAAGAAAGCTAAGATAGCTATATTTATATCAGGCAAAATATTTTAATACAAACACCAACAATAAAGAAGGGAATCACATATTGATAAATGGGTCAACCCGACAAGGGCATACAACATTTGTAGGTAATTATGCACCCAACATAGGAATGCCTAAATATATAAAGCAAATATTAACAGACCTAAAGGGAGAAATTGAAGAGCAATGCAATGATAATAGGGGACTTTAATATACTACTCACATTCCTAGATAGATCATCCAGACAGAAAATAAGGAAACACTGGCTTTAAACAACACTTTAAACCAGATGAACTTAACAAATACATGAAGAACATTCTACCCAAAAACACCAGAACACATATTCTTTTTTTTAAAGATTATTTATTTAATTTATTTCTTTGAGAGAGAGAATGAGAGAAAAAGCATGATAAAGGAGAGGTCAGAGGGAGAAGCAGACTCCCCGATGAGCAGGGAGCCCAGTGCAGGACTCAAACATGGTATGCCAGGATCATGACCTGAGCCAAAGGCAGTCGCTTGACCAACTGAGCCATCAACTGGCACACCAAGAACACCTATTCTTCTGAAATGCACATGGACAGTCTCAAGGGTAGATCATGTATTAGGTCACAAAATAAGTCCTAACACATTTAAGAAAACTGAAATCATATCAAGCATCTTTTCTGACCACAAGGATATGAAACTAGAAATCAATTACTAGGAGAAAACTGAAAAAACTCACAAATATGTGGAGAGTAAACAACATGGGTTGTTCAGACTACACATGGGTCGATGAAGAAATCAAAAGCAATAAAAAAAAAAAAAATACCTTGAGGGGAGGAGTCAAGATGGCAGAGAAGTAGCAGGCTGAGATGACATCAGGTAGCAGGAGATCTGCTAGATAGCTTATCAAACCATTCAGAACACCTACAAATCCAACAGGAGATCAAAGAGAAGAAGAGCAGCAATTCTAGAAACAGAAAACTGACCACTTTTTGAAAGGTAGGATGGCAGAGAAGTGACTCCAAAGCGACAGGAAGATAGAGCATGGGGGGAGGGGCCAGCTCCCTGCGGAGCAATGGAGCACAAAATCCGAACTTTTAAAAGGCTGCTCCACTGAGGGACATTGCTCCAGAGGCTAAGCTGGGGTGAAGCCCACGTGGGGACAGCATGGTCTCAGGTCCCGCAGGGTCACAGAAGGATCAGGGGTGTCTGAGTGTTGCAGAGCTCACAGGTATTAGAGCAGGGAAGCTGCCTACAGAGACGGAGCCAAGGAGTGAGCTCTCAACTCAGGGTTACCTTAAATTGTGATCCATGGCACAGGCCACTGCTCTGTGAGCAGGGACACCACATGATCTGGGGAGACCTCCCCGGAAGACCACAGGGATCTGTGTGCCAGAGACAGATATGCTTTGTCGCAGGCTGGGTGAGGTCGGAGCACAGCCAGAGGCCAGGGAGATGGGAGTGATTGAGTGCTTTTCTCCGAGCGTGCACTGAGGACTGGGGCCCAAGCTCTCAGCTCCTCCAGGCCCAATATGGGGAGGCCGCCATTTTCATTCCTGTCCTCTGGAACTCTACAGAAAGTGTTCAGGGAACAAAAGCTCCCCAAAGCGAACACAAACGGATTATTTAGCCTGGTCCCTGTTAAGGGTGGGGCAATTCCGCCTCCGGCAAAGACACTTGAGAATCACTACAACAGGGCCCTCCCCCAGAAGATCAACAAGAAATCCAGCCAAGACCAAGTTCACTTACCAAGGAGAACAGCAGAATTCCAGAGGAGGAGAAAGCAAAGCATGGAATTCATGACATTATCCCCATGATTCTTTAGTCTTGCAAAATTAATTTATTTTATTTTATTTTTTCTTATGCTAAATTTTTTTAACTTTTTCTTCTTCTAGTATTTTTTAACTAGTTTATCTTAATAATACCTTTCATTAAAAAAATCTTTTTTGAACTTCCATTAGCATAGTCATATTTTATCCTTCATTATATCTAACTTTATTTTTTGTATACACATAGCTTTTTTTTTTTTTTTTCTAAAAAAATTTTGGATAAAACTTCTTCTAAGAGATCAAAATATACCCAAATCTAGCACAGGGCTTTGTTCTAGTCTCCAGCCTGAGCAAATACTCTCCACTTTCTTTTTCTTTATTCTCCCACCCAACTTATCGACTCCTGTTTTAGAAATTTAAAAAAAATTTTTTTTTCATCTTTATAGTCATATTCCACCCCTTCATCATGTTTACCTTTACATATATTTTTCATTCTTTAAAATTTGGGAGGTAGTTTCTTCTAAGAGACCAAAATCCTCCCAAAATTAAGTGGGTGACCCTGTTCTAGTCATCAGTCTAATATATATATATGTTTTCTCTTTTATATTTTTTTCTCTTTTTTAATTTTTTTCCCCCTTAACCTTTTCTTGTCCCCTTTCTCCTCCCCCCCCCCATGATTTGGGGTCTCTTCTGATTTGGTTAAAGCACATTTTCCTGGGGTCTTTGCCACCCTTTTAGTATTTTATTCGCTCCTTCATATATTCTTATCTGGATAAAATGACAAGGCGGAAAAACTCACCACAAAAAAAGGAACAAGAGGCAGTACCAAAGGCTAGGGACCTAATCAATGCAGACATTGGTAATATGTCAGATCTAGAGTTCAGAATGACGAGTCTCAAGGTGCTAGCCAGGCTCGAAAAAGGCGTGGAAGGTATTAGAGAAACCCTGTCCGGAGAAATAAAAGCCCTTTCTGGAGAAATAAAAGAACTAAAATCTAACCAGGTTGAAATTAAAAAAAGCTATTAATGAGGTGCAATCAAAAATGGAGCCTCTGACTGCTAGGATAAATGAGGCAGAAGAGAGAATTAGTGATATAGAAGACCAAAATGACAGAGCATAAAGAAGCTGAGCAAAAGAGAGACGAACAACTACTGGACCAAAAGGGGAGAATTCAAGAGATAAGTGATACCATAAGACGAAACAACATCAGAATAATTGGGATTCCAGAAGAAGAAGAGAGAGGGGAGCAGAAGTTATATTGAAGAGAATTATTGTAGAGAATTTCCCTAATATGGCAAAGGGAACCAGCATCAAAATCCAGGAGGTGCAGAGAACCCCCCTCAAAATCAGTAAGAATAGGTCCACACTCCGTCACCTAATAGTAAAATTTACAAGTCTTAGCGAAAAAGAGAAAATCCTGAAAGCAGCCCGGGAAAAGAAGTCTGTAACATACAATGGTAAAAATATTAGATTGGCAGCGGACTTATCCACAGAGACCTGGCAGGCCAGAAAGAACTGACATGATATATTCAGAGCACTAAATGAGAAAACATGCAGCCAAGAATACTATATACAGCTAGGTTATCATTGAAAATAGAAGGAGAGATAAAAAGCTTCCAGGACAAACAAAAACTGAAAGAATTTGTAAACACCAGATGAGCTCTACCAGAAATATTGAAAGGGGTCCTCTAAACAAAGAGAAAGCCTAAAAGTAGTAGAAGTAGATCAGAAAGGAACAGAGACAATATGCAGTAATAGTCACCTGACAGGCAATAAAATGGCACTAAACTCATAACTTTCGATAGTTACCCTTAATGTAAATGGGCTAAACGCCCCAATCAAAAGACACAGGGTATCAAAATGGATAAAAAAAACAAAACCCATCCATATGCTGTCTACAGGAAACTCATTTTAGACCCAAAGACACCTCCAGATTTAAAGTGATGAGGTGGAAAATAATTTACCATACTACTGGACATCAAAAGAAACCTGGGGGTGGCAATCTTTATATCAGATCAATTAGATTTTAAGCCAAAGATTATAATAAGAGATGAGGAAGGACACTGTGTCATACTCAAAGGGTGTGTCCAGCAAGGTTGTGTGCTTCAAACTTGTACAGTGATGTACAATTATTTCTCAATAAAACTGGGAAAATCCTACGATGATCTCAGTACACCAGAAAAAGCATTTGATAAAACTTAACATTCCTTCATGCAAAAAAACCTCACAACAATCAGCATATAGAGGGAACATACCTCAATATTACTAAAAGCCATAAGTGACAAGTCCACAACCAACTGAAAGCTTTTCATCTAAGATCATATACAAGGCAAGGAATTTCTCCACTTCTATTCAACATAGTATCAGACATCCCAGCCAGGGCAATTAGGCAAGAAAAAGAAATAAAAAGCATCCAAATTGTAAAGGAAGAAGTAAAATTGTCACTAGTTACATGACATGATACTATATAAAAAACCCCTTAGGACTCTACCCAAAAACTGTTAAAACAGCAAATTCAGTAAAGTTGAAGGATGTAAAATAAATATACAAAAATCAGGTGTTTCTATACACAAATAACAAACTATCAGAAGGAGCAATTAAAAAACCAATCTCATTTGTATTTGATTCAAAAAGAATAAAATACCTAGGAATAAATTTACCAAGGAGGTGAAAGACTTGGTATACTTGGCACACTGAAAACTGTAAGACACTGATGAAAGAAATTAAAGAGAAATTAAAGATGGCAAAAATAAATGGAAAGATATTCTGTGCTCATTTTGTTCATGGATTGGAAGAACTTATATTGTCACAAATGTCCCTATTACTCAAAGCAATACAGATTCAATGCAATCCTTATCAAATTTCTAGTGGAATTTTTTTTTTTTTTTTACAGAAGTACAATGAACAACCCTCCTGTTTGTATGAAACCACAAAAGACCCCAAATAGCCAGCAATCCTGAGGACAAAAACAAACAAACAAACAAACAAATGAACAAACAAAACCACACAAAGCTAGAGGCATCATTTTCCCTGATTTCAAACTATATTATAAAGCCATACTAATCAAAAAGCATGGTACTGACATAGAAACAGACCCATGTATCAATAGAACAGAACAGTGTCCAGAAATAAACCTGTACATAGATGGTCAATTAATTTATGACAAGCAGTCAAGAAGGTTCAATGGGAAAGGATGGTCACTTCAATAGACGATGCTGGGAAAACTGAACAGCCTCATGCAAAAGAATGAAACTGGACCACTATCTATACCATTCACAAAAATTAACTCCAATGTATTAAAGACCTAAAGGTAAGACCTGAAACCACAAAACTCCTAGGAGAAAATATAGATATATATAGAACTTGGCAGTGACTTTTTTGGATTTGACACTAAAGGCAACAAAAGTAAAGAAAAAAAAAAGTGGGACTATATCAGACTAAAAAGCTTTTGTGCAGCAAAGGTAACCATCAGCAAAATGAAAAGACAACCTAGGGAATGGAGAAAATATTTTCAAGTCATCTATTTAATAAGGGGTTAATATCTAAAATATATGAAGAACTCATGCAGAAAACAATCTCATTTTAAAAATGAGCAGAGAATGTGAATAGAGCTTTTCCCAAAGACCTACAGGAACATGAAAAGTATGTTCAACATCACTAATCATCAGGGAATGCAAATAAATAACCAATAGAATGGCTATTATAAAAAAATAAGAAATAATGAGTTTTGAGAAGGATGTGGAGAAAGGAAACCCTCAAGTACTGTTGGTGGGAATATGAATTGATGGCAGCACTGTGGAAAAACTTACGGAATTTCCTCAAAAAAAATTCAAGATAGAATTATATAATCCAGCAATCCTACTTCTGGGTATTTATCCAAAGGAAAAGGAATCACAATCTCAAAGAGATATAAAGATATCTGTATCCCTATGTTCACTGCAGTATTATTTACAATAACCAAGACACTGAAACAACCTAAGAGTTCATTAATGGGTAAATGGATGAAGGAAATGTGGTATATACAATAAGGGAATATAAGAATTAGTCTTTTTCTCCTCAAAATGACCCATAGATTCAGAGCAAGAGTCAGCAAAATTTCTGCAGTTTTTTTTTAAAGTAGTTGACAAACTGAAATCTAAACTTGTATGGAAATATAAAGGACATGAAACAGCCAAGTTAATTTTGAAAAGAATGGTAAAGTTGTAGGATTTGCACTAACAGAATTCAAGACTTACTACAAAGTTACAGTAATTGAGAACAAGTAGTACTGGTATAAGGTCGGATATACAGATCCTGGAAATAGTGAGTCTGGAATAGACCTTCCCACAATGAGGAAATGGGGAAGGGAATCTTTACAACAAATGGCATGAAACAATCATATTCTCAGATGTAAAAGAATAAAGAAAAACTTCAACTTTTACATTATATGTAAAAATCAACTCAAATTAATTAAAGACCTAAATGTAAGAGCTAAAAGTATAATTACTAAAAGAAATCATGGATTGGGGGGAATTTACCTTAGATTAGGCATAGTTTTCTTAGGATATAAAAAGTACTAATTATTAAAATTGACTACTGGCAGCTTTTGACCTGCATAACTTCCCTTTCCCCTTATTTACATCTGGACAAGCTATTAAGAAACCTTGGATGCTCTCTCTTTTCTCATGGCTGAGAAGTTTCAGTCACGCAAGTCTCACATACACAAAGGAACCCTCATCCCAGCCCTACTACCTAACCACCATGAAATCCCAAATCCTCCGTACTTCCAATCCACCTTCGGACTTGCTCTGGTACCTGGCTTACTTTCCCCAGAAAAACTTATTATAGGAGTAATAAAATTTTCATACCTTCTTGGGTGTGTGTGTGTCCATGCAAAATCATCAGTTTTGATATCTGAGCCAAATTTTAGGTGAAGGTTTACAGTTTCTTCTATGAAGTAATGACATCATCATCTTCTTTTTCTTCTTTTGAAGTGTTAAATACTAACTTATACCTCACTTAATTTTGTGAACATTACACATTAAGTGCCTTTACCTTTAAACCTAATATTTACCCCAATGTACTTTATTTTTTTTTTAAGATTTTATTTACTTATTTGACAGAGAGAGAGAGATCACAAGTAGGCAGAGAGGCAGGCAGAAGCAGGCTCCCTGCCGAGCCGAGAGCCCGATTCGGGGCTCGATCCCAGGACCCTGAGATCATGACCTGAGCCAAAGGCAGAGGTTTTAACCCACTGAACCACCCAGGTGCCCCATACCCCAGTGTACTTTAAAGAGACAACCATACCAACTAACATTTTATACAGTGTCCACTACTGGGCAGTTATGTCAGTCATGGAAATCTTGTTTATATGTATTCCAATTTAAGCCTATACCCTGTTAAGCTCCCATCTCTTTTATTCATTAGCGCATTTGCATTACCAAGATGGATTATTATTTTGTTCTTTCTCATGCCTTCCTTGACGGATTTATTTCATAACCACTTCAGACTTTTCAAAGATGAGGTACAGATTCATGGAAGCATATGTACTTTGGGGTAGACCTGAGACGGAATGCCTGTTTTTTAATTTCAAATCAAGACTCGTTCCCGCTTGTGAAGGCAACCTCTATATTGTAGAGTCTAACCAGTGCCTGTCTTTAAAGAGATAGAGACTTGTGCTTCAGCAGACACTGTTTATATTGAATTTCATGTGAATGGTACCTTTGGGTTCTTAAAAATGTCCACTTACCATAGTACCTGTCATTCTTGTCTAAGCTGATCAAGAACCTACAGTAAATTAAAAAGGTATTGCTTTGAAACTCCAGATGAGGATTCATCTATACCAAAGTCAGAAGCCAATATGTACATTGCCAGTATCACAGACCAATGAGGCATACAAGTTTTTTTTATAATCATTTTTTAAATTTATTTTTAGCATAACAGTATTAATTGTTTTTATACCACACCCAGTGCATACAAGTTTTGATGGAACTTCTAAAACAGTCATATTTTTTTCAGTCTTGATTTTTAATTTAAGTCTCAATAATCTGTGGGCCACTCACATATTTGCATTTAGATCGAAAACTTATAAGAATAAAAGGCTTTTAACACCCAAAGCAAGAATCTCTAGTTGAGATAATTCATATGCCATACCCAAACAAAAGGAATTTTTCCCTTCTTCACTGAGGTCTTTCCCAGCTTCTCTTAATCATGGCATGAGCTAGGCCAGCTGTCTGCACTGAGTGCTAGTCATGGCACCAATCAAATATCTTAAGACTTTTCTATTGGATTTACTCTTTTCTCCAGCTCAATTCTGTAATTCTTACCTTATAATGATAACCATTTCCCCCTTTATTAAGTAGCATATTAAAAGGGTCGATTATGCTCACAACCTGATTCTATCTCATTTTTTTTTCTAATTGATCCCTGTTACTTCAAGACTTCATTGGTGCTCTAAGTAAACCCCAAGAGTAGATATAAAAATAAAGAAGATATAAAAGATACAAAAATAATATCCAGCATGAATGCTTCTAAAAAATAAGGGTTTGACTTTCTCTAAACAGACTGGAGAGTTAAAAAATGAGTTAGAAACCTTGCACACTATAGTCAGCACACATTTTCAAAGACGGCACACGACATCACAACTCTAGACAGAACTACATTCACTATAAGGTATATTGCTATACAACATCACACCAGTCAGAATGGCTAAAATACCAAGTCAGAAAATAACAAAACTTATTGTGGATGCAGCGAAAGGGGAAGCCTCTTACACTATTGGCGGGAATCCAGGCTGGTGCAGCCACTCTGGAAAACAGTATGGAGGTTCCTCAAAAAGTTGAAAATAGAGTTACTCTATGACTCAGCAACTGCACTACTAGGTATTTATGCCAAAGATACAAATGTAATGAGAAGAAGGGGCACCTTCACCCCAATGTTTATAGCAGCAATGTCTACAATAGCCAAACTGTGGAAAGAGCCGAGATGTCCATCAACAGATGGATGGATAAGGAAGATGTGGTTCATATATACAATGGAATATTACTCAGCCATCAGAAAGGATGAATGCTTACCATTTACATTGACCTGGATGGAACTGGAGGGTATTATGCTGAACAAAATAACTCAATCAGAGAAAGGCAATTATCATATGGTTTTACTCATATGTGGAGTATAAGAAACAGTGCAGAGGATCATATGGGAAGGGCAGGAAAACTAAATGGGAAGAAATCAGAGAGGGATACAAAACATGAGAGATTCTCATACATAGGAAATAAACTGAGGGTTGCTGGAGGGATGGAGTAATTGTATGATAGGTATTAAGGAGGGCACATGAGGTGATGTGTACTGGGTGTTATAGGCAACTGATGAATTATTGAACTGTACATCTGAAACGAATGATGTACTATATGTTGGATAATGGAATTTAAAATTTAAAAAATAAATATATATTGCTATCCCATAAAAGTCATTGTATTGATTTTACCAAAGAAAAGCAGGTTAGTCATGTTTTTAATACCAAAATATCTAGCAAATTCATCAATGAGTTAGAACTTTACATGAACAGAGAACTGCGGGGACTTTTTTATTTAAGTCTGTGATTTTACAGAACTGGGAACCAAGGCCTACAGAGTTAATGACTGTTCAAGGTAATAAAAGTACTTAGTAGCCAATCAGACTATAGTCTGGATTTTATGACTCATGTTGCAGCACTCTTTAATCAAGATCCTTTATTTTTACCTTCTCCAAATCCATCATCATAATCACTTCTTCTGGTAATGCACCCTGATTTTTCTTGGGAAACAAGTCCTTTTCTTCTCAGACACTGGACCAGGCAGAGCTGACTCCCTCCTCAGTTTCAAGAGCTGGCCTATGATTTAGTTTGGGCAATCAGAGCCAGACATCCTCAATTCTAAGACTATGTTTCAGGTTCCAGTAGTCATTCATTCTACTACCAACGCTGTTGAGAGAATAGACTATAAGCCTGGAGTTGCTGCAGCTAGCTTACCACGTCAAGGAGCAAGCCACGCTGAGCTCACATGAGTAAATAAATTCCCCTTTTGGCTTAAACCAGAGTAAGTCAAATTTCTGTCTCTCATGACTGGAAATTCCCACTAATACACTTTCTATTATACACTGCCATGAATGATCAAATTTTGTGAAAAGGAAAGAAAGCCCATCTAAAACCTGCAAAGACATTCTCTAATATAATGCAGTTATCTTTTCCTTTTCCACTGTATGCTTTGATATATTGATATAAAGTCTTAGAAAATTGTACTTTGTTCTGCCTTAATTTTGAAGGAATTGGTGTGGTTAGTTATGGGTACTAAGGCCAATTTTAGCGCAGACAACAGGACCCCAGTGTCTGTTTATCCTCACCAAGGAACTGAAACAGGAGGAAATCTGAGCCAGAAAATAGTTTAAGAAACCTTCACAAATCTCTTCAGAGAACATTCTAGATTCTAAGAAAGCTAACAAAAAGCTGCAATCTGAGGATTGTACTATCTTCACAGACTGCACACAATTATTTTCCTTTTTATAGGACAATGATATTATGAAATTTTTACAGAAAAAAATAGACAATTCAGTTTTGATTCTATCAAAGCCACTCAAAGCTCATTCTAATTATTGACAGTATGGATAAGAATTTTTTTTTTTAACTCTATTGGTAATGCTATGGTGCTATTTCTGGCTGTGGGCAAGATGGACCAGATAGCCATGTAGGCTAAGTCATAACGGTCCGGATTGGAGAGAAAAGCAGTGACTCATTCAGGTTCTTCTCCCTGGGGCAAAAGAGAGGATTTGATGCTGACTGAGGTCTACCAGGATCAAATTCTAGAGTCAAAGAGGTAGGACTGGTCCAGGACCATCAAGGTTTCAAGCGAAGTGCCCTGTATTTCTAACATGCTTCGCTACTATCTTATCCTGCAACCTCTGAGAATGTATGGAGATTTGGAAAGTGTTGATACATGATACAGTCCATGAACTGAAGCTTCATTAGCTTCATGTGATTTCCTTTGGCAGATTCCTAAGCCTAGGCTTGAGAACTGGCTATTTATCTAAATTGTGAGTCTCTGAGTAAGTCAGAAAGGAAGGGGAGAGGAAGAAGATTATGAGGAAGGTAAGGGCTGAATATGGACATGAGGCAGCCAATATATTTCGGTGGTCTACACACAAGTCATTTTGAGACACTGAACAAGTAAGTAATTCTATCACATTTTATAGGTGAGGACAAGAAAGCCTAAAAGTAGGCTGTCAGCTCAATGTCACAGGTGACCTAGCAGTCAAAAAAGCAAACTTGAGAGGTGGCTGAATATTATGCAAACTTACAACAACCGTGGGTCAATGAATTCTTCATGTCTTAGAGGTTTTCTTGCCAAGGCAGCATGAAAAGTGTTTGGCCAGGTTTATCCACCTGGCACTTACCTAATGAAAATGAGGGTTGTAAGCATACTGTGGAAAACAGATCTTGAGAAGGATTGCCAAATTCTGGTTCTAGAGGATTATTGGATCAGAGATGCAATCATTTCTTGAAATGGAGCTCTGAATGGCCTCTGTGTGCAGACCAGACAGTGAGTTATACATGCAAAATGTGAGAACCTTAAATCAAAGGAGAGGCAGCTTACCTCCCCAACCCTCAGAGAATAAAATAAAGTGCAAAGGAAAAGCTTCAAGTTAGATACATGGAGAATTAAAAAAAAAAGATTTTCAGGGCGCCTAGGTGGCTCAGTGGGTTAAGCCACTGCCTTCTGCTCAGGTCATGATCTCAGGGTCCTGGGATCGAGTGCCCCATCGGGCTCTCTGCTCGGCGGGGAGCCTGCTTCCCCCTCTCTCTCTGCCTGCCTCTCTGCCTACTTGTGATCTCTCTCTGTCAAATAAATAAAGAAAATCTTTTTAAAAAAATAAATAAATAAAGATTTTCATATGGGTTAGAGAATGATCTCACAAGGAAGTTTCTACCACACCTGAGAGAGAAGAATAAACCTCCTTCATTCACTGGGGAGCCAATTCTTTATCTGCCCTGAGGTACTAACCATTATACATTTTCCTTTCTTTTTTTTTTTTTTTTTTAAAGATTTTATTTATTTATTTTGAAAGAGAGGCAGTGAGAGAGAGCATGAGTGAGGAGAAGGTCAGAGGGAGAAGCAGACTCCCCGTGGAGCTGGGAGCCCGATGCGGGACTCGATCCCGGGACTCCGAGATCATGACCTGAGCTGAAAGCAGTCGTCCAACCAACTGAGCCACCCAGGCGTCCCTACATTTTCCTTTCTTTATGATATTAAATTTTCAGCCTCTTCTCTGATGCTAATACAACACCAAACCACAACATCCCCCCACCCCCCGGTTTGTTTCCCAAGGGGCAACAACCCAACTTGCTGCCTGGGAGGAAAAATATTACTCAATAATCCTAAAAGTAAATACTGTTGATACAAAAGGATTATTAAATAAAATCCACTCTGTGTTCTGTTGACCTTGACAACGTTTCCTAAAAGAGGTCTTTTCCTCTGAAGAAAGGGAACTTTGATAGACCAATGGTAGCAATATAACAGGCAGAAATTGGAGCTGAAGTCTTTGTTCTCAGTGTTTACCTTTAAATGGAGAATAAAATGTCAACCTTCAGAAAGTATGTAAAATCACTAATTATGAAACATCAAAGCATTGGTTATGTGAGTAAACATCTGAAAAGTCTCTTGGAGGGGCTTACCATGCTGGACAAAGCTTCTGTGATTTTTATTCATTCATGACTATTTATTGATACCTCTGAGTGAGTGAAGGGTCTTAAAGGAGATCTCTTGACTGGAGTCTACTGTGCAACATTAACAATGAAGATAATGAGTCTAGGCATGCCTAGTTGATGGACTGTATTAAGATTCATCTGAAGAACTTAGCGATAGTACTGAATGACCTCCAGACTGTACAGTAAGTACATTTCCCAGAAAGAGTGGCCATTTTTACATCATAAGATGGAGACCCTAGCACACGATGTTACCCTTACTATATTTCTAGTAGTTCTTACTCCAAGTTGTTTAAAAGGCAAAAGAGAAACTCATAATAGTTTTATCACAGAGAGGTGAAAACTTCATTCAGATTATTCCATATATTATGAACAGTGGGAATCTCTACCTATTGGAAACCATTAAAACGATCCAAGTGTAGAAACGCCATAGAATGAATGTGTCTCCCTAAAATTCACTTTTTTTTTTAAGTATATGTGCTGCCAAAGTGAGCACCTCCCTAAAATTCATATGTTGAAACACAATTCCCACTGTGGTGATATTAAGGAGGGAGATGATTAGGTCAGGTGGATAGAGCCCTCATGAATGGGCTTAGTGCCCTTATAAGAGACCTCAGAGTACTCCTTTGCCCCTTCTACCATGGGAAGACACAGGAAAACATAGTTGTCAATGAACCAGGAAACAGGCACCACCAGACACTGATCTTGCTGGTGCCTTGATCTTCTTGAACTTCCCAGCTTCCAGAACTGTGAGAAATACTTTTCTGTTGTTTATAAACCACCCAGACTTTAGTATTTTGGTATAGCATCCTGAACTAACTAAGCCAAGAATCAACATTGAGAATAAGCTTGTTTACTGGTTAAGGTAAATTAGATAACATAGCAGGACTACCTCCCTTCCTATCCAAAGCCAGACCTTGACTATGATTTACAGACTCATTGGCAGGTGAGAAAGCTAAGACCATATACCAACAATACTAGGTACCAAACATGTGTCATTTCCTGCCCACAGGTTATCACAGTCTTGTAGAGGGACACACTCTAGTGCAGTAAGACATTGTGCAAATGTGCAAAACTTGCAAATGTACAAAAAAGTGCAAAATGCAGTAGCATCCGTTATACCTGAGAAATAGGAGAGAGGTCTCCAAAAACTTCTGGAGTATATGAACAACATAACTTATCCAGTTGTGTTTGAAACTGAGCATATGAGACAGTAGATTTAAAGAGGGACTCTGCAGCTGATTAGCAATCTAGGCATGAGGTGGTCACTATCCAGCCCAATTCAAGGCCCTAAGTAGGAAGACTAAGAACAGGGGAGGAAAAAGGGTTGGTGCCCAGTACTTTCTTAGCACTGAAAATGACAAACTTGTCACAGTGATACTCACTCCACAAGTCCCAACCTAAAGCCACTTACACAAAGCCACCTCCACCCTCCTATCCCATCACCCACTCAGGTGCTCTTCTGAAGTCCCACAGGCTTTATTTGTGCCTCTCTTATACCACTTATTATCATCTGTCTTATGTCCGAGGTATTGCTGTTATTAAGTTACACACTCCTTGAGGGCAGAAACCCATATTTATATCTCCCTCTGTACTTTATACACAGTAAGTGCTCAATAAATCCATATGTATTTTGCACTTAATTAAATGAGGAATAACTTACTAATAACTTAAGAATTACAAAACTGAGGCAGCCTTGGAAGCAGGGGTGCCTGTAAGAGGAAAGGGAACAGTTGTACAATCTATTTTTTTTGATTCTTACTATATCCCTTGCCTTGGTAGTGCCACTCCCATCCATCACAGTCCAGTCCAGTCAGTGCCTAGCCTCAAAGAGATCTTGAGGGGCACAAAATCTTTTTATTTCATTTTCTGTTCTTCAAAAACTTCATCATGCAAGTACCTTCCCCAACACTGTTACCTCCTTTTTTCTCTTTCTAGCCAGACTAAAGCATTATGCTTCCTATTCCAAAGATAAATGAGGCCACTGTGGGAATACAAGCTGGTGCAGCCACTCTGGAAAAGAGTACGGAGGTTCCTCAAAAAGTTGAAAATAGAGCTACCCTATAACCCAGCAATTGCACTACTTTTATTTACCCCAAAGATATAAATGTAGTGATCCAAAGGGGCACCTGCACCCCATTGTTTATAGCAGCAATGTATACAATAGCCAAACTATGGAAAGAGCCTAGATGTCCTTTGACAGATGAATGGATAAAGAAGACGTGGTATATATATGTATATGTACACACACACACACACACACAGAGGAATACTATGTAGCCATCAAAAAATGAAATCTTGTCATTTGCAATGACATGGATGCTAGAGGGTACTATGCTAAGTGAAATAATTCGCTCAGAGACAGACAATTATCAGATGATCTCACTGGTATGTGGAATTTGAGAAACAAGGCAGAGGATCATAGGGGAAGAGAGGAAGAAATGAAACAAGATGAAACTAGAGAGGGAGATAAATCATAAGAGACTCAATCTCAGGAAACAAACTTAGGGTTGCTGGAGTGGAAGAGGTGGGAGGGATAGGTGGCTGGGTGATGGACACTGGGGAGTGTATGTTACCGTGAGCGTTATGAATTGTGTAAGACTGATGAGTCACAGACCTGTACCCCTGAAACAAATAATACATTATCTGTTAATAAAAAATAGGTAAGTAAATAAATAACAAATGAGGCTACCAGCTGGGAATTCCCTTATCCTCCTATTCTTATTTCTTGACATACAAATATCCAAAGCATTACAGCAAAGCTTTCCCATGAAAAGGCACCATCCAGATTTCCTGATGTGCAGGCATAAATGTTGATGACTCCAGCTGCTGTCCCTCGGGGTCTCCTGCTGCATTTGTTTTGAGGCCAGGCTTTCCTCATGATACCCCCAGCATGACTGAACATGGAAGGGATGCTGACAGGCCCAGCCCCTGAGACATGGGACTTTTTCAGTTGTAGACCTTGGCATTCCATGGGCCTAGCCAGAACTTCCTTGGGACGGAGTTATACCTGAGATGCTTCCTGCCTAATCTCCTAGTGTCCCTTTCCTTCATAGTTGTAGACCTCCACTGGTTAGAAGAATCTCCCCAATTTCTCTTGCTCCCTCTTCTTGATCTTTCCCCAATAAATGTCTTACACATCTAAACACATCTTGGTGTCTTCCCAGAGAACCCAAACTAAGATACTTCTATCACGAATAAGTTTTCTCTCTCACCTGTATGATTATCCCAGGACCTAGCTCCTTCAGACCTAGGTACCTATTATTTTCCCTCACTGTAGTTCTTTCCCTGAAGCCTGCATGTGAGCTCAAAAAGCCCCCATTAAAAAAATAAAAAGGATCACCTTCTAGCAAATGACATCTCTTTCCATGTCTTCTCATCCAGCCCTTTCCTTTGCTCCTTTATTCTTTAATCAGCTAAAATGTGCTCAGTTAGTGAAACTGCTATTCCTTATATCACCAATGACTTTCTAATTCCCAGAACCAATAGACAGTTTTTAAGCTTTAAATTAATATATTTCTGTGTTGTATGTGTCACCATTGACCACGCTTCCCCCACCATGAAGACTTTCTTCTCCCATGGTCCCCAGATCATCAAGCTTAGTCTTCTTTCTACTCCCTGGTGGCAGCCTCTCAGCCTTCTTCACTGACTCCCTGAGCTGTTCACCTCCAAAGTCCCCACACCACAGCTTTTGCACTTGTTCTTCTGCTCAGTGCATTTTCCCTCAGAGAATCTCAGTTACTTCGATGTTCTGACCTTCTACAACATCAAAGGCCCTGTGAACATTTCATCTGACTTAATAAACACCATAATCCTAGTGGGTACTACATTTTTGCATTTGAGGAAAATGAAGATCATGTAGATTAAATTAGTTGCCAAACCCACAGAGAGCTTAATATACCAGGAAGAGGCAAGGCTGGAATTACAATCCAGGTATTACTAATCTCAAAGTTCTGCTCTTTCACTATGTTCCAAAATAGGCCGTGAAAGGTGTCTGGCTGGCTTTTTCAGTAAAGCATGTGACTCTTGATTTCAGGGTCACTCACTTAAGCCCCACATTGGGTGTGGAGCCTACTTAAAAAAAAATATGAATTCTAACACTTTGAGGAGGGCCAACCTTGAATGAAAGAAAGGTATCTTAGAAAGTGGTCACTCCACCTGGGTGGCTCAGTGGGTTAGGCCGCTGCCTTCGGCTCAGGTCATGATCTTAGGATCCTGGGATCGAGTCCCGCATCGGGCTCTCTGCTCAGTGGGGAGCCTGCTTCCCTCTCTCTCTCTCTCTCTCTCTCTGCCTGCCTCTGTCTACTGTGATCTCTCTCTGTCAAATAAATAAAATAAAATCTTAAAAAAAAAATTTAAAAAAAAGAAAGAAAGTGGTCACTCCCTCTTAATTGAAGAATACTATATAACTTATAATGTAGTGGGAGCCCACATACCACCAATAGTGACTCCGTGGGCATGGGTGAAGTTTTTGGCTCCTTGTAGGCAGCCATAGAGCTTCTGTTCCTTCTGGTGTTCTGAGGAAGTGCAGAAAAACCAAGACCAGACCCACAGAGGCTCACCTGAAGCTGCCCCACCTGCCTCTTTTCCCTCGTTCCCTGTGGCTATCTTCTGACTTTCCAGGCTGGAATCTTCTAGGTTCCAGCTCTCCTTTCTTCCACCCGACACATCAAATTTAGGGCTTTCCAATTTCTCTTCCCTCCACCTTCCCCTGGATCTTACAAGGCTGACCACTTCTGTTCATTTGTGTTTGAGCTAAAGTGACACCTTCTCAGGGATGCCTTCTCTAGCTCCTGGCTACCCAAATAATTACCTTCCTTCCCATGCCTCCTCTCCATTATGCTCTGTTTGCCTCACAGCACTTTTACTATCTGACTACCACTGGCTCTGCTACAAAATCCCATCCTACCCTACTTGGAAATAAGGTTTTTGCAGATGTAATCACATTACGTTGAAGATGAAAGTGGGCCCTAAGCCAGTGACTGGTGTCTTTATAAGAGGAAATACCAACACAGAGAGACACAAAAGAGAATGCCATGTGATGACAGAGGCAAAGACTGGAGTGATGCATATACAAGCCAGGGAATGCCATGGACGGTTGGCACCTGCCAAAAACTAGGAAGAAGTCGAGAGGATCCTCCCCTAAAGCCTTCAGAGAGAGCACAGCCTTATCAACAGCATGCTTTTAGATTTCTAGAACTTTTAGTACTGTGAGAGAGGAACTTTCTGTTGTTTTAACATACTCATTTTGTGAAATGTTGTCACAGCATCCTGAGTAAACATAACATACCACTTCTCTCTTTTCAAAAAAATATCAATCAAAATCGACATGATGGTGTCAAAATTAAAAATATGATGAAAAGAGTTCAAAAGTGATCTCTGAAATTTTGTCCACTTTAAATACTGGAGATTCTATAAGCAAAAAGATTGTTTAAGGAGAGAAACTAACCATGATCTGGTCTGACCTGTTAGACATTTGCTTGAAGAAATTAGAAGTCCTATTCCCATGCCAGAGAATAAATGCTCAGTTTAACAGCAGGTGAAGTGAACAAGCATACACTGCTATTACCTTTACTGACAGAAAGCCAAGAACATAGAATTAGTTGATTCATATGAATATATCCTGAGACAGCCTCTAGGAAAGCCAAAATTTACATATGTATAACATGTAACACACCTAGACAGGTAAAATACTCTTTAAACCACAACCACAGCATTAGGTAAGGAATGGTATTTATTTGGCCTATACTTTTTGGGTAACACAATCCTAACTGAAATGATCAGTTGAGGTTGTGTGTGCATATATATATACACACACAAACACATCATATATATATATACACACACATACACATGTATGTATAAAATCTCACTAACAATACCTAAAGGAGTTCCTTAACCCAAGAAATTTGGAAATAAAAAGAATTGAGAATAACTGAACCTACCCTATGGGAAAATAATTTTATACACGAAGAGAAAAACACTCCCTCCTCTACCCACATCCTCCCTCTGCCCCAGTAAACATGTGAGGCTTTATTACTTGGGATGGAGAAGGCTGGGTCTCAGGAAAGAACAGGCATAATATTGAGGTTTCATGGGACACTCCAAGATATTTTGTGATACTGCAGAAGGATGAGAGAAAAGGAAACATTTCCTTGTGCATTCTAGAGGCAGAACAAGTGGCCTTACTGGGGATTTCTACTCAAGCATGGGAAGGAGAAAAAAATGAAATAGGCCACACATGATCTATTTTATGGAAGGAGCTGCTGATCCTAATGTTTCATGAGTGAAAGTACTTATTTTGTTAGGCAAAAGTGGTCAGTATCAGCAATTTCAGAAGGTTCAACTTCATGCATTCTGCCTGGACTTTTTAGGTAGAGGACTATCTTCTTTGCTCCTTTTGGTGAGAGGAATAACATTCACATTGAGTCCAAAGGGAAGATTTTTCCACTGTCTATAACATTATTAAATAAGTCCCCTGATGCAGAGTGAGCGGTGTTTAACATTTTACCATTCCATGCCAAATTAGCAAAGCTCAATGATCCTTAATTTTATAAATGGAAATGTTTAAATCAAATCTAACTTACAATTGCACCAAAAATAATAAAATATCTAGGAATAAACTTAGCCAAGGAGGTGAAAGACCTGTACTCTGAAAACTGTAAAATACTGATGAAAGAAACTAAACTGCGAAACACTGATGAAAGAAACTGAAGATGGCACAAATAAATGGAAAGGTATTCTATGCACATGGGTTGGAATAATTAATACTGCTGAAATTTCTATGCAATCAACACATTCCAAAACAATCAACACATTCAATGCAATCCAATCCCTATCAAAGTACCAATAGCATTTTTCACAGAACTGGAACAAATATACTAAAATTTCCATGGAACCACAAAAGACCTTGAATAGCCAAGGTATCTTGAGAAAAAAGAACAAAGCTCAAGGTAACAGAATCCCAGATTTCAAGATATACTGTAAAGCTGTAGTAATTAAAACAGTATGGTCCTGCCACAAAAACAGACACATTGATCAATGGAAGTGCGAGCCCAGAAACGAACCCATGCTTATTTGGTGAGTTAGATTAATTTGGTCAAAGGGAGCAAGAATATACATGAGGAAAAGACAGTCTCTTCATAAATAGTGCTGGAAAAACTGGACAGCTACATGTAAAAGAATGAAACTGGACCACTTTCTTACAACATACACAAAAATAAACTCAAGATGGATTAAGTACCTAAATAGGAGACCTGAAACCATAAAAGTCTTAGAAGAAAAGAAAGGCAGTAATTTCTTTGATATTAGCCTTGGCAACATATTTCTGGGTATGTCACCTTAAGCAAGGGAAACAAAAGCAAAATTAAACTACTGGGACTACACCAAAATGAAAAAGTTTTGTTCAGTGAATGAAACCATCATCAAAACAAAGAGGCAATCCACTAACTGGGAAAAGATATTTGCAAATGATATATCTGATAAGGGGTTAATATCCAAAGTATCTAAAAAATTCATACAACATGACACCAACAAAAGAATCCCATTTAAAATGGGCAGACCACCCAAATAGACATTTCTCTAAGATATAGAGATGACCAAGGGACATTGGAAATGACACTCAACATCACTAATGATCACGGAAATGCAAATCAAAACTACAATGAAATTATCACCTCACAGTTGTCCAATTGGCTAGAAACTGAATGACAAAAAATAAAAGTGTCGGTAAAGATATGGAGAAAAAGGAATCTTTGTGCACTGTTGGTGTGAATATAAACTGGTAAAGCCAGTATGGAAAACAATATGGAGATTCCACAAAAAATTAAAAATACAAATACCATATGATCTAGTAATCCCATCACTGGGTATTTATCCAAAGAAACACTAATTTCAAAAGATTATTGCCCTTCTGTATTTATTGTACCATTGTTTACAGTAGTCAAGACATAGAGTAAAGAGACAAGTAAGTGTCTATTGATAGATGAATGAATAAAAAATATGTGGGTGTGTGTGTGTATTATGTGTGTGCATGTCTGTGTATGAATGTGTGTGTACATATATGTATATATATACACAATATGTATGTACATATATATGTATGAATAACCACTTAAATACAAATATATATACATTATATAGGTATTTGGGTTAAGTTTCTGCAAAACCTGACTCTGGCATATGTCCATAACTCAACCCTCCAGAGAGGTCTCTACTGTGCTAGCAGATAAGACCCACCAAGTTCCTGGGCCCTAACACTAAGCCCAGATTTGTTTCTGGCACTACTGAAGCTCTAAGCACTGGTTTGACAATGAAGGGATTTTGGATACCTGACCAATAACAAAAGACTCAGGCAGCAACACAGGAAATTTTGCCATTTGGAAGACCAAAATGGGGTTAGTGCAGGAAGAATCTGAATGAAAACCTACACCAACATACATATTCACGCCCCCTGAACACAAACCCTTAAGCTTGACCTTCACCCTAACCCTAGTCTTCGAATCAGGCCTCCATGGAGGTCTCCATATTGTCAGCAGATAGGACCCTCCAAGCTCCTGGGCCCTAACCTTAGAATTGGTTCTGGCACTACCATGGCCCAAAACGTCTGTCTGAAAACCAAGGGATTTCAGACAATTGAACAACATCAGAATACGCAGCCAGCAACACTGCAGGAAATTAAGCCATTTTTTTTTTTTTTAAAGATTTATTTATTTGACAGACATAGATCACAAGTAGGCAGAGAGTCAGGCAGAGAGAGAAAGGGAAGCAGGTTCCCCGCTGTGCAGAGAGCCCGATGCGGGGCTCGATCCCAGGACCCTGGGATCATGACCTGAGCTGAAGGCAGCGGCTTTAACCCACTGAGCCACCCAGGCGCCCCGGAAATTAAGCCATTTTGAAGACCAGAAAGGAGCTAGCACAGGAGGAATCTGAATGAAAAAAATAAGTCTATTTATACATTGAGGGCCTACCTGAACACAAAACCCAAAGCCTGACCCTCACCCTCAAATCAGTCCACAGGGGAAGACTGCAGGCAGATAACACCCTCCAAGCTCCTGAGTCTTACCTCTAACTCTAGACTTGGTTCTGCCACCATCAAGGCCAAATACTTGATCTAGAAACCAAGGGATCTGGGACACTGACCAATACCAAGACTCACCCAGTAACACAGAAGGAAATCATGCCACTTAGAAGACCTGAATCAGGCTAGTACAGGAGAAATCTGAAAGAAAACCTAAACCAACTCACATACTCAGAGTTCCCTGAACACAATCCCTAAGCCAAACCACAGCCTATCCCTCGCCCTGCACTCAGGCCTCTGGGGAGGTCTCCAAACTGCGGGCAGATAGGACCCTTCAAGATCCAGAACTGTAGTCCTAAGCCTAGTCATGGCTCTAGCACCACCAGGCCTAAAGCCTACTTCTGAAAAACAAGGGATTTGGCACACCTGACCAACATCAGAAAATTCAACCAGCAGCACAGAAGGAAATCCTGTCATTTGGAAGATCGGAATTGGGTTATATCAGAAGTAATCTGAATGAAAACCTAAACCAATTCTCACATTTAGTGCCTCCCTGAACACAAGCCCTAAACTGAATCTCACCCTAATCCTAGCACTTGTCCTCAACTCAGCCCTGAACGGAAGTCTCACACTAAGGGCAGATAAGACCCTCCAGTCCCTGGGCCCTAACACTAACCCTAATCTTGGCTCTGGCACTATCCCCTAAAGCCTGTATTCAAAAACCAGTGAATTTGGGACACCTGAAAAGGACTATTTTTCAACCATAAAAAAAAAAAAAAAATGCCATCTTGTCATTTGAGACAACATGGATGTGCCTACAGGTAATTAAGCTAAGTGAAATATGTCAGAGAAAAACAAATACCATATGATTTCACTAATATGTGAAATTTAAGAAACAAAACCAATTAACAAACTGAAAGGAGAAATAGACCCGTAAACACAGAGAACTAGGATTGTTAAAGGGGAGGGAACGGGCACAATGGGTGGAGGGAGTGGCAGATACAGGCTTTCAATTGTGGAATGAATAAGTCATGGGTAGAAAACGTACCGCTTAGGGAATATAGCCAATGGTATTGTACCACCGTAAGCAAAGCATGGTGTATGGAGTTGTTGAAACACTATGTTGTACCCCTGAATCTAATGTAACAATGTAATAATTATGTTACCTTATAGTGGGTCAACTATATTTCAATAAAAAAAAAAATCACTCAAACCTAGATGATATTTCTTTATATTTTTAAAGTCTAACTTGCATATCACTTTGTTTTAAATATAAATTGTCTTACTGTACTGATTAAAACCATCCTTTGGTTTTAAAAGCACAAGGAAATAGATTATTTTCTTTCATCTCTTTTCCAACCTAAGGCAAGCCTGAAGAAGTCTCACAGCCCACGGAGGCTGCATTCCAAAGATAGCCGCCTGCCTGGAGAGAGTGGATCATTTCAGACATGCTGTCACCTATGCTAACCTAAGGCAGTCCCATGGGCCATAACTGCTCATGAGGGGAGAGAAAACTGGTCACCGAAGTAAGATATGGTTGGCATAGATGTTTATATTATTTTTGTCTTCATAGCAAAAATCCTGAAATCCGTAACTCATTTGTTTTTGAGGGAGAAAGGAGGCAACTTTTTTTGGACTCTGGGAGAATGTACTCAACAGCACTAGATGGAAATCATCCAAGAAATACCTACAGGAGAGTTGTTTATTTCACACTTATTAGTAGTAACACACGCCCAACCCCTCACCTTGGTATCAGTCAGTGCCTGAGTCTCCACTGCTTTCCATGGCTAATCTCAACAAAATTCCCTTGCATTAGGAGAGATTTTATGCAGGCCGACCTACCTTCTCTCCGCTACTGTTCCAGAGCCAAAGATCTCACAGGATCTGCAGCAATAAGTTTCCAGAAAATCGAACACAAATTCCTTTGGGGCCTCTTGTGTTTGCCATGGGTTTTTATAACCTAGACAGCAAGAGCCATGAAAAGAAAGTTTGGTGGGAGCTGACGAGATAATTTAATGGAACTTCTTCCAACAAACAGGATGTCTGTTCAAATGAAATGAAAAGAACTAAGCCCTCTGAAAACCAAATGAACCACAGTGTAAAAGGCAAGGTTAGAAGATAGCCAAAAACATTAAAAAAAAAAAAATGCTGAGAGGATAAACATAACACCAGCTGGTTGTGTTAATCTGTCTTCTTTCATAAGGGTATTGTCTCTACTTGTTCCAGTTTAAATGTTGTTCCAGCCCCTTCCAATTCTAAAGAGCGAAGTAAACTGTAAGCAGCATGCTTTATATGCCTTTCCTGGAGGCTATTACATATTTACATGGGAACAGTATTCAAGATTTGTATAGAGCATGTTAATGAAAGACTGGCCTTTTTTCACCCTAAAGGATAGAATATTATAAAGACTTGGTATTTATAAACAATCCTCAAAAAAAATGTGGAAAATACAAATTAAAGCCCTAAATGCTCTTTTGACTGAAATGAGTTCACATTTTTTTTTTTTTTTAAGATTTTATTTATTTGAGAAGCAATGAGAGAGAGCATGAGAGGGGAGAAGGTCAGAGGGAGAAGCAGACTCCCCATGGAGCTTGGAGCCCCATGCGGGACTTGATCCTGAGACTCCAGGATCATGACCTAACCCGAAGGCAGTTGCTTAACCAACTGAGCCACCCAGGTGCCCCCTCATTCCCTTTTTAAAAAGAGTTTAGCTTTTCCAAAGGATAAATGTATTTCTTAAAATTACATTGATCTTCACCATGAGAAAGTTTCTACAAAAATTAGAAATAACCCTTGATGCCAATGGAATTTAACAGAATAGTGACTATGTCTGTTTTCGACAGAGTTGCCTTTAAAAACTATAAGATGTTTATGATATATTCACATTATCATATTTCTAAACCATTTCACTGTCAGTGAACTGAAACTCTGTTGAAATAAATTTTATTTCCTAGCTTTGGTTAATGCTACTGGCTAAGTCACTCACAGAGTTAAGAATATCAGGTTGAATTTCAACCACATGTTGCATTTCTCCAAAGCCAAAGAGTATTCAAGGTCCTTCCCATTTTCTCTAACTCTTCAGTCTGAAGCCGGGGCAGACCTACAATCATGAAAGGGGTGAATTATATTAAGAGGGAAGTGAATTTGACTTAGAACGACTAAAAAAAACAACACAAATTCATGTCACCCATTCCACCTTTGTGATTGAAGAACACCATTTAGACTTTCGTCTGAGACTTGCTGTTTGTTTTTTGTTCTTTTTTTTTTTTTTTTTATGCTGTTATTGATCAGGCCTGAGTCAACCCTCCTAATACTGAAAACCCTGTTGGAGGTAGTTAAAAATTTACCTCTGCACAAAGGCATGAACCAGAAGAACCTTCGGGGTTGCCTGGAATTCTTTTGTATATGCAGTTGTAGAATCTTTGCTACTGGAGTGTGGGAGACTGATGTTTAAACCGTCTACATTCTAATAAGTGAAAATCCTGGAATACCTTTCACTTACTCAACTTCAATCACTTAGGAGATAAACAGAACCAGGCTGAACTCTGGAACCTGGCACTAAAGTCATAAAGCTGAGTCTACTTGAACAGCTTGAATGGGATTGATTTAATCTTAGAACCACACAGGAAAAACTTTCTGCATTCTGTCTCCAGGTCAGGGGGTTGTATATGAGCACTTGCAGACAGATGGGGAAATCTCTGTGACTCACGGAAGGACCAGAAGGAGGTATAAGAAATCAGTTTGAGGAATTGAGAAAACTGCCTCACATAATACATTACTATGTGACCAGCTATAGAGGAGTCTCCAAAGCCTCCCTTCCTGCCAGAACAGGAATCCCCTTTGAGGGTAGTGATTTGGACAAACTCATGCCTGCCTACTCTGTCATGGGCCATGATTAACATGCAAATCTGGTATATTAGTCCCAGTCAACTGAAGGATTAAGGCCTCTTTGGAAATGGGACTGAATCCTCTTCCAAGAAAATGACATATGGACAGACCCACATTCAGGCATATAATTCTAGGGGTTCCGGAGGTTCATGGATACACAATGCCACAGATTAAAAATCTCTGATACTAGAGAAGCTGACCACCAACGAGGTGAATTATTAGGACCCAATTATAGTTGGGTAGCCCCACAGTCAGCAGCCAAAAGCTGATTCAATCACTCCGTTGTGTGAAGCGAACAAACAGAAAACACATTACTTCCCTCCCCTTTGATTATAGGTTAAGAAATAGGTTGTGCATCATCATCATCTCAGGTCTGAAACCTTGAGACCAAGAGGAATTATAAAGCTGATGAGAAATTTCCCATCCTATCCCATATTCTCACATAGATGGACAATTAAATCCCATCAATAACGTGATGTGTATAGAACTTCTTGTGACCTTCAAGAGCCAAACTAATACAACTGCCAAGATATGAGATGGGATGTCTGTTTGGGTTACTCAACTGCCTCCTAGAAAGCTGGTTTCTCTCCTCCCCTCTTCCGTGTAAGATCACAACAAAGATGGGACCACCCCACATGCCAGCCCGTATCCTAGCTACTGATTGAATTTATTGCAAACATCTGTTGTTTGCCTCTTATTGTGGGCATGGAAGTGGGAAGTTTCTGGGTACTTGAGCTCTGAAATGAGTAATCTGGTAACTTGGAAAACAACTGCTAATAAAGGTTGCCTAATAAAAGGTTGTGAGGGTGGGGAATTGAATCTCAATTAGAACTTGGACAGATTCCTAGGATTTTCTAACTGTCCTTCAGTACACAGCGTTTTTGAAGAGAGTACTAGCCCAAATGAGTCACAACAAAAGTTCCACAGGCTACAGGAAATAGAAGCACCACAGAGATGCATAAAGATCTGGTCTAAAGAGCATTCAGGACATCACCACTTCCACTCCAACAACCACACACATGTACTCATATATACCCTCACTTCTACAGCAAAGGCTCATATCCGGATATGTAAGATTAAGATGGAAGCAGGGTTAAGATTTAGATCAATGTTCAAATCAAAGGGGACTCAAAGAGTCTTTAAAGAGAAAGTATTGAAGAAAATGGATAATCACTTCTCTAGAATGAATTATTTGAAGGCAGGGATTAGACAAGATTCTCTTGCTCATTTTTCATTTCTGGAATTGATAATCTTAAGGAAAATTTCAAGAAAGTGTTAAGGAAAGGCAAAGCAGTTTTCTCAGCTAGATTATGAAAAAGATTTTCTATTTTTTTTTTTTTAAGTTTCTCTGAAAAGTGATGTTAGTGTATAGATGCACAGGTAGAAAACTGAACTATCTGGAATTATTGTTCACCCGTAACCATAAAAGCAGCAGTAACAGTAGCAAGAAACCCACCACCTCATCACCTGAGTTCTCATCCCCGGGACTCCACATACCAACCCCCCCATTCGATCCCATCTCTCAGATCTCCCAAACTCCCTCAAATTCTCCCATTGTTACCTTTTGGAATCACACCCCTCACATCTGGCCAACTGTTTCTTTCATCACATTGTTTTAATGAAAATCTGGCTCCTTCCAAGCACACTATTTTTTTCTGGGGCCCGTTCAAGTGGAATGTTTTCTTTTTCACACATCTTGTACCACCAAATCTGGAGGTACAGGATGATTTCCTCTTTGACCCTCACTGTCCCATCCACACATTGTACCTTCCTCCTCCGCAAATGCCCTTCCCTGAAGTTCTGACAACGGACTCTACCACCACATTACACCATTTCTTTCTATAGTAGCTATGTCTTTAGGGTTACTCTTCTTCATTTGTTGAAGGTTTTTATCTCCAGGTTTACTGTTACCCTTATCTGGTATCATTTTTGGTGATTTTAATATTAAGGTAAATTATTCCTGATACCCTGGCATCTCTCTTTGGCAACCTCTTCCTCTACCCTACTTCAACTACATACTCCCATGCAGTACCTTGGCTTTATCATTACCAATCTCTACATCTCACCATATTTCAAGCATTCTATTCTCCAACCAACTCCTTCTCTGTGGTATCCCAACTACAAAAACATTGAGACCCCACAAAATTCACAGTCCTTTGAACCACCTACCTTTTCAATATACCACACACATTCTGTGTCCCAATTTCTCTCCTCACTTAGTTTACATTACCGGATTCCAAAATGTCGTTTTCCCTTTGTATTCTTCTCAACTCCCTCACCCTTTTTCTCTTCCCAATGTATTGCTTGGCATAACCCCAAACCTAGTTAAATCTAGGTCTCTACCTATTGCATGACTACATACGTATAGCTGAAAATGGTTAAAAAAACCCAGTCATCTTTACCAGTCTCCCTTAAGATTCATGCAATCCACTGTAAATGGATCCTTTTATGATACCTGGCTATCTTTTTTCTATCTTTTTTCTTTTCTTTAGTCCATTCATTCCCACATCTTACTCCAAAGCCATGTACCAAACAGAACCAGGATATTAGAAGGTACTACCTTCTTCAGCCATCTGGGCATCTAGGCAGGACCTGTGGCCACCAGAACCTCTGAGCTAGGGGACCTCCCACCCCAATAAACTTGCCCAGGGCTCCAAATGTCCTAATTATCCAAATGTGGAACCCAAATATTTTATATATATATATATACATACATATATATATATACATACATACATATATATATATACATACATATATATATATACACACAGACACATATATATATATATATTTTTTTTTTTTTTTTAATGTGTGCCATGACTTTGAAAGATTGGGAAAGCGGTCTTAGACAACAGTTCACACTTCCTTCTCCTTAAATCCCCAATATTTGCTTTCCTATCTTCATGCTCAACATCTGGCTTTATTCTATTTAATTGATAAAAACTGAGTCAATCAAAAGAAAACTTTCATAATTTCTCACCCCACATCTATTAACCTGCTTCTCCTGTTTCCATGAATGAGATTCATAATCCTCACTAAAGGAGACCCCCTCCTCTTGTGCTTCAGGTCCCTTTCCTCTCACCTACTCAAGGTATTCTGGGACAACTCTCAACTCTTCCCCCAGCTCCACCAACTGCTCCTCCCCTTAAATGAAATGTTATTTTTCTCATCTTAAAAACAAAGGAAAAAACTTGACCTCACTTCTCCATCTTCTTACCACCCATTTCTCTCCTTTCCTCCAAGCAAAACTCATAAAAATCTATACTCACAGCCTCTATTTTCTCTCTTCCCAGTCTCTGGAATTTGGCTGAAATGCTCTTGCAGAAGTTACCAATGGCATTTGTAATGCTAAATCCAGTGGCCAGTTCTCATTCTTTTATCTTAATTGACCTCAACATTTGACTAAGATGATCACTCTCTCCTCAAAACTCATTCTGAACTTGGATGTGAACACTTTTATTTCTGAATCCTCCCCCCATATTATCTCAGTCTCCATCTCTTTTCCATGGCCTCCAAAGTTAGTCTCAGGCTCTCATCTTCTTTTCTGTATTCATTCAGACCTTAGGTCGTCTAATCTGAAAGCATCCTCAAACTTCAAAGTGCCTACAGAGCACCTGGGGATCACGATGAAGTGCCAACTGTTCTACAGTCCTGGGGCAGGGTCTGAGAATCTGTGTTTCTAACAAGCTCTTAGATGATGTCAGTGCTACAAGTAGCAAAAATCTAGTTCACTCTCCAGGTGTGAAACACAACTGATATGGTATAGATTTCTATTTCTGTCTCTACTCTGGACCACTCTCCTGAACTTCAGACTCATATATTCAACTGCTCATTTGACATTCCACTGGAATGTCTCAAACTTAACATCTTTAAAATATGTCCTTGATCCAGTCCCATCCCTCAACCAGCTTCTCCTTCAGATTTCTTAATCTCAGTAAATACCAATTTCATCCTTAAAGCTTCTCAGACCAAAAACCTTAGCACCATCCTCGAGTCTTCTCATCCAGTATCTAGTTTATCACCCAATTTTGTTGCTTCTGTCTCAAGATATACATGTGCAAAATCCAACCACCTCTCAGCTACACCATAGTTTCCACCTTGGTCTGAGTGGCTGGTCTCTCACTAAGATTATTGCAAGATATTCCTAACTGGTCTCTGCTTTTACCCTCTATGTCTTTCAGCCTAGTCTCAACATAGCTGCAGAGTGACCCTGTAAAATATAACTCCAATCACTTTATTTCTCACTCAAAACATTCCAATTTTTTCCCTTATCACTTGGAGTAAAAGCCAGTGTTCCTAGAAGCCCGTATCATCTGCCCCCAACCCTCCACATTTCTTCATTCCTGATTCTATTTTCCTTTATAATCTGGACACAGTGCCTCTGTCCTGTACCTCCAAAGTATTGATGGTGTTTCTGTCCTTGCTTTTGTTCTTCCATCTGTAGCAAATACTTTTCTCCACCATACCAACGTAAATTACTTCTTCACTTCTTTCAGGTCTCTGCTTAACTGTCATCTTACTGGGCCCCCTAGGTGGCTTAGTCATTAAGTGCTGACTTTGGCTCAGGTCATGATTCCAGGGTCCTGGAATCCAGCCCCTCATTGGTCTCCCTATTCAGCGGGGAACCTGCTTCTCCCTCTGCCGTGCTCCTTGCTTGTGCACGTGCTCTCTCTCTGTCAAATAAATAAATAATCTTTAAAATATTGCCACCTTACTGATGAGGGCTTTTCTGACTATGGAATATAAAATTATCCCTCTAAATTTCTTATTTTTCTCCTTAATTACCATCTGCTATATTACAAAGTTTAACCACGTATTTTCTGTGTCTGCTCACTGGAGTATAAACTCCACGAGACTGAAAACTGCCTTTTTGTTTGCTGCTGTATCCCTAGCACCTAGAACACATGAGATAGCCCTCAATCTGTTGAGTATCTGGTTAAGAATTTTCACTGGATGTCACCACCAATTTTTTAATAAATGCCTCTGACATACCCTCAGGTGGGGTACATGGGTGGTTCAGTCAGTTAAGCATCTGACTCTTGATTTTGGCTCAGGTCATGATCTCAGGGTCATGAGATCAAGCCCCACGTTGGGCTCCGTGCTGGACATGGAGCTGCTTAAGAGGGAATCTCCCTCTGCCCTTCCCACCCATGCCTTTCTCAAGAAAGAAAGAAAAAGAAAGAAAGAAAGAAAGAAAGA
>NW_022630996.1:25048457-25161234 GCF_010015895.1 Lontra canadensis
CTGGGCTCCACTGGTTTCCTGAGCATCACGACTCCATAAACCCACTTTGAAAGCCCACTCTACATGGTCAAAGATTCTTAGCTGGATGCACATTAGAATTACCTGGAGAGCATTTTACACATCAATAACCTAACCTCATGCTCCTAAGACTCACCTTTAATTGGTTTGACCTGGGGCTTTGTCTCCCGTCTTCTCAAGTTCTGGAGGTTTTCACAAGGATTGCTCTGATGATTATCTCAATCTTAGCTCAGGCTGAATAACAAAATACCACTGACTGGGTGGCCTAAACAAGAGAATTATTTCTCACATTTCTGGAGGTTGGAAGTCTGAGGTCAAGGTGCCGGCAAATCTGGTGTCTGGCGAGAGAGAGCTGGCTTCCCGCTTCCTTTAACATATGAATTTGGGGTGGGAAAACACAAATGTTCAGTCCACAGGAAGCACTTTGACTTCAAAAGGATAGTCTAGATCAGTGGCTTTTTAAAACTTGAATGTGAATAATAATCACCTGGAGGGTTTGTTGAAACAGTTTCCTGGGCAAATCCCAGTGACTCTAATTCAATAGTTTGGGGGAGGGTTTCTATGAGTTTCTAAGCTCATAGGGAATGTTAAGATGCTGCAGGCCCCAGAATCACCCTCTCAGAACCACTAGTCTAGTTCTTTCAGGTTGATTAATGTTTCTGTGGAGTAACTTCAGTATCTTTCCAGGGACTGAGTTTAGGAATTCTTAGTGGGACAGCATTTCCGCACCTGCTCCTAGAGATCCCACAGCTGAGGCTCTTTCATTCACCCTTTCCTCAAAATAAGTCTCCTTCCCAGTAGTGAGGACACAGCTAATTTTCCTTTTTTAGAAAGTTTGACTCTGAATTGTGTTGATTTAGTATTTATTTAAAGTATTTATATGAATATTTATTAAACTCCTATGATTCACAAGGCACCATGCTGGGCACTGGAGAATACAAGTGTGTTGCCATAGCAAGATTAACTACCTGTCCCAACGTGTTTTTCTGAATTCCTTCCAAGGACTGGCATTTAGTCTATGGGATTATTCCAGAGTTCTCCAGGTGGGAATGCCGATTAGGCTTCTGTGGGAAATTGGGTGTGCCCTCACGACCCTAGCAGCTACTAGCAGTTTGTCCAAGAACTCTACCTTTAAGAAACAAAAATCAGGTACTATCTTCCCTAAAGGATAACAGATGGAAACACTGTTGATAAGCAATTATTTTACAGCCAGTGGTAAGGATTTCCCATGTCCTTTCCTTGCTGAATAAATGTTATAGGCCAACCTTCCCCAAAACACAGGTCAAGTGGAACATGAAAAAAGGGTTTCATGCTCAAATATACTAGGAAACATTGCATATGATATTCCACTCTTATAAAGTCAAAAATGAACCTCTGCATATTATAGGCTCTGAGGTTACTATAACTAGTAACCTAAAACATCCCACTAAACAGACTGAGAAACTACTGATACAGGTTAATTCAAACCCTTTGTTATTACAACTTTATAGACTTCAGAATATGTTAAAAAGAAGCACTCAGACATTAGCAAAGACTATTAAAAATAGATGACAGAGCCATAATGCTGAATCTTGGTAGTGCTTGAAAACATGAGCTTGATCCTACTGTGAGCCTTCTGTTTTTCTGAGATTTTCTGCACTTTAAGACTGGGAGGGTAGAAAAGAGCCAGTAGGCTCTCTAAAGATGAAAGCATAACTAGGAAATGATTCTCTGACTCTCCGTGTGGCAAACTCAGACGACTTTCCTCTCATTAGAAATGAGTCTAAATTTTCCAGTGGCTCAAAATTCAGGAGTGAGATGTGATTTCTGGAAAGACCTGCAACCTCTCTGAGCCTCAGAATGAAAGAACCTCCTTAGATTATGTAAGAAACAAAATGAGAATTATATATAAAATGCAGCTGGCACATAATTGGTTTTGTGTGTGTGTGTGTGTTTGTTTGTTTAAAGAGCTGGTTCAAGGGGTTACCCAGGAGGTGAAAGATCAGAAAAAATTGAAAACCACAGGAATTACTATTAAGCTGGAGGACAACTTCCCGAACACCAAAATAAGGAGCTCTGTAGACATGCTACCCAGTGGAAAAAAAAACCATTACTGGTAGAAATTATCAAACAACTATTTAAACTCCCTGGAAATTGTCCTAATGGCACACAGCAAATGAAGAAGCACTTATGCAAGAAAATATGTAACTGTTAGCAGAACAACAGAAGTCTATCTCACGTTAGCCACAATTTACTCCCTCTTGCCTCCCCTAGCTGCGACAGAAGCTCTACTCTACCTGCCATGGCCAAGACAGCTGCAGGGTTCCCTCTCCCCAAAGGTTATAGTCGGACCATAGTGTCTCCCTAGGGGTGCAGGTGAACAACAGTTCTCATTCCTCTATCCCACAGCTCTCTGTTGCAAAGGCTAACTCCAGATGAGTGCAACGGGGAGGTCATGGGCTCCTTTCCTCCACCAAGTCCCCATTGTAGGACAGAGGACCATCCCAGATATGGCAGGCCAAAAATACTGCCATCACTCCAGCTCATTCATAGCTAGAAGTTCTATACCAGGAGATGCAAGCTTAGAAGACCAGAATCTACCACCCCCTACCCAAAACTTTGCTATAAAGCTAGGGTGTAGCTCCAAGAGAAATAGAAACTATATTTGCCCCCAGCTCTGGAGCAGAAAATCTGACTCCCAGATTTTGTCTAGGTGGAAAGCCACACCATAAGGACAGAGAACTCCCCCCCCCTGCCCAAAACTGACTTTATTTGGGACATAGTAAGGGAAGCTCGAGCCTGAAAACACTCTCGGAAACAATGGAGATTTAGGCGGTAAACAATTGAGATGGCTGGTAACAACATCAGAACAATAAGCACAACAAGCTAAACCACTGGGTCAGTTAATTTATCAGAGAGCATCAGGGGAAAGAGCTAAGAAAAAAAAAATAAATCTAAATATGTCTCCAGTTGTAGTTTAATCACATAGAGGGATTCTTCCAAGTGATTTTAAATCATAGTAATATTCCTGCATCTCTCTGGTGGAATATACCCTAAAGATGAAAACAACTTGAGGGAAAATAAGAAAAAGGAAATTAAATATTCTTCAGTAATCACATTGTTGGTGTTGTGTTGTACTGTTATTCTGAAGCTGGAATGGGATAGGACAAGTGGAAAATTATATAGTATCCTAATTCTTATCATTGTGGGTGTTGTTCAGACCCAAGACTCTTGGCATGGAAGAAAGAAAATACATATAGATGATAGAAGAGGGTAAGCAAAAACCCTGAAGTACAGAATTTGAATTGGAAGTAACAGCATAAACTTATGATGTATTTTCAGGATAGTAAATATAAAAATAGGTAAAGATATAAAAATAAAAATAGAAATATATGGAGATATATTTCTTGGCTCACTTCAATATTTTTTGTTTATTTCTTAGGTCAATCCATTGGAAAGACTAATTCAAGGACCAATCCAATTTAGCAACTCTAGTGACAAAATTTTAGTCTTCAAACACCATTTCCCACTGAAAGGAACAACAGCTCCTTGAAGGAATGATTAATTCCATGTTTGCAAGTAAGCTGAGTCAGCTTAGAATATCTTCATATACCAAAATGCAAGGGAACTATCAAAACCTACTAGGGTGTATCAAAAAAGATTTAGAAGCCAAGAAGAAGCTTCTGGATCTAACTGCAAATTTATAGGAAGGAGGATAGTAACTTGTTAAGCAAGACTATGGAGATGAAAATAGCAAACTCCAGACTGGAAAACTGCAAAGGATAAACAATCCCGTTCTTCAACCAGTAAGTTGCATGGAAAAAAAAAAAAAAAAAAAGAGAGAGAAAGAGAGAGAAGAAAATGTAGTGACACTCTATAAAGGGCTTAAGAGATATATGAATCAATCACAACAGGTAAACCTTAACTGGATCTTGATTCAAACAAACTATTGGCTGTCTACGTTTTGTACTGTTGGTTCAAATTTCAGTTACCACAGTATTATCAACAGTGAATTACCGCATCAAGTGTAAACGTCACTACTAGCTTTTCAGTCCACAAATCACTACCTAAATAACAGATCTGCACCATACTCAGTGACCAATCATATCATCTTTTTCACCGTCTGTGGGTGATCGGTCACTGTGCAATTGTTACTCAGCACACTAACAGACAACAAGGTGTGTGGAGTGTGTGGTTATGTGGCCTCCTTGTCTCACAGTGATAAACCGACATGATACTTTACAAAAATGGAGAATCAAAAGAGACAACTGGCCAACAAAGATGAAAATGCAGCAGAGGTAAAAAGCAATAATGACAGAAATGAGATTCAATCGAGTTACAGAAGAAAGAGCAGACGGAGGACATGATGATACTGCAGCCATTCAAGAGACGGCAGATACACAGCCAGAAGAACTTAGTGAAGGCAAACATAGGGACATAAATGAGGGAAGTGGTTGTGACAAAAAGACAAAGATGTCCCAGAGAAAGTGACATATTGGAGATATTGCATAACTTTGGAGGCCCAAAGGATAAAATGTTGGAAGGCAATCCAAACAGGATGGAGTTGCCAGGACATAGAAAAGATGCTGTCTTCATATTGTAAGTCTCTCAACCAGAAGGCAAGTACTGCTCAAACTTTTCTTGGTAAGTATTTTACCAAGAAATAAAACACTTTAATTCCCAATGTTCATAATGTTTTAAATTACAGTAGTAAATAAATATTAGTTAACACTAGATTTTTCATTTTCTTCCATATGTATAACCAACAGTAAGGGAGTTTTAAATGTTTAATTGTTTAATATTTTTAAAGGTCATGGAACAATTATAATTTTTCTCTTCAATTATTTGTTTTATCTTTGCATGGTCACTTTTATAGTTTATACTACTATGCAAAACAAAGACCATTTATATTTGAAAAAATGAGACAAAGACACTTGTATATTGAGTGGATATTTGAGGATATTAAGGACTTTTTTTGGTTGTGGCAATGGCACTGTGGAAATATTACAAAAAGGGGGGACAGAATAAGAGGAAAAAGTCCTTGTCTTTTAAAGATATATGCAGCTGAAGTTATAAAATTTCTGGGATTATATATGAACCCTTGGTAACCACTATTCTGTCCTGTGTATTAATCTTTCTTTTTTAAAGAAAACAGGAAAACTTATTTTTTATATTAAAATTTTTGTTAAATTATAACTTTCATTTCATAGGAGTTAATTGCAAGGTACCTTTCTGTATTTTTTAAGCATTTGTGCCAATACTTGCCAATCAGAATGCAATTCAGTTTTAGTTCCATTTATCAGCATATCTGTCATTCCTGATAATTAAAGATCATTGCTATCATTCCATCAAAGTCCAGGTGAGCTAAAGAGTTGTTTATACAGCAAAACTTTTAACTTAATTTCTAATATTCACAATGGTTTAAGGAGAAAATGTCTTGGAGGTTCATTTAAGTTGGTGTGTGACTCTCTGTGCTCAATTTAGTAGTTGGCATATGTGGTTTTTGGGAAAACCAATTATACTAAAAATAGAACCAAACATCCACAAGGGGGCAGTTCTTAAAGGTCATTCTGTAATTTGATTTTTGGCAGTTCTGAAGATTCCAAATTTTTGGAAGATTCCATACTTTGAAGAATGGAAGATATAAATTGTGTCTTTTTATCCAAGTTACTATTCAGCATTATTGTTGCATTAATTCATTTTGCTATTTGAAATTAAAGCCAGCATTAGCATATTCACTTAAACAAAAATTTTTGACCACCTTTTCCAATACACTGTATCATTCTACAACTAGAGAAAACTGAGTTATTAAAAAAGAAGTAAGCATTCTTACCATAATGAATTAAGGCTAAACCTTAAAATTCTGCCAAGAATTCTCACTTCTCTGAGAAAGTACATAGAGACTAATTCCCCCAATTCCCTTTCAAATGACAAATAATGACTTGGGTCTCTTTGGGTCTACACATTAGAGACAGCTTATAATTCCCAACCTATTGTTTTGGAGTCCTCATGCCCTAATGTATTTGTCTTGAATTTATAGAGATTTAAAGGGGTTTTTTAATATGGAATTGATAGTCCACACCTGTTTTAACAGGCCAAGCAGGTTTTATTGAGCCCTTTAAACCTCATTCTAAATTGTCTTCCACATAGTATTTGAGGTTCTTTATTTAGCAAGCTACTAAAATATTTACATTGGGGGTTTTACTAACCTTTCACTCTAATATGTAACAATTTCCCAGCTCCAGAAGATCCCTGGTTACTGGAAGGAAATGTATTTGTTTTAACTTCGTTTTTGTTTTTTTTGCAAAGTAAAAGGGCTAAGAAATAAATGAAACTGTGTGTCAGATGGAATTAGGCATAGACTGAGAAATGGGAAACCCAACTCACAACTTGAATATAGAAACAATTATTTAAAAGTAGGAAGCTGTCACCAAAATAGCTTATTTTTTTTAAAACATTAAAGGGAAGGGGAAGAATTTCTGATATAAAGAAGGGCCAACTGTTAGTTCGAGCAATGGAGCCTAGGTGACCAATATTGACTTTCCATCTTGTTTCAATACTTTTCTTCTTAAAGTAGCGATTCTTTTGTCACATATTGTTTGCATTTGACTCCTTCTACCTGGAAAACTCTCTCTCTCTTTTTTTTTTTTTTAAACTCAAAATGAACTACAAAGACTCCTGCTTTCAAATCTGGCATGTACAAATCTTAGAAGTCATGACTCCAATCAACCTGACAACAAGTAAAAAGTTGAGGAAACTGAAAAAACAGTAACTCTTCTTAGATATGTCAGAGAAGTAAGGTCACAGGGCAAACTGTTGACCCCACAGGTGGAGAAACAAGAGAGTTGGCTACAGACACTTACCTGAGTAGAAACCACCAAGCAGAAAGCTATGGAACCAGTACTGGGTTAGGAAAACCTAAACTATAACCAATGACTTGTTAGAGGCTCAGTGTGGACAAACCTGAGAGATGAAAATTCTAAGGCGGCCCAGTCTTCAGAGGAGAGGGACATACACATCCATGTTTTACCTCCAGGACCTCAAACAGGTACTCATACCCTCACATCTGTTGCTTCTAGCAGAGTGAGGGTAAAACTAACTATTGGAACACACACACACACACACACACACACACACACACACACAGCATTTTGTTTTTCTTACCAAGACCTACCCTCAGGAGAAACTATTTTATCAGAGCCTAACCTACCTAGGTAAAAGAAATACCCAATTCCAGTCTATTCTAACCATCCTACTCCACTTAAGAGAGGAGAAAAATCTAAGAAACACTAGCGAAATTCACAGTCTAAAGACAGGCTTACCAAAAGACTAGGACCTAATTAGAGGACTGCAGAATGGTTGCCTCCTCCCAGACATTATTACTATACAATTAAAGATCTCTTTCCCTACAATATCATGTATGACTTTGAAGAAATATTACAAGGCATACTCAAAGGCAAAAAACACAGTTTAAAGAGATCAAATAAGCATCAGGGCTAGAGGAAGATATGACAGAAATGTTGAAATTATCAGACGAGAAATGCATGAAAACTATGATTAATATCGTAAGGGCTCTAATAAAAAAGTAGACAAGATAGAAGAACAGATAGATAATGTAAGCAGAGAGATGGAAATTTTGATGGAATCAGAAAGAAATGCTGAAGATCAAAAACACTGTAACAGAAATGAAGAATGTCTTTGATGGACTCACGTGTAGGTGGAACATGGCGGAATCCCTGAGTTTGAAGACATAAAAATAGAAATCTCCAAACTGAAAAGCACAGCAAAAAACAGACTGGAAAAATATAACCCAGAATGTCCAAGAACCGTGAATAACTAGAAAAAGTATAATACACCTGTAACTGGAATACAGAAGAAAAAAGAGAGAAAGAAACAAAATAAATATCTGAGGCAATAATGACTGAGAGCTTCCCAAATTAATGTCAAAACCTAAACTGCAGGTCCAGGAAGTTCAGTGAACACCAAACAGGATAAATGCCAAAAAAAACCCTCTCAAACCTAGGCATATTTTAAATGCAGAAAAACAAATTAAAAAAAAAACAAACAAACTTGAAAGAAGCCAGAGAAAAAAAATACTTATATACTTTATCTATGAGGAGAAAAAATAAAAATTACGTATGATTATTCCTCAGAAACCATGCAGGCAAGAAGAGTGGAGTGGAATATTTAAAGCACTGAGAGTAGAAAAAAAAACAAAACCAAACCACCAACCTAGAATTCTGTACTCTGCAAAAATTATCCTACACAAGTAAAGGAGAAAGACAGTCACAAACAAACAAAAATTGGGAGAATTTGTAGCCAGTAAACGTAAATTAAAAGAAATGTTAAAAGAAGTTCTTTAGAGAGAAGGAAAATTATTTAGGTCAGAAACTCAGATCTACATTCAAAAAAGAAGAACATCAGAGAATGAAAAAGTGAAGGTTAAAAAAAAAAACTTTTTTCTTTTCTCATTTTTTTTCCCCTAGATGAAAGGTCTCACATATTTAATACTGAACCAACCTAACTGGTACAGAAACAAAGTAACAGAAAAGTAATTTTCCCTGATAAAACATGTCTATTGTTCAAGCATAGTGATATCTACAGAGTGATATGATACAAGCAAGTGACCTTTATGCAGTATAAATAGTTATACCATCTCATGTGTGATTCCTTATAGACCCATGTTCTTGGTTCTTCTCTAATGTCTCTTGTTGGAGTTGTACTTGATTTTAGTACCAGTTTTCATCCAAATCCACTGGGGAATGGGACAATTCTGCTCTTGTTTTCTTGCCCAGGAATCGCTTGATCTTGAAAATCCTGGGAGAAGACATGGTGAGGAATAGTCAACTGTGAAAGCTGTAATGGTAGAGAAAAGGAGAGCTTTTTTTTCTTGTTCTTAATTGATCAAAAAATTATAGTCTGGGGGCACCTGGGTGGCTCAGTCAGTTAAGCATCTGATTTGATTTCAGCTTGGGTCATGATCTCATAGTCCTGAGATTGAGCCTCATGTCGGCCTCCAGGCTGGTCATGGAGCCTGCTTGGGATTCTCTTTCTTCCTCTCCCTCTGCCCCTCTACCTGCTCACACTCTTGCTCTCTCTCTCAAAAAACAAACAAACAAACAAACAAAAAAAACCCCATAGGCTGTTCAATAAGTAGTAACAACAATGTATTCGATCACATATACTATATATATAAATATGATTATGTTTAAATAAAATATAATTGATGATAGCAATGATACAGGGAACAAGAGAGAGGAATTAGGAATATTTTGTGATTCTGAGCTGCCTATACTACCAATGCAGTGGTATAGTGTTACTAAAGGAGACTTAGATCAATTGTAAACATATATCGTTACTAAAGGAGACTTAGATCAATTGTAAACATATATTGCAAATTTCAGGGTGACCACTAAAAAAACCCAAAAAAAGTACAATTGCTATCCTAAGAAAGGAGGGAAAACGGAATCATCTAAAATCTTCAAAGCTACAAAGGGGAGAAAAAGTGAGAATGTAAAAAATACAGTAAATAATATAGTAAAAAATACAGTAGCTTTTAATTGAACTGTATCAATAATCATTATACATTGCAATAGTCTAGAAACACTGATTAAAAGATAGAAGTTGTCAGAGGGAATCAAAAAATAAGACCCAGCTATATGTTATCTACAAGAAACCTATTTTTAATATTAAGAAGCATAGATTAAAAATAAAAGCATGAAGAAAGTTATAGCAGGGTTACATGATACTTATTAATGCACATGTGCCTAATAGCAGCAGCACATAAAAATACATGAAGCAAAAACTGATGGAACTTAAGGAGAAACTGAAATAGATTACAGTTGGAGACTTTACTACCACTCCAAAGTAAATAACAGATTCAGCAGACAGAAAATCAGTATGGACATAGTAGAACTTAATAGTACCATTAATCAACTGGATGCAATTGACATCCATAGACTACTTCATCCAACAATAACAAAATACAAACTCTTCTCAACCTCACATGGAACATTCACTAAGCTAGATCACATTCTGGGCCATAAAATACCTTAACAACTTTAAAAGAAAATAAATTAATTGTTGTCAAACTACAATGGAATTAAACTAGAAATCAAGCAAAAAAGCTGGAAAATTCCAGAATGCTTGGAGATAAAGCATTACATTTCTAAATAACATGTGAGTCAAAGAAGAAATCTCAACATAGATGAAAAATATCTTGAACTACATAAACATAAAAAATAACTTCTCAAAACTTGTGGCATGAAGCAAAAGTAGTGCTTAGGTGAAAATTTACTACATTGAATGAATATAATAGAGAGGAAGAAAGATCTAAACTTATTTATCTAAGATCTCACCTTAGAAAATTAAAAAAGGAAATCATATTAAATATAAATTAGGTAGAAGAAAGAAACTAATTAAAATTAAAACTGATTAATGAAATTGAAAATAGGAGATCAATAAAGTAAACCAATAAAACAAACAAAAAAAACTAGTGTTTGTAAAGATCAATAAAATAGATGAGCCACTAACCTGGCTAACTAAGAAAATAACAGAGAGGACATAAATCACTAATATCAGAAATGGAAGAGGGGAAATCATTACTGGACATTAAAAGGATAATAAAATAATATTATGGAAAACTCTATGCCCATACATTTGATAACCTAGATGAAATGGACCAATTCCTTGAAAGATATAATCTGCTAAAACATAAGAAGAAGAGTCAATCTGAATAAGCCAATTAAAGAAATTAAAACAATAGCAACTTTCTTTTATTAAGATTTATGAATTTATTTATTTTAGAGAGTAAGAAAATGTGTTTGAATGGGGGGAGGGGGGGAGGGACAGAGAAAGAATCCTCAAGCAGACTCTACACTGATTGCAGAGCCTGACACAGGGCTTGATCCCAAAACCCTGAGATCATGACCTGAGCTGAAATCAAGAGTCAGATGCTCAGCCAACGGAGACACCCAGGTGCCCCAGTAATTAATTACTTTCTGAAACAAAAAGCACCAGGCCCAGATGAGTTCACTGATGAATTCTACCAAACATTTAAGGGTGAAATTCTATCAATTCTCTACAATTTCTTTCAGGAGATAGAAGCAGAGGTGATACTTTCTAAGTAATTCCTTGAAACAGCATTACCCTAATACTTCAACCAACAAAGAAAAGAGATCATTATCTCTCATAAACATAGATGCAAGGCTCAATAAAATATCAGTAAGTCTAATCCAATAATATATAAAAAGAATTATACACCATGATCAAGTGGGATTTATCCTAGGTATGTAAGGCTGGTTCAGCATTTGACAATCAATTAATGTAATCAGGGTACCTGGGTGGCTTAGTTAGTTAAGCATCCAACTCTTGCTTTCAGCTCAGATTGCGATCTTGGGGTCATGAGATTGAGCTCCCTGTTGGGCTCCATGTTCAGTGAGGAGTCTGCTTGAGACTGCTTCTCCCTTTCCTTCTGCCCCTCCCCACTCCCTGTACTCTTTCTCTAAAATAAATAAATGTATCTTTTTTGTTCTAAAGAAAATAAATTAACGTAATCTACCATAGTTACAGACTAAATAAGAAAAAATCATGATTATATCTAGAGATACAGAAAACACATTGACAAAATCCAATACCAATTCTTGATAAAAATCCTCAGGAATTTAAGAATAGAGGGGAATGTCTCAACTTGATAACGAACATCTACAAAAACCCTACAGCCAACATACTTAATGGTGAGAAACTTAGCTCTTTTGCCGCAAGATAAAAACAAGTCAAAGATGTCCCCTCTCACCATTGCTTTCAGCATCCTACTGGAAGTCCTAGCTATGGAACAAGACAAAAAAAGGAAATAAAAATTATACAGATTGGGATGCCTGAGTGGCTCAGTTGGTTAAGTGTCCAACTCTTGATTTTAGCTCAGGTCATGATCTCAGAGTTGTTAGATTGAGCTCCACATCAGGCTCTATACTTGGTGGGGAGTCTGCCTGAGATTCTCTCTCTCCTTCTGCCCCTCCCCATTCCAAGCTGGCTCACATTCTCTCTCAAATACATAAATCTAAAAAAAAAAAAAAAAAAGTTAAAAAATTAAAGAAGATACGCAGATTGGAAAGGAAGAAATTAAACTGTCCTTCCTCACAGATGACATGATCATATATGTAGAAAATTCAAAAGAATTGAAAAAAAAAAAACCCTCTTGAAACTAATAAGTGACTATAGCAAGGATGCAGGATACAAGGTTAATATCAAAACTCAATCACTTTCCTATTTCTAGCAATAAGCAAGTGGAATTAGAAATTAAAAACACATCACCAGTTACATTAGTAGCCCTCCAAAAATGAAATAATTACAAATCTACCAAAATATATATAAAATCAATATATGAAGAAAATTATAATAAACTTTGATAAAAACTTTAGTGAACAAAATCTAAAAAGAATTAAATAGGGAGAGATCGATGTTCATGGGTAGGAAGACTCCATATTGTCAAGGTGTTCTTCCTAACTTGATTTATAGTTTCAACATAATCCCAGTCAAAATCCCAGCAAGTTATTTTATGGATATCAGCACACTGATTCTAAAGTTTATACAGAAAAAATACAGAGAATACCTAACTCAATAATGAAGAAGAATAAAGTCCAAGAACTGATACTACCCAATTTCAAGATATTCTATAAAGCTACAGTATCAAGAGTATAGTATTGGCAAAAGAATAAACAAGTAGTTCTGTGGAACAGAGGAGAGAGCCCAAAACTAGACCCACATAAATATGATCAACTTACCTGTGACTATGAGGAAAGGCAATACAATAGAGAAAAGATAAGATTTTTTCAACAAATGGTGCTGGAACACCTAACTCAAAATGGATCACAGATTTAAATGTAAAACACAGAACTGTATAACTTGTAGAAGATAACATAGTAAAAAAACCTAGATGACCTCCGGTATGATGTCGACTTTTTAGATACAACACCAAAGGTGCAATCAGTGAAAGAAAAACTGATAAGGTGGACTGCATTTAAATTTAAAACTTCTGCTCTGCAAAAGAAAATGTCAAAAGAATAAAAAGACAAGCCACAGACTAGGAGAAAATATTTGCAAAACAAGACATATCTGAAAAAGGACTAGTATCCAAAATACACAAAGAACTCTTCAAAGTCATAAGAACCCATAAGAAAACAAACAGCCTAATTAGAAGATGCACAGAAGACCTGAACAGACACCCCACCAAAGAAGATAGACAAATGGAAAATTAGTATATGGAAAGACATTTAATAGCATGTATCATCAGGGAAATGCATATTAAAGCAACGAGATACCACTAAACATCTATACTAGAATGGTCAAATTCCCAAACACTAGACAATGCAAAGTGCCTCGAAGCTTGCAGAGAAACAGGAACTTTCCTTCACTGTGGTAGAAATGCAAAAAAGACAGCTACTCTGTAAGACAGCTTGATGGTTTCTTATAAAACTAAACATACTCGCATAAGATCCCTTGTATTTACCCAAAAACCTGCACAAGGATGTTTATAGCAGCCTCATTCATGATTGCCAAAGCATGGAGGCAGTCAAGTCTGTCAGTAGGTATATCCAGATAATGGAATATTATTCTGCCCTAAAATGAAATGAAATATCAAGCTATGAAAATACATGGCTCCATGTCTTTAAAAGGAAATTTAAATGCATATTACTAAGTAAAAACAGCCAATCTGAAAAGATTACATACTCTATGATTCTAGCAATGTGGCATTTAGAAAAGGCAAAACTACAGAAACAGTAAAAAGGTCATTGTTGCCTGGGAGTAGGAAGAAGGAGCAGATGACTAAGGGTTCGCCAAAGGTGAAACTTCATATAAATCATTGAGTTTGGGTGATAATGATATGCTGATTATAAAAAAGGTACTACTCTGGTGTGGAATGTTGACAGTTGGGGGGAGGCTATGTGTATGGGAGTGCAAGGAGTTTATTGGGACTGTACCTTCTGCTCAATTTTATTATGAACTAAAAACTGCCCTAAAATATAAGGTACATTAGTTTAAAAAAAAATTAGAATAGCACATGCTCTGAGACTGACCTCTTGGGGTCATGTGTGAAAACAAACCTCTTAAATAAGGAAAGACATGGTTGGAGGACTTAGTAGGGGTCTACTTTCTATCTACCACACCATGGCCCTGCAACTTACATGAAGAAACTCTGCAAGGAAGAAAGGGAGACCGAAGAACCCTCACCTATTAAACATAAGGATTTAAACAAAGAAAAACCACTCAGCTTCTAGAAATACTATTTCCCTTGATGAGATTTGCTCATCAAGACCTATCAGTTAGCTACCACTATTTGAAAAGGCTTTCAAATAAATAAATGGACACTCACAGAATATACAACTTTTTTGTTCTATTAGCCTCACCTTTAAAACACAAATACCCTCAAAAGCATCCTAAGTCATGAAGTGGGGAACACAACAAGGTATTTGTACAACCCTGTTCATAAAAGCGTTATTCAACACAGTGAAAGGTGGAAGCAACCGAAGTGGACAAATGAATAAATGCAATGTGATATGTCCATATAATGCAACACTGAGCTTTAGAAAGTAAGGAAACTCTGACATATACTGCAAGATGATGAACTGTGAAGACACAGTAAGTGAAATAAGGCAGTTGCACTCTATGATTTCACTCACGAGGTACTTAGAGTTGTCACATTCATAGAGACAAAGGTTGCTTGGGACTGGGAGGAGGGAAGAATAGAAGTTTTTGTTGAATGGCTTCATAGTTTCAGTTTTGCAAGATGCAAAATGTTCTGTGGAGGGATGGTGATGATGACCGCGTCATAATGGGATTGTACATAAGGCCACTGAATGGTAAACTCAAAAATGGTAAATGTTAAGTTATGTGTATTTTACCACAATTTTAAAAAATAAATCATTTTTAAGAGCATCTTAAATTTATGTGGGATTCTCAAGAAGCTGTATTTAAAGAAATGATTCATGTTTTGTGTTCCATGATCCTTAGAGACTGAAGTAAGAGATCAATGAGACATGAGTAATGAACACATCTGAAGACACCTAAGTTTCACACAAATATAGGGATTTTATTGGCACATGACATTTTCTTACAGTAATAAATAGAATGTAATATTAACAGTTTGGAGTTGGGAAGGTGTGTGTCCTTGATAGGAGAGGTCAGATTTCATGGTACCATTTTCCAAGAGGGAACCTGTGTGCTGGCAGGGAATCGTACAGAGGTGCAAATCTTTGTGAGCCCCCATGCTTCTCCCCACACCATCAAGGTAATTTGTAACTTCTGGTTAATAGCCCCCCCCCCAGTTTTTTTCCTTCAGTTTTGCCATATCATAAAAAGAGCTAGTGCCATAAAAAACCAACATTTCACATATAAAATTCTTTTAATACAAATATAATTCATAATAGAATCATCTTAAAATACAGCCATTTATGAGTTTGAAATATTAAAATAAATATTTCCTAGAGAAAATTTTACTTACATTACAAACTTATAACACAGAGCATATAAAATGAACTGATTAACTCTTCCCTGTATCTCCCATTATCTGTCCCACTCAGTCTACACTAGGAGGAAAGGCCTACAGTTAGCCTGAAACTGCACTGACATTACCCTATACGTACCCCACATCTTTGGATTTCATGTACATCTACCTGCAGTGCCCCCAGGCTATATGCTTACATATTCTTCCCAGAGTCTCTGGGGGCAAGAAGGATTTCCTGTGCCAATTTTCATTAAAGCATTTTTTTCTAGCTATCCTTCTGTTCAAAGGTCTTATGAGCCTGTTACTTTCTGGAAACTGGGGAGTCATGTCAACTTCTGCATCAAGGCAATTATCCTGTCCCCAACATGGGACTGTAACAGCCCTCTTCCTGGGTAAGGGATGTATACTAATTGCCTGAATTATTTGGATTTTTGGTAAAGCAGTGAATGGTATTAACACAGATTTTCCAGATCAGGAAGTTCTCTCTCCTGATACTTAGATGTTACACGGTTTATATTGTGATGAGCTGACTTGTGACTTTTGCAGTACTCTAATACTTGCTTTGAAATAGAACAGTCCGAATACGTAAGGGACAACAAAGTTGTATTTTTAAGTATCTGGGGAGAGTAGAGGCAAAGTGATGTAAACTTACATAAACCACTGAAGTTTCCAATCACCTTTACTTAATCATATCTCGAAGTAGTATGATTACAGTTCTCCTCCAATAATACAAATTAGCAAGTCTCACTAAACAGTACGTTGAACAATTACACTGGCTGACATGGATAGCCACCCTTCCAATTACTACCAAGGGGAAAAAGTTTTCAGGAAGATCTGACTTGCAAACACAAGTGGTAAATCTTCAAGGCTTTGAAGTACCTTTCACACAATTTGACCACTGCCAGGAAGCCACTTATCCAGACCCATCTGAGCGTCCTTAATTCCGCTTCTCAAAAATTTTCCTTTTAAAAATAAACATTACTCATCCTTGTGGCAGAAAGAAGGGGCAGAAACTGGGTTCTCCTCCAATTTCATGAGCAGCCAGCCCATGCCAGTATCTGGAGTGTTCTCTAAAGCCTTGTTTCTTGCACTTCTTCTTCCGTCTCCTCCTTCAGAGCAGCAATTTGAGAGCGAGACTTGTGCTTGCTCGAGTTCCGGTGCGGGAAGAACCTCAGCCGGTCCGAGGGGCTGATGGCCTGCCGGAAGAGGCTCTTCTCGCTCAGCAGCTTCTGGAGGGAATCATACTGCCGCACCTTGTTTTCCTCTATGACCTAGGGAAGTGGCCATTAGTGAGGTCTTGGGCAGAAGGCAGGGTGGAGCAGAGCAAGGACAGAAAGTGGCAGAGGCTCAAAGGAAGATAAAAGCCAAAAAGCAAACAAGGTGTCCACAGGCTGGCAGGCTGGATAGTCAGAGATCTCATTTCCCTGTGGAGTCCTCTTGTTTCTGGAGCTTCTCCATTTGTGAAATTAGCTATAATTGTCTACTTAGCAGCTGGAAGAGTTTTGTTTGGTTGGTTTTTAACTGGTATAGGACTGAGCAATGTGCTTCTTCAGAGAACTTTAAAGGAACTAACATTGCTTGGTAAGCCAGAACAATCTCTGACAGATCCTCATTTATGACCTTAAAAATGAATGTAAATCCGCAGCATGAGAAAGAGCTGAGCCTCTCCAACAGGGGGCTTGAAGCTTAGCAGTCCCAAATGGGTCATGATGTGCCTGAGTTTAACAGGCCTCCCTGACACGTTCAAGTGGGGGAAACCCAAGGCCAGATGATAGAGGGGCTTTACCCAATCTCTTGAACCTGGCCACAGCCACGCAAGAGGCTGTGGGCTGGCCCCCTGATTTGTCACTTGATGCTTATTGGTAATAACAATCCTTCAGTAGGAAAAGCATTTACCTCCAGGAGTCTCAGAAGCCTTAATAAAAAGGACGAGCTACAACATCCCCAGAACTTCCTTGTGACTAAACCCGAGGGAATATGTAAACATCACATTAAAGAGTCTGTGACAGTTTTAAAAGCGTGGTAAGAAAGTGGATGGGAGAGGCACTTAACCTGAGCTCCAAACAATGACCAGAAGAATGAAATGAGTCTTTCAAACTACTGCATTAAAACCACACATCGGATTGCAAGACAATGCAGGCCTGTGCTGGACCCCATCCAAGGGAGACTTAGTTATTAAAAAGCATCAGGACTTAGACTTTATCATGACTTGATCCCCAAATAAAGGATTCAAATGTATAGATGTTTCAATTTATTAATGTAACTTAATAATATGCTGCTATTTTAGATTTACTAGATTCCAACCACAAGCTCAAACTTGCACAGCTCTTTTGAGCAAAGCTGGATGGATGTGTGATACTTATTTTAAGGAATAACCTGTACATTGTTGTGTTGTGATTTGCAGGAACTCCTATGTAAGATGTGGTTAACAAGAATTAAAGGAGAAATGAGATCTTAAGCAAATTATAAGCTCACCAAAAATCGCTGACATTCCAACATAGCTTCTATCCTGTGTTCAGAGAGGATTACTGTGCAATCTGCAAATGCTTGTTTTAGGGTTCTTCGAATGATTTGATATGTTCTAGAAAAGAAAGAAAATACCACAGTAACATCATAGATTCTCAATAATCTGCCCTTACCTTTGATGATGTACTTATTTTCCTACTGATTTGGTTCTTTAAATTACTTCTCTTTCTTAAATAATTCTATTAACATAGTCCTGACATAGAGTCAGCCACAATCAGCTTTTCAACCATGGGGTAGATCCTAAGTTTCCATAAACAAATAGGACAGATACTTTGAAGAAAATTTCACAAGTCAATACATTTTATTATCATGTGGAATCATGAGTGGTTCTTTTTGTGCTATAAAAATTTCTTATTGTATAAATAGCATAGAAAGGAAAATCGTAAGAATCAGATTTGCCTATGTAACTAAATATTTCCTCATGCGTTGACAAGGGGGTAAATTTGTATGAAATTCCAAAAATTACACATAGAAGAGAACACAGGGTTCTTATACCAGGAAATAAGCACTTGTGCTCATGTCAAATAATGACTTTTCTACTGGGCAATCATTTCATATCCTGTGGGGGGAGGGGTGGCCTCCCCTTGCAGACATGACCGCCTAATGAGAATTTGTGTCAGTATGAGGTAAACATCAAAGATTCTGCTCCCAGGGGCACCTGGGTGGCTCAGTGGGTTAAGCCGCTGCCTTCGGCTCAGGTCATGATCTCAGGGTCCTGGGATCGAGTCCCGCATCGGGCTCTCTGCTCAGCAGGGAGCCTGCTTCCCTCTCTCTCTCTGCCTGCCTCTCTGTCTACTTGTGATCTCTCTGTGTCAAATAAATAAATAAAATCTTAAAAAAAAAAAAAAAAAGATTCTGCTCCCATCCTGGTATTCAATAGCAGGAATTCTGAAACTCACATTGGATCCAAATGAGCACTGGGTTCATCAAGCAGCAAGATCTTTGCCTTACTGAGAACAGATCTGGCCAAGCACATCAACTGCTTGTGGCCATGGCTTAGGACGCAACCCCCATCCACCAGGACAAAATCAAGCTTCCCAGGAAACTGCTCTATCACAGATCTGAGTCCAACCTGCAGAAAAGAAAGAGGGAAAACACTGTGCTTAGAAGGGCAATTTAGATACCAGAAGGTTAAAGACACTTGAGAGGTCAAAAGTTTCGATTTCATATCAACGACCCACCACTCTTGCTCTTTGGGTTTGACTGAACCAAAATCTACATATAATCATGGCAGCTCTAAAGGATAAACCTATGACTGGGTTCAGTTCCATATTTCATTCAGGAAATTTTCAGTGAGTGTTTATTCTGTGCCAGGTGCTCCAAGTAGGGATCAAAAAAATGATAAATGGCACATGGCCCCTGCAAGGCTCAGGATGTATAAAGACATACACAACTAATTACAATCAAATATGCTAGAAAAGATAATATGTATATAATGCAGTTATGTGTATATTACAACAGATTCTTTTATTCTACCTTCCATTCCCTACTCTGTCATAACAGAGTGTTAAAGGTAAGAGAAAAGAATTGGGGAGCTTCCTCAATTCATAAAAACTTTTTTTTTTTTAAAGAAACTGATGAAACTATGAAGTAAAAAAAAAAAGAAGTTAACATAGTGGTATATAACTATGAGATTTAAAGGTACTTAGATCTTGAGGTGGAATATGCAAGTTGTGTTAGGGCCAACAGCTTATTTTTTCAAGCTAGATGGGAAATAATAAGGTGAAAATGTGAACAAGATATAGAAATAAATTCTTTCAAGGTAAGACAAAAATGATTAAAAGCTTTGTCTTTTATCACTTATTCAGATAAGTATGCATTAATACTTTTTTCATCAAATATTCCTGAGTGTCTGAGGGCCAAAGAGATACATGGATAATTGTTCCTACCCTTGGGGAATCTGGGATTTAGTATTGGGAAAGAAGATATAATACTAATTGTAATACAGGCAGAATGGGATTATGGTTTTAGGACAGAGTCCCAAGTTCAGTGATGAATTCACAGATGGCCCATATCATCATGTTTGATCAGCAAACACTGTATGTCCATGATAGGTACTGCAGGTGATACTTCTTTCCTTGACTGGGCTCTCATTAAAGCAATCTCACTTTGTGAGAATTCATTAATTTTGAAAAGAGTTTCTGAGATAGTAGGGAAGGTAAACATATTAATTAGACAAGGTAGATTACTCTGATGTATCTTAGAAGACTCAAATGTAAAACTGCTTTCAGATTCAAGGATCTGAGAATGTGAATAGAGACATTGGGGAGGAATCAGAGGACCTGTGTTCTTTCTTCTCATCTTCATCTTTTTGCTTTTTCTTGGATTCAGTCTGTGAACTTGCTATGGTCTCTCCCATCACCTACCTCCAGGTTGTACTTTAGCTATTATTCCATATCTACCCTCTTTGTAGAGATCTCCAAAAAAATTAGGATGCGCCTGTTGTCACCACTGCCTCACAAAAAAGAACATTTTTTCCTTCTTTGAACATATATTCCTTGGCTTATGATAAGCCACATACTCTATGACCACTTATTATCATGTGTGAGAACCTCTCCCTCTTCCTGTCTCTTGAATATCAGTCTTCCTCACCCCTAACAGTCCAAATTCTCCTTCTGAGAACTTATTCCTTTTTAGGGTATCAATAACCACTGATAAGCTAATGATTTTTCAAATCTTTATCTCTAGTCCCGGCCATATTCCGAATACTTCTTAAATCCTTCACTGGCTAGCCCCATTTTGGAGCCATCATTATCCCTTAAGCTTCACACGGTAAATCCCAAGGGGTCGATCCCTCAATTGACCACACAAACACCCCAGGGATCCTTCTAAAATACAGAGTTGACCACCTCATTTCTCTGTTTGAAACCTCTTCCTGACAGAATAAAAACCAAGCTCTAAATGGCATCCAGAATCAAGTCCCCTCCACCCTTGCTTCCAGCACCAGCAAACAGCCTGTAGTTCCCTATACACTTCGACATACCCTTCTAAATATCCCTGATCATCCTCTAGGGCAGTCAGGCACGTAGCCATGGTAGTATCTGTGTAAGTTTTCCCTGTTAGACTGCTTCCCAAGGGTAAAAACACATGTTCTTTAGCTCTATGTCCCTCATGCCAATACTGGGTGTACTGTCAGCCTCAACATTTGTTTACTTGTTCAACAAGTATGTACTGAGACCCTATACTGACGGCCCCAAAAAAACTCCAAACATGTTTTGATGAACATAACAATGAATCCAAACTTAGGAATGATACCTGCTAAGTGAACAAGGGCTGATTTTGTTCTGCCAATATAGAATGCAGTCTAAGACAAGCCACTTCCCCTGTGTGCTCTCTTTTTCTCATTATTTTTTAAAGATTTTATTTATTTATTTGACAGACAGAGGTCACAAGTAGGCAGAGAAGCAGGCAGAGAGAGAGGAGGAAGCAGGGTCCCTGCTGAGCAGACAGCCCGATGTGGGGCTCAATCCCAGGACCCCAAGACCATGACAAGAGCTGAAGGCAGAGGCCTTAACCCACTGAGCCACCCAGGCACCCCTCTTTATCTCATCGTTGAAACTCTACAAAATCTCTTAAAAACAGAAGTATAAAATTAGAAGTTCCTTAACACTAATAAGAATTTTTTAATATAATTTTTAAGTCAAATTATCAGGAAAAGTACAGATTAGATGGATGTTAACAAGGGTTATCATGGTGATCTTTTCACACTATACAATTATCAAATGATTATGTTGTACACTTGAAACTAATACAGTGTTATACATCAATTATACTTCAGTTAAAAAATAAGAGTACTGGTTAAAGATTGGAGTTCCAAAGTCTAACAGAAGTGGCTTTGCAACTGCACTTCACTCATTTGCTGATGGTATCAGGTGTGTTACTGTAAGTCTCATTTACCTCCCCTTGGAAAATATGGGGAAAATACTAGTATGGACTTCAAAGGACTATAGCATAGATTAAGTGAGATAATTTCTGGAAAGAGATTGCCACACAGTGCTGCACATGTTAAGTACCTAATCCACCCTAACTACTAGTACAACTTGGGAAATCCCAAGGGCAAGGGGCCTGGTCCTGAAACACTACCCTGGTAAGACAAGATTTGCAAGATTTTGCCTTCATAAGTTGCCTTGGGAGGTGCATTAGCAGGAAGTACTGCAACATTATTAATTTATATTATACCTCTAGTAACAAGGTTGAGGTATTGGTGAAAATGTGGTTGCATACACAGTATTCTCGCCCAAGATCCATACCAATCTTATAGTCTTTTCCCAAGCCCTCTTACTATCTTGTATTTTGTGTATGTATTTTCCCAAATGAAACTATTTCTTAGGCAAATAATCAAATGCTTGAATATTTATCACTGTCAATATTTGGAGAACAAAATTATAAAAATAAATGACAGTGAGACATAACAATCTAGGGTCGATTCTGCAACATTCCTATCTCACTGTTCTACTATCAAGTAGAGTAAAAACAAATTTTGAATCACATTCACTAGAGAAAGATCAACATGAGTTAGTAAAACTTTAAGTTTTGAAGTAAGTGCACAGTTGACAAATTTATCAATTATCTATTTTCCACCCGATATTGTGGTAGGTTTTGGAGAGAAAATGGGAAGCAAGACAGACTAATAATTGTTTTTGAAAAGATACAAAGTTATACTCTAGGTGTAACCAACTTTATGTGCTGGTAAGAATGGCTTAAATTAGCCTGAAGATTATTTGAATGTAAATGACTATTGAGTCATGCATTCTTTAATAGGCTCTTAATGAGGGTTTATTAAATTCTAGGTACAATGGTAGACCTGGGGATTCAAAGATGAATAACACTAGGCCCTTCCTTGAAGAAATTCATGGTCCAGACAGGGAGAAAATTAATATATGAGAAATTACTGTTCAAAGTGCTGTGAGGAAAAAAAAAAAAAAAGGATTGAAAAGGTAATTGCCATAGAGATAATCTAATTTAGTAGCAGAATTCTTTATATGTTAACATGTACACAATATATCCATACATATTCCTGATATAATGTCATTGATATATTTCACAAATTATTTTTCAGTAGGTTTAAAATGAATATAAATTTTAGCTTATCTCTGTCTAAGCAAAGGTAAATTAAAATTTACTAGAATCCAAACATTTCTAACAAATTTTATCCTAACTTGGCCTGGAAAGTAAATAAAAGCATCAACAGTTTTTGGAAATAAAAACTTTATAAGAAAAGAATTTGCCAGCTTAACCCAGTTGGGCTGATAAATCCTGTATTTACAAGGAAAAAATTTTGTTTTGTGACATATCAAACTAAAAAAAAAATGTACTACGGTCTGTAAAGGACTAGACATTTTCTTCAAAATGTTGACTCTGCTATTGCCACACTCTGGAATGTTATTATGGAGTAAGAGTTTGCTCTTGTGACAAGAAAACATGGGGAAAGAAAACAAAAAAGTGGATTGTGGTTGGACTGAACAGTCCATTAGCAGGCAGCTATAGAAACAGACACTCTCAACACGTTTAGGCACTCCTTTTGTTGCTCTGCAGGTTTTCCAAGGCAGATTTTCAAGTTAAAAGGCCACTGTGTCTCCTACTTAGCTTGATCTTTAAAATATCTTACCTATCAATGTGTTAGGAAGAGAACTATGTTAAAGGTATAGAGAAAGCAAACAATTACCAAAAAAAGCTTTCATTCTAAAACTAACAGATGTGCTGCTCCGACCATGGACTAAGAAAGCTCACTTCGGTAAGAGCCTGTGAACCTGAAGTCCAAGCAGGCAGAGAGAGCTGTTCCCGCATCTACCAAGCCCCTCAAACTTCTCAAGGCTCAGAATGCTCATTACTAATGGCAACATCTGCCGTATACCAATCACAAGGTTCTTTGTGATATATCACAGGTGAATCAGTTGTGAATAAACAAATGAATCAAATCATTCATTTAAAAAATGAATTAAGCCATTTATGTATTTGTTCAATCAACCAATATTTACCGACCTCCATCCACAGTCCAATACTACTGTAGGTACTGGAAATACTGCAGTGAATGGGACAGAAATCCCTGTCCTCAAGGGACTTACAATCCAATGGGAACATGGACAAGTTAAGAGGTGAGTCTATCCTACGCAAAGAATGTTATGAAAGAGCTGAGGGTACAGGGCACAGTGAGGAGGGGCTCCTCCTCAGGACTGCAGGGTGCTGGAAGAAGGAATATGTAAGAAGAGACCTGAATGATGAGGAGAAGCAGGTGTGAAGGGCTGGCAGGGTTTCCCAGGTTCAGAGAACAGCATGAGAAAAAGCGTCCGGAGGTCAGAGAGCACATGGTACTTTAGAGGAACTGGATCATGGTAAGCAGGGGGAGCCCGGGGCATGAGTTTAGAGAGGCAAGCAAAGATCAAATCATGAAGGGCCTTGGAAGCCACCTCAAGCAGGGTGGACTTCATTTAAAGGGTGATGAAGAACCCTAGGAAGGGGAGAAACAAGCAATCAGATAGGGTTAAGAAAGATCACCAGAGCTACAAAGAGCAGACTGAATTGTAGGAAGCCAATGAGAGGGAAACCAGTTAGGAGGCTATTTCAGACATCCACTTGAGAGTTAGTAGTGTTATCAGATGGGAATGGAAACATTCTAGATATTTGCAGGAGATGACATTAACAGGACTTGATAGGTGGAGAGAGGTGAAGAAATCGGGAGTTAAGAATAAGTCCCAGGTCTTGGCTTTGGGCATCTGGGAGGTGCTGATACTATTTGCTAGAATTAGTAAGACAGGATGGCTGTGTGCACGGGGGCCGAAGAAGTGACTATGGAAACAAGGTGCTTGTCCACTCTGAGATGTCAGGTAGGGAGCTGATAGGCAGATTTGGGAGTCACAGCATTGTGGTATTAGAGCCAAGAGGTTGCATGAAATGTTCCAGGATGAAGGAGTAAAATAGGACTTAACTATAAGGGCAAACACTAACCTTTAAGAGATGGCCAGATGAAAATAGGATCAGATAGCTAACAGTCACCTAACACCTATTATTTGCCAGGCACTGTTCTTGCCCATTATATGTGTATGTCAGAAAAGTTACAGCAACTCTATCAATTATGTTAGGGGTCTATTTTTTTTTTTTTTTTTCCTCTTGGATTCAGTCTCTTGAAATTCTCTTTGGTCTACACAGCTGATAAAAGTCAGTGCTCCTGGGGAGAAGCTATCTGGCTCGGAGGCATTCGGGGATAGGAAAGTTAGACCATCTCAGTGTGAGGTCTCAGACAGAAACCCTTTTGCCCTCCTTTGCACTTGCTTTAACTTCATCCAAGAATGATGAGTCTCAGTGTGCCAGGATGAAGGTGTGGGCCTAGGGCACAAAGAATAAGGAAGCTATTTATGCCAGCTTTGCTTCTAAGCCTTAGAACTAGTAACTAGGCATGATCCTCATGGCTTCACAAAATCTCATCCAGATCAGCAAGAGTAAAGTTTCACACTGGAGTATGGGGCCAAATGCAAGGTAGGAATAAAGTGTTTCTTGGCCTGGTGTTGTCAACATGTGTACTTGTGATTTTCATTTGGTGGAAAGCGGAATCATGAAGGAGGTGCTGTTGAGATAAGATTCAGGTGTTTGGCTAACCTGTTGTTACTTAGTTCATTTTCCTGTATTGAAACAAGTCACAGCAAGGTCACCGCGAGGACTAGATGAGATGCCATGTGTCCTGGTTTGCCCCAGACAGTACTGGTTTATGCTTTTTGTCCCAGTATCCTGTCTAGTTTAGAAACTGACACACCCCAAAATGTTCCTGTTTGGATAAATTATATGATCAACCACATGGACAAAAGCCCAGGACTTGTAACTTTTAAACCAATGATTTTCTGCCTCTCAGCTCCTCTGAACCCTTGCTTATTTGTATGCTATCTTTGGGCCTCCTCAATAGAAAGTTATCATTAGTATTCAAAGCACATGACATGAATGTAAGGACAGCATCATCTTGGTTTACGAGTAGCAAAGTAGTTTTTTAAAATCAGTAAAAAAGACTTAAATAAGGGTTGATCAAATGAAAATACAGACAGGTAAAATTTACGTACTATAGCGATGTTTAAAATTTTAACCATGTTTTCTAAAATTTTAGATTATTTTTATGATCCTGATTCCTGTAAATTTTATTGTGACTCGGCAACAGTTGCAGATTTTATAAAGTCTAATGTCTTCTTCCGCAGTTTCTGTCCCACCACATCATGTTCCTATAGCTCATTCTCTGAAGTCACATCAAAAGACCTTCAAATAAACCGCTTGCAATTTAGTTAATGTTTTCTTTAAAATCCCTGTTTGTTGGGTAATAAGGAAACTTTGATAATAAAAATAGTTAATCTAACTATATTTTATGAGGGGCACATTAAGGTTGGGCACTCAGTGGATAAGTGTTTAACACTCACAAGGCTGTCAAAGCTCCTGGCAAGATCCAGTCCAAAGGGAGGCACGAAAGGGAAGAACATTTGGGATAAACAGAATTGGGCTATAGTAAAGACCAAAACTATGGGAAATAGTGAAATAAAGTTGTTCTCTAAGAAGACCTTTGAATCTCAGTGTTCTTAAGGCTCATAATTACAGTCTGCCACTAACCAGGGCTTTGGATGTAAGCCTCAAGCTTAATGAAATAGAACAGTTTATGTTATAACCACCTATTGGGTAAATACGGGGGATTTATTACTTGGAATTTCAATTCCATTTTAATCCATATATTCCTAATATGGCCCTACTGACCTCAAGGGATGGTGCATGCCACAACTAGGTCATGTGACTTTTTGCCTAGAAAGACTCATAGCCACACCCCCTTAAAGCAACTGACTCCTGGTGACTTCCAGAGAAGGCTGCGGCCATTTGCAGATGCTCTAGAAGGACTGTCATTTCTGAACTCATGCTTCCTAGAGAAGTACATCATGTTAGGCCAAGGCCTCTCCTCGTGCTAGGAAAGCTTCAGAACCAGAAAAGGGTGGATGAGAAGATGTGAAGAGACGATACTTAGAATCCCAAATAATTCTGGTGCCCTGTAGGGTGCCTGGGTCTCTCCCAGTCTGTTGTCTCACTGGCGTACACTGGTAGGGAAGCAGGCCAATGCAGTGCTACCTCTGGGGTCTGAGAGTGGGGGACTCATCGCAGAGGAAGAGGGAGGCCTAGTGCAAAGTACTGGGGGCTCCAGGTATATTAGTGTTCTCCACTCGAAAGTTATACATATACCTACAAGCCTAAAGGTTAGCGTGTGAAACTATCTTAGCTATGACAACCACTCCTGCGTGTGTACGAGCTACCTCTTTCAAAATTATTTTAGTAGGCATCCTTACCTCATCTGCAACCTTCCATATTTCTTGATCATTCCACTGTCCGTAGGGATCCAAGTTTTTTCTAAATGTTCCAGAGAATATAAATACTTTCTAGAGCAATAAAGAAACAAAAGAGGCAAGTATGAATAACCTAAACATCTTTGTATGTTTCCACTATTTTATTGCAAAATACTTGAAGCAGAAAAAAATACTTTAAAATCAAATGTCCATATACTTACCATCTAGTTTTCTTAAATTTTATTTTTAAGATTTACTTATTTACTTGAAAGAGAGAGAGAGCATGCAGAGAGGAGGAGCAGAGGGAGAGAGTCCAAAGCAGACTCCATGCTGAGCACAGAGCCCAACATGGGGTTCGATTTCAGGACCCTGAGATCATGACCTGAGCCAAAACCAGGAGTCAGATGCTTAAGTGACTATACCACCTCGGCACTCCTGGTTTTCTTAAATTTTAAAATTTTATCATAGTTGCTTTGTGTCTTCTTTAAAGAAATAAAACATTACAGCTACATCAGAAGCCCCTAATGAACACTTATCTCATCCCAAAGTCCTTAGGGTAAGGAAAAAGATAGTTGTAAGCTGTGGGAAATTAAAATTTTATTTTATTCCTAGCACTTTTCCCTATCAAGAGCAAATATAATAGAAAATTAAGCAGTCAAAAAAATTATGTTTATGAGTTATAATTAATATGTTAGAACAATTTACTATCTTGTTCACATATGTTCCTTGGATTCCTTTGATAAATCTAGCTTCCTAAAGGATTTTGAGATTGTTTGAATGTACAGACACTTTCTTTAAGCACACATGTTCACCTGGTCTGTAAACCAAGGCACACCTTGACTTGTACAACCAAGAGAAAGCCACAAGTTAGGAATCAGTGCAAAAATGGAAGTCGAGTCTTTGTCTAAGTGAGAGCATGAACCAGATGTGGTGGAACCTGCTGAGTGGACAAAATGACCATCTAATGTCCTGCCAGGAGAAATGCACAATTACCCCCCTGAGCCACTCTCCTTGACATATCACTGTCTACTCAGGGCTGCCTGGGGGCTAAAGAAAATGTTTTAAAAGAAAATCACTGTCTCACTGAGAAGTGCTGATGTCACAATACTAATATTTAGTCCTCTTTTTGTGCGTACGGGTGAACTGAAAAATACTTTTGATGTTAACACTCAGAATAATATTTTCTTTGCCTTTTTTCTTTTGCCTTTGATTAATATCCAGTAGAGAATTAAGAACTACACTTTTTGAAGTCTTCGTTTTCACAAGTTGCCGTATACTGAGAGAGCAAACTCAGCGTCCATTTCATCTGAAAGGAACTGCACAAGACAGGTGGGTATCTGCACCTCTTGGATAGAACAAGAGTATCCTCACCGTGGCAGTCAAGTTCAAAGAGGGTCACATTAAAGACCTCATTCTCCAGTGCACAGTTTAAGGTTTAAAGAACAACATTGCACCAAATATCTCAGGAACCACCTGGAGAAGGAAGAAGACGACTAATGCTGGTATTTCTTAACCTGCATCAAAATCATCTTCCTGGGGCACCTGGGTGGCTCAGTTGGTTAAGTGTCTGACTCTTGGTTTTGGCTCAGGTCATGAACTCAGGGTCATGAGCATGGAGCCTCTTAAGATTCTCTCTCCTTCTCCCTAACCCCCCACCCCCATTCCACTACCTGCTTGTGCTCCTGCATTTGCTCTCTCTTAAAAAAAAAAAATCTTCCTTTGGGGGCACTTATACTGCTTTACAGAAGTGGATATAAGGGATGAATATATAATATATATATTTATATGAATATATAACTCATAATATATTTGTGCGTCTTCCTCCTAGCTTCCCAGGAAATGAAAGTAATGTCCAAATAAGCTAAGGAGAGCAGACAGACAAAGAGCATTATCAGGGAATTCTGATAAATGAAGAATAAAATAAGAAGTGGCTCTGAAAACTCGAGTCAATTCATTATTTAAGCAACAGGGTTTATTTAGTACCTAAAGTTCAAAGGCTTACCAAGGGAATTTTGCTTTTTATTGTTTTTTACATTTTCTTAAATATTATGGTTCTTTATATAAAAGGTTTCTTGCATTACTGAGAAAGACAGGAAATAACCATTGTGAGGTTTACCAAATATCAGACAATGCATGACACGCTTTGGAGAAGCCATCTCCACTGGGAACCAAGCAGACAGAATACAGAGCTTCGTTTTATGACAAATTTGGCATAGGCTAGGTAAGGTTCTTAACATGCTCTCTCTCTTTTCATCTTCCAATCAGCCTAACAAAATAAACCCTTTATGGCCCACAAAGAAATTGAAGCTGGGAGACTTAAGAGACTTTTCCGACATCACTTAGCTAGTAGATCATAGAGTTAGAATTCAAACCCAAGGGTATTTGTTTCCAAATATGTGCTCCTTATTACCACAACGAAATGTCTCAAGTCCTACGCAGATCAGTTTTTATTCCTGATCTGGGACTCGGGAATGATTAAAGGTTGGGCAGAAGCAGCCCAATGGGTCCATAAAGAGCCGATCATTGCTCAGCAGCATAGCCTTGTGTCAGTATCACTAGCCATTCCCTGGCAACAGGCTCAGTTCCTGCACCTTGAAGGAAGAGGCTTTCTTCCTCCACCTAGGCAGAACCAGAGTTGAAGGGTTTTTATACAGGTTACAATGTCTTTGTAACCTTCAAGGATATTTACACATCCAGTGGAACAGAACACTAGGAGATTTTAATTTGGCCAAATGGAATAAGTCATTATTCTGGAGGGTGATGGGTGGAAGCCAAAGGTATCATGACAACAAAGCCGCCACAGAAGTGATTAAAGGTAATGTGACTTGCAAAGATGCTATAACAATGCAACTCTACGAACAGGAACCCACGCTCTTTGAGCCCCTGTGTTCTCACTGTCAAATGGGAGAAATGGCACCTTTCTTCTCAAACCTACTCTACCTATAGGCTTTCCCATTTTGATAAGTGTAGGGCAACTTCACTTCCTCAATCCAGAAACTTTGGGGTCATCTGTGACTTCTTTCTCCCTGGTCCTCCCAAATGGAATCAGTCATAAGTCCTGTGCATTTTCCCCTCAAATATATTTCAAATCCAGTTATTTCTCCATCCCTAAGGCCACTAAAGAGTTCAAAACACCAATATTGTGCTCTGGAACACTGCAAGAACCTAATTGATTTCTTCTTTTCTCTCTTGCTTCCCTTCCAGTCTATTTTTATTTAGCAACCAAAGCAATTGCTAAATATCTAAATTGGATTATCATTAACCTTTGGTTTTCCATTACACTCGAGGCAAAATGTAAAATCCTTCAGATGGCCTGCAGACCCTACATGATTTAGCCCCTTCTACTACTTCTGGCTCATTCAGCATCCTGCTCTGTCCTCTCCCCTTTTTACCCCAGCCACATTGCTTTCTTTCACTTCTTCAGTTTCTTTATACATTCCTTCATCCTGCTTACGAATCTCAGACTGTACATTCTTCCCATGGCCAGTCTTTAAAAGAATAATAGTAACTACCCATTAAAACTTTGATTTTTCTGTCATTGTTGGAAACGGTATACCTAACTTTATCTCGTGACAGCTTAATCATTTATACAAAAGACTTAACAAGTGGTTGTCAGTATATTATACGTTCATTTTATTTAAAATAGATACACATTCAAAATTGTGAAGGAAGAAAGATGTGGAAAGTGGACACCCAAAAGTCTTATATGTAGTGGATTTGAGACTACCCAGAAATTCTGTAGGTCTTTTGTTTATAGTTTATTGTCTAGCATTAAAGTAATGCTTTCATTTTAATTTTTAAAAAATGAACTGAATGGACCAGTTCAGTTAGAATTAAATTTCATACAATTAACTACACATTTCACTCCTGTCTTATAAATAGCATCTCTTCCTTTTGGAGGTGCCAGCCAATGTCTTGGTTCTGTTTTCTAAACTGTATAAAGTTTCCACAAAGGCATCTCTAAAGCCGAGAGGTCCTTGCAGGTGACCTACAGCCTTTCCCCAGGTTTACAAATGAAACAGCCAAGGCCCTGAGAAGTTATGTGGCTTGGCCAAGGTGACACAGTCAGATGGATTAGACAGCAAAAAAATACGGCTGAAACGAAAAATCACAATGATCTTCTCTTTTAAGAACCTACTCACCAATAGGAAAATGAGGATGTGCAAATATTTGATATTTATTTAATGTCATGGATGTATGGCACAAAGAGCAATTCTTGGGACTCCAGGAAGAATGAAGAGAGCACCATTGTTCACTGGCTGACTAATCTCTTTCCTGGAGCTGATTCCTCCACTCCTCAACTCTGTGGAGCCTGCTGGGCCTATGTGGGGTACTCAAATACCTCAAAGGGGCTCATATCCCACTACGGCAGGCAGTAGGCTTTAGTCTTGGATGTCAAATGAAACAAAAAGCAATTTGGCTTCCATGGTGATTGAATACAGCATCAATTAAATTAGCGGGAGGAATATTTTGCTTTGGCAAGAAGGGAAATATATATATGCATATATCATGTAAAGCTCTATTAAAATGTGGCCCCAATGCTTATAAGCAGCAGAGTGGCTATGAGCTTACCTTCTCGCAATGTCTGCAAAATTTTATTGTAAGTTGAATTTATACAACAAAAATCTATTCAATTTGAACAAATCAAGACTCTAAGGTTGCATTATAGAATGTCTAAAAATAAGTTGTTTGGCTTTTAAGAATACCTATTAATGAGAACAAGGTGAATAATATTAGAAATGTTTCAGATTTGGGTAGAGACTAATTTTATAATGTTAAGGTACATATTATTTATGTATATGTAAATGACTGCATGTTGGATGTTCAAATATTTGGTTCCTGTAAAGTCAATTAATGTGTCACAACCTTTTATTCTACAACTTTCCAGTATACACTTATTAGAGATAGCATTTTAAAAAATGATTTCCAGATCTGACCAAATTGTTAAAATTTTCAAGTTTTTCAGCTCAGAAATAAAGTTGTGTCATACTACTATCCATACTAGTTATTTTTCTCTTCTCCCTTTTTTTCCTAAGCAAACTCCACCTGCAACATGGGGCTCAAACTCACCACTCTAAGATAAAGAACCCCCACTACACTACCCACTGAGCCAACCAAACACTACTTCCCTTTTCCTTTGAATTTGGCACCCCCCTCCACACCATGGTTTTTGCTATAGTCCAAGATCTCACCACATCACAGCTGGAGAGTTTCTCAGCCCATCACCCTGCCTCTCAAGCTCCTTCTCAGGAGCCGGTCCTCTACACACTGCTGTCAGCAGCAGGCACTTCCGCCACCCCTTCACCCTGCTCTTCCTGGCTCAGGAAGGGTCCATTCCTTCCTCACAGGCCCATGTCAGTACTTACCAAGTCTTTCCCTCTCCCGTAACACTCCCTAACAAGTGGCCTCCCCTGCCTTTTTTACCCCAACTCTTTCTAATCCCCTTCTCTGTACTTGTTCATAATATCCCTGTCTGTCTGGGATCCTGGAATATCCTTCCACCACACCCTGCCCCCAACTTTCTAAAACCTACAAACGTTATGGCCCATTATGACCCACCTTAACTACCACCTTCTCTTTGAAACTGCCTGTATCTAATTTGTTCCTAGCAGTGGGAGGAGAAAAGAAGGAAGGATACAGTGAAAGTGAGCTGGTGGAAGCAGCAACAACAGGGCTTCCGGCTGTCCTCAGCCTCAGAAGTACCCACAGCACCCCCTAAACAGGTGCCCTCCTTGACTCATAACTATATCTAATTAACTATCTTTGGTTTATCACTTTGGTTTCTTCTTTTCGTCTCTGACTTCAATTTTGAACTTCTCATTGGAGGCTCATAGGTAGGATTCGGACCTCAATATCTTTGACATAACTATAGAATCTATAGCATATAGAGTTATAGTATGCTATAATTTTAAGCTTATAGGAGTTTTACAACTAATTATTTAATTATTAATTGTTATTACACTGAATGGGAACTGCTGCACTCCCAATTCCATTTCTCAAATCTAGAGATTCATGTTTTGGCCCTATTTGATACCCTTCACAGCAAAAGCCATTCTAACTCTGTGGCAGACAGTCATATGTGGGTATGGATTATTTTCAGGTCATAAGGTCTCACGTAGGTGTAACTAATCATTTACTTGAAACAGCTTGTAGTCTTTCAAAGTCCTAATTGAAGTTTTACAAGTACGTTTAAAAATCATTTTCTTGTCTTTCAAGAATAAAGTACTCTACAAAGTTCAAGGCTAATAAACAATTTCAAGTCTTGATATTCAAATTGCCTAAGGCAATGGGGCTCTGACTGGAGAGCACACTGCCTCCCCTTCATGCCATCAGACAGAGCTCACAAGTGAAGTGAGCCAAATTAAAGAAGGCCCCACCTTGAAATATACACAGTACCCTTTTCTCTAGGCTGGTGAGTTCTCCAACATTGCTTTTTAGCTATAGTGTGTGCACACAAACACACACACACACACACACACACACACACACACACACACATACAAAGCAAGAATTTGCCAAAACTAATAATATCTTGTGATTCCACAGCTGATTTCTCAGAATCACTATGAGGGAGAGAAAAAGTTTTTTGTCTAAAGTTTGTTCCTGTTTAATATGTCTCAAAACAAGTGACTATTTGACCCAGAGGTATCTGATGTTTCCATGTCAGAGATGCCCTTGCAAGGTCAGCAAGATGGAAGGAAGCAAGATGGAAAAGCAAACAATAACAGTTCTTCTTGGACATTTTTTACCCTTTCTTCCTTTTCTTCTTCTTCTTCTTCTTTTTTTTTAAGATCAAACTCCAGGCAAAGAAGAAAAAAAATCACTTAATTTGAGTTTCTAAAGGAAAGTTAGGAAAATAAAAGCATCTCCTAGTTAGGATATTAAAAAGACATGAGGAGTTTGCCCTCTCTCTTTCTCAGTCATTCACTTAATGTTCTCAAGCCCACTGTAGAAAAAGTAGGACATTCTGTCTTCAGATATCCCTGTGATACTAGAAGACAGTCCCAGAGGCCTGGGTCATAAAAATGTAGAATGAGATGCACCAGTATTAATTTGATCACACATTTTTGAAGGCATATCGCAAAGTATTTCTTGTTTAGTTTGTATAATTTTAGAAAGCTTTAAGCCACAGAGAGGGAAAATGAAATAAAAGCAAGTTTGGAAGATTCACTTCAGCAGAAAGAGTAGATAAAGAATTTTCATAACTGGTTCATTCAGTTTTCCTTTAGGTCTTGTATACTTAGATTTCTAATAAAACACATAATTTTTAAAAAATCTATCACATGGCAGATAAATTAAAGGATCCCCAGTAAAATTTAATATTTTTTAGAGCAGTATTTATACTAATACATAGATCTCTGTGAATAACAAGAACGACAAAACAACAACAACAAAACTGAAAGCTTCACTACTGCTGTTAAAAATAGGACCGGGAGACTTAGAGTCAAATGAATAGCAACGCGTCTTGGACAACTGGACAACCAGACTCTATTCTGTGTTCTTCAACATTGTTATCCTGCCTAAGGCTATCTCCTCGGGATACTTGTATTCCCAGTGTTTCTTTATCTTTAGACCATCTGACAATCCTTTTTTTCTTTCTGAAAAACAATACTGTTTTTCAAAAGTTCGACCAGGATTAAGCTTCTGGCAATATGGCAAAGTCTAGACAAAAAAATTAAAAGCATCAATCTAGCAGCTACAATATTTAGTGCCTCATTAGGTGAAAAAAAGCAAATGCTCCACTAAGGTAATCTGTCAAGAAATACAAGCTTTTTTCTCAGGCTAGATTTATAGTCCATCTATCTGGAGATGTTCCTGGCATTTGAATTTTGTGTTAAATGTAGAGAATTGTTAGAAAGTGCTGGTGGAATGAACTTGGCCCATCAGTACAAAGGGAGCAATGTGGTTACTAAAGCAGGGTCTACGCCCACAGAGAAGCAAGCAAATGTCAGTAGGAATGCAACATGTGCCTTTCAGATTTGGCTCTAGTAACGACATTCCTTGGTTTCCACCAAGATCATTTTAAACTGAAACTGCTATTTCTCTGATATATAAGAAATCCCCCTCTGCAATGACACAGAGAGAATGCTACTAAGCCAGGGAAGCTAGCGATCCTTTGTGACCGGAATCAAAGAGTGACATTAGGAAAAAAAAAAAAAAAAAAGCTACAGATTAATCTGACATGCTTCATTTTATCCAAAGAACAAAAAACAATCATTATACTTTCTATTTTCAATTCCACTACTTCGTGCTTCCAAGTGTTTCTTATTTCAGCAGCATCATTTACATCTTGCAAAGCATTTCTCAACCTGCTGGGATTGCTAAGTTGGAGTTCAGACCACTGACGGAGGGGAGAAAACACTGATTAAAAACAAAAGTGCCATGCTTCCATGTGGATTGTGTCTTCTGGGAAAGGCTGTCAAAACTATTAATAGTTCAATCACTGTATGGCAGAGAGTTCCAAACTTTTAGAGATAGTTTCCTTTTTCCCTAAGAAAACACTGCATTGCAGAAAAAAAGATAGCAATAAATAACAAAGATTTTTTTTCTTAAGTGTCAAATAATGGTAAAAAATATACAGTCTTCTTCTTTTTTTTTAAACTAAGTCTTTCTGATTTACCTGTGGGATCACTCCAAAGGCTTTCCTCCACTCTTGCAAAGTTATCGAATCCCAAGACACACCATCTATTTGGATTTCTCCCTCAGTGTTCAGCAGTCTCAAAAAAGCAGATAACAAAGTACTTTTCCCTGATCCAGTTCTTCCCAAGAGGCCCACCTAGAAAATAAGAGTGACAGAATTACTCCTGTGACATACAGATACCATGCAAGAAATGTAATCTGGTATTATAATTCACTAAAAAACATTGGAACTGTGTTTTTGTTTTTAATGTCACCAGGGGAAGATTTCAACTTATTCGTTCAAACCTTTCTGTAACACTCCCAATTCTGTCCAGTAGTGACCTGGGGCAAAGCAACCCTGGAGAGGAATAGGGAAAGTGGCCATAAGGAACTGGACTCTTAACCCTGGAGGCTTCATTTATTGCTGACCTTTACTAATGGCACATAGGTTAAAAATACCCATTTTGCATCAAGGAAAACAAAGATACAGTGTCTCAATGCATATCATTTCTAAGGACGGCCTAAACCAAAAGCAGGAACCTATATAGCTTGATCTTGTTCCTAACATGAATATGAGCTTGAAAATTAATGAATCTGAAAGAGTTCTAACATTCCAATACTGTCCATAATAAATTAAGCACCAGTTTAGGCCTGATAATAAACAAGAAAATCTTCAGTGAGCTCTGTGTTCCCAGAGAAGGCAGCCCAAGCCTTGCCATTTGGTGGATAAGTACTTGGACAGTTGTCAAATCAAATTCTTATATCTATCCTGCCTGGAAGGAAGAGAACTTGGAGAAACAAAAGAGATATTAAGGAAAAGTAGAAAAAAAAAAACTATTCTTGTTTCCAAAAGACTGTTAAGAACACAGAATGGAAGAGACAATGCCTTGTGTTGCAAGGGGAGAGCAGGTTAGCTACAGGGAGCCCACAGGGGCCCCACCTCTGTATTCCATGTGGGTTCACATCCAGCACTTGGACGAAGATGCTTTGATTGGGCAGAACATTTTAGCAGTCATTAACTGAACACTGAAATATGGCCCAACATTTAGTAGCACTGAATAAATGTTTACTTCCTTCCCCTTATATGACTTCTGTTTCTCTTTTATCATTTAGATTTTTTTTTACAGGAGAGCTGAGCCAGTGGTCTTTTAGAGTAATGCTTTTTACACTATCTGTGGCAAAGGACAGTTTCATTTTGCTTTGGTTATTTTTAGTTTCTGATCCACTGCATATCAGTACTTTAAAATAAAAGATAATAAAAATGAATTTCAACATGCTTACTCTCAGTAGTTATACTTATCAGAGACCACTAACAGGTTATAAACCAGAACTAGTTCACAGACCACAATGAAAGCTTTAGAGCTTCCAACAACCCATGATAATAATAGCTTATTGAATACTTGTTAGGAATCTGGTAATAAACTAGGCCTTTGGGATAAGTTGGCAAATAATAATGGTACCATGTCTTGTTCATAAGAGCTCTATAATGAGACTTTTACAAATGCTTATTCTCTGAGACAACTGAGAAAATCAGATAAGCCAAAAGTTATACACAACACCTTTTTGATGTTCCTCACACAACTGATCAGAAGCAGTGATTACTGTATTTACTTTTTCTTGATTATTCCTTGTGATAGCCCTAAGGATTTAAGCTCAATAAGGAGAGGGTGCTCTACATTGTTTCCCACTGAATTCTCAGCACCTGCCGTAGTGGGTGCACATGAAGTACTCAATAAACAGTTGTTTGAATTGACTGAGGGTCAGGTAGACAGAAGGATGAATGAATGGACAAATGGGATATGGATTAGATGGATGGATAGATGGATGGGTGGGTGGGAGAAGGGATGGATGGAATGAAGGAAGAAAGAGAGGGAAAGGGAGAGAGAGAAGGCAGATGAATGAATAAACCTATTTAGTTGATCTAACAAACAAATGAATTTAGTTAATTTTGGTCAAATACCAAATCAAGTTTTATTTAAAAATCTTGTGAAATTTAATATGCATCCCTCCATTTTTGAATCAGCCCATGCTATACAAATATATTCATCATATGCCATGATTTTTCAATCACGACAGTAGAGCTTTTATAAGTAATCTGAATATGCTTTGTGTAGGTGAGGTATGGGAGATGGAAAGTTCAATAAGAGGAAGTGATTTTGCTTTAAAGTCATATCACAAATTTAATCAGACAACCAGAATAAATAAAAGGCGTCCAGATTGGTAAGAACGCAGTAAAACTTCCAATATTTGCAGATGACATTATATTCTAAATAGAAAACCTGCAAGACTGTTTGCTAAATTGCTAGAACTGAAACACGAATTCAGTTCAGCTACAGGATACAAAACAAATGTACAAAAATCTGCTGCATTTCTATATACCAAAAATGAAACAACAGGAAGAGAAATTAAGGAATCAATACCATTTACAACTGTACCAAAAATAATAAGATACCTAGGAATAAATCTAACCAAAGCGGTGAAAACCTCTACTCTGAAAACTACATAATACTGAAGAAAGAAAGAGAAGATGATACAAAGAGACTGAAAGTCATCCCATGCTCATGGGTTGGAAGAAAAAAATACTGTTAAAATGTCTATACTACCTAGAGAATACTACACTTTTAACATAATCCCTATCAAAATACCAATAGCATTTTTTTTTTTTTTTACAGAGTTAGAATAAACAATCCTAAAACTTGTATGGAAACAAAAACCCTTAATAGCTAAAGCAACCTTAAAAAAGAAAAGCAAAGCTGGAGGCACCACAATTCCAGACTTCAAGCTCTATTACAAAGTTGTAATCATCAAGACAATACAGTACTGGCACAGAAACCGACACATAGATCATTGGAACAGAATAGAAAACTCAGAAATGGACCCACAACTATGTGGTTAGTTAATCTTCAACAAAGTAGGAAAGAATATCCAATGGTTTAAAAAAAAAAAAAAAGACTATTCAACAAATGGTGCTGAGAAAGGTAGAAGGCAACATGCAGAAGAATGAAACAGAACCACTTTCTTACACCATACACAAAAGTAAATTCAAAATGGATTAAAGACCTAAATGTGAGATCTGAAACATAAAAATCCTAGAAGAGAACATAGGCAGTAAATTCTTTGACATCAGCTATAGCAACTTATTTCTAGATATGACTCCTGAGGCAAGGGAAACAAAAGCAAAAATAAACTATTTGGACTACATCAAAATAAAAATCAATAAAAACCAATAAAACTAAAAAGGCAACCGACAGAATGGGAGAAAATATTTGTAAAGGATGTATCTGATAAAGGGTTAGTATCTAAAATCTATAAAGAACTTACAAAATCAATACCCCCAAATGAATAATCAATTAAAAAATGGGCAGAAGGCAAGAATAGACATTTCTCCAAAGAAGACATCCAGATGGCCAACAGACACATGAAAAGATGCTCAATATCACTGGTCAGTAGGAAAATACAAATTAAAACTACAATGAGATGTCACCTCACACCTGTCAGAATGGCTAAAATCAACAACACAAAAAACAAAAGGTATTGGCAAGGATGTGAAGAAAAAGGAAACCACCTGCACTGTTGGTGGTTGTGTAAGCTGGGTGCTCGCTTTTGCAGCACATATACTAAAACTGGGGATGCAAACTGGTGCAGCCACCCTGGAAAACAGTATGGTGGTTTCTCAAAAAGTTAAAAGTAGAACTACCCTATAATCTAGCAATTGCAGTACTAGGTATTTACCAAGAATACAAAAATACTAATTCAAAGGGATACATGCATCCCAATGTTATAGCAGCATTATCTACAATAGCCAAATTATGGAAACAGCGTAAGTGTCCATCGACTGATGAATGGATAAAGATGTGGTATGTACATACAATGGACTACTACACAGCCATAAAAAAGAAACCTTGCTGTTTTCATCAAAATGAATGGAGCTAGAGAGTATTTAATTTTCTCTCTCTCTCTCTTTTTTATTTTTTTAGAGAGAGAGAAAGAGAGAGCATGAGTAGGGGAGGAGCAGAAGGAAAGGGTAAGAGAGAGAATCTCACTGAGTGTGGAGCCCAATACAGGGCTTGATCTCACAATCCTGAGATCATGACCTGAGCCAAAACCAGCATCAGAATCCTAACTGCCTGAGCCATTCAGGTGCCCCTGGAGCTAGACAGTAATATGCTAAGTGAAAAAAGTTAGTCAGACAAGCATAAATAGCACATGATTTCATTCATATGTGGAGTTTAAGAAACAAAACAAATGAGCAAAGGGGGAAAAAAAAGAGAGAGGGGCAAACTAAGAAACAGACTCTTAACTATAAAGAACAAACTGATGGTTACCAGAGGAGAGGTGGGGGGGATGGGAAATAGGTAATATTAAGGTGATGGGATTAAGGAGGGCACTTGTGATGAGCACTGGGTATTGTGCGGAAGTATAGAATCACTGTATGTGCACCTGAAACTAATACCACACTGTATGCTAACTAACTGGAATTTAAACAAAAACTTTAAAAAATAGATAAAAAATAATAAAGTCATGTTACAAATTTTTTACAAAAAGTACCCTGAGGTCCAGACCGCTATATCATTGGCCAGGGTTCTAATAACTAGGATAAATGACCATGTTCCCTTTCAAGAAGCAAATATGGAAAGTTTTAGAGAACTCAATTTTTATGTTGGTATAAGACTAAATTGAGAGGCAATTTGTAAATCTTTTGTTTAGCTTTAAAGTTTTGTAGCTATTCTCTGGTTCTTCTATATTATTGAACTGCTGATATTGCATTGTGTCTGACAATTTTTAACAGCAAGGAATCTTACTTGTTCATACCTAACAAAGTCTTCTTGTTTATATAATTGGCACATAATTCTTTTCCGGGATTTGTTTTTCCAGGCTTCTCATTGATCTGTTGAATAAGGCCAGAGTACTTCCCACAAATGAGCTTTTAAGGTATATCCTAATTCCAAGTCAGTGATGTCTAGTAACTTCAGTGTACTTCCTTTCTGAGAATTTTGGATCAAGATAAATCAAAATATTATGTGGACAGCTAAACAGTGTGAATTTGGTGTTGGCTGTAATTGCATTGTACCATAAATAGAACAGTCTCAGTACATTCTTTTCAGAGCACCTGATTCATGATTTTAGTATTCCAACAGACTAAAACCTACTATAATTATTTTTCATTTTCTATGGTCTCCAGAAATCAAGATACCAAATAAAATGAAATTTAGATCTCCAGTGATAATAACTTTACCTTTATATATTTATTATTAATGAATCATAACTTTTTAAAAGATTTTATTTATTTGACAGACAGAGATCACAAGTAGGCAGAGAAGCGGGGGGAGAGAGAGAGAGATAAAGGAGGAAACAGGCTCCCTGCAGAGCAGAGAGCCCAATGTGGGGCTCGATCCCAGAACCCAGGGATCATGACCCAAGCCGAAGGCAGAGGCTTTAACCCACTGAGCCACCCAGGTGCCCCAATGAATCAAAATTCTAATAAGTTCTTGAGAATATGCTCCTCATAACTCCAAGATAAATTACTGAATAAGATCCAGCTACTAAATAACAATTTTTATCAAGATAGGATGCTTATGTGTATTTAACAAATCAAACAGACATGTAAGTGTATATGCTGCTATGATCTGAACACTTGATACTGTTTGAATTGCTTCTGGCATCTCAGGATTTTGAAGAGACTACAAATAAAGAAGGCAGGTAAACTCACCCAAAAGAATAAACCTTGAAGTATTATTAAATATCTATTTAATCAGAGGACTGTCCAGGACTGTGATAGATACAAATTATCACCTAAGGCATTTTGATAAGTTCACATTTATCATGAAGGGCATGGCTCCAAATTAGAATCCTAGTCTGCTTTTTGAGAGGGAAAAAAAATGGAAAAAGGAAGAGATATTCTGTTGGGGGAAGGTAATGTGGATATTAAAATTCAGACAAAAAAATCAAAAGCTTTTAAGAAAACAGCTATTTGAGATTACAAAGAAAAAACAGGTTTTTTAAAAAGTAAAAGTTGTGAAAATCTTGCTCTATTTCTCATGCACTGAAAATAAAATTTAAAATACAGATTCTAGGAAGTAAAGGCCTAAATTAAGAGCAAAGAAGATAATGAGACACCGCTTCCCTAAAATAATTGTTACAGACAAACTGTTTTCATACAGAGACTGAATAACCATTCTGCATAAAATACAGATTTTTTAAATCTTTCACTATGTTATGAGTTGAATATTTGTGTCTCCCCCAAATTCATATGTTGGCTTTTGGGAGGTGAAGAGGTCATAAGGGTGGAACCCTCATGAAGGACATTAATGCCCTTATAAAGAAACCCCAGAAAGCTCCCTCACCTCTTTCACCATGTGAAGGTACAATGACAAGACAAACATCTTTGAGGAAGTGGGTTCTTACCAGACAATGAATCTGCTGGCACCATGATCTCAGACTTCCCAGACTCCAGAACTGTGAGAAATAAATTTCTGTTGTTTATAAGCCTACCCCAGTCTATGATATCTTGTTACAGCAGCCCAGATGGACTCAGGCATACCATCTAGCCTAATCCATTAAAAAATCAAACAAGAAATGTCCCCTTACATCCTTTTTAATTTTTTTTCAAATGAATTAGACCATAGCTGCTCTTGTAGGATTTTGGGTAATCAAAATAATGAAATTATTAAAAAAATAAAAATACTGAATTTGAGTCTTCTTCTTAATTTAGCATGCAAGAAGTATGTTTGGGGCATTTTGTTATAGATGCTGTTATAGGTTCCAAGGGCAAGGCAGTAGAAATAACAATCTTAAGAAAGCTGCTCAGAATAATATTTTGACAATCAATTCCTACACTAAACAACCCTATGACCTAGAAGTAGGTATAAGTTATTTAGTCATTCTTATTTAATATATAGTAAGCTAGGCAATGTGCTATGCAAAGAGATGAAAAGATGAAAAACAGGACTTCTGGTTTCTAGTCCAAACTATGAAGAACTTGAATATTATTACTCTGTCCTAACAAGTAAAAAGTTGAGCAAACTGAAAATCAAAAGTCTTCTAACATCGTTAGAAAGTGAAGATCTAGAAGAACCACAACCACTATAAATGAAGAGACAAATAGACAGATATAGAGAATCACAAATTACTAGAGAAGAAACCATGATCAGAAACCCCTGCAGAAAACAGAATCTGGGTAAAAAAAAATCCTAAACTGTAACTGACAAATTTTGGAGGCTCAGTGTGGATAAGTCTGAGAGTAAAACAGTCCAGGGGAGGCCATTTGCAGAGGGACCCCCAGACTTTTGTAAGTATTACCTCCAGTAGCCCCAAAGTGAAAAACAGAAAAATCCCTTGGTGCATCCAGCAGGAGGAGGGAGAAAGCAACAATTTTGCAATACTCCAGAGCATTAAAGAATTCTGCTCTTCACAAGGCCTCCCTCAAGAAATTTATTTTATAAGACCGTAACATACTGGGGTTTTTATTAGAACCCAACTGATCTAGGGAATGAAAATACCCAACTCCAGCTCACACTAACCATCCTGTGGCGTGCAGTGAATGTGGTACAGAGGGAAATTTATAGTATTAAACGCATATATTAGAAAAGAAAACATAACATATTGCTTCTCGGCCTTTTGGCTAAGATCAAGTATAGAAAAGAAAACATATCTAAAATTAATAGTCTAAGTTTCTACCATAGGAAACTAGAAAAAGAGTAAATTAAACTGAAAGGAAGCAGAAGAGAAATAATAAAAATTGGAGCAGAATCACCTAATTGAAAATAGGAAATCAGTGGAGAAAATCAATGAAGGCTGATTCTTAGAAAAGATCCATAAAATAAAAAGCTTCTAGCCAGGCTAAGAAAATGAGAGGTGACACAAATAACTAATATTAGAATTGCAAGAGGGGACATCACTACATATCTCATTGTAAGAGAATAATAAAGGAAGACCATCAATAACTATAAGCCCACCAATTTGGTAATCTAGATGAAATGAACCAATTCCTCAAAAGATACAATCTTCCAAAGATCATCCAAGAAGAAATGGATGATCTAAAGTAGACATATATTCTTTAAAGAAACTGTATCAATAATTAACAACCTTCTAATTCAGAAATTCCCTGGTCCAGATAGATTTGCTGGTGAATTCTACCAAATATTTAAAGTAGAAATTCTACCAATCCTCTACTTCTTCCAGGAGATAGAAGCAGAGGGAATACTTCCTAACTATTCTATGAGGACAACATTAACAGAATACCAAAACCAGGCAAAGTCATTAGAGACCAAATTTCTCATGAACATAGAATCAAAAATCTTCAACATAATATTGGCAAATCAAATCCAACAATGTATAAAGAGATTATATATACCATAACCAAGTCGGGTTAATTCCAGATACACAAAGTTCGTTCAAAATTTATAAATGAGTTAATATAATCCATTCTATCAGTGGGCTAAACTAAGAAAAAAACCACATGATTGTAACAATAGATACAGAATTCATTTGACAAGATAAAAACTCGGCAAACTAGGAAAAGAGGGAAATTTCCTTACTTACTTGTTAAAGACATCTATAATAACCCTATAGTAAACATTATATGTAAGGGTGAGAAACTCAAAGACTTCCTGCTAAGGTCAGAACAAGGCAAGTATGTCCTTTCCCATAACTCATTTTCCATATTATATTGGAAATTTATTAATGCATTAAGACCAGAAAAGGAATAAAAAGCCTCCAGATTGGGAAGAAAGAAACAAAACTGTCTTTGTTCACAGATGATATTATTATATATGTAGAAAATCTAGAAGAATCAGTAATAAAACTCCTGTAACTAACAAGTAATTATTTATAGCAAGGTTATAGGATACACGGTTAATATAGAAAAGCCAATTGCTTTCCTAAATATCAGCAATGAACAAGTGGAGTTTGAAATTAAAAATACATTATTAGGCACCTGGGTGGCTCAGTGGGTTAAAGCCTCTGCCTTCGGCTCAGGTCATGATCCCAGGGTCCTGGGATGAATGGAGCCCCACATCAGGCTCTCTGCTCAGCAGGGAGCCTGCTTCCTCCTCTCTCTCTGCCTGGCTCTCTATCTGTGCTCTCTGTCTGACAAATAAATAAATAAAATCTTTAAAAAAATAATAAAATAAAAAAATAAAAATACATTATCATTTACATTAGCATTCCCAAAACAAAATACTTGCATATAAATATAAGAAAATATATACAAGGTCTAGATGATGAAAACCACAAAACTCTGATGAATGAAATCAGAGAAAAATTAAGTAAATGGAGAGATGGTCCATGTGCATGAAAAGGAAGATTCAATATTATCAAGGTATCAGTTCCTCCCTACTTGATCAATAGATTCAATGCAATCCCAGTCAAAATCTCAGCAAGTTATTTTGTGGGTCTGACAAACTGATTCCAAAGTTTATATGGAGATGCAAAAGACCCTGAATACAACCAACACATTACAACACATTACTGAAGGAGAACAAAGTTATATGACTGACACTATTCGATGCCTAGGACTTTGACTTATAATTGACTTAAAAGATCAAGGCTGTATAATATGAACTCCATCAGTTTCCCAACTCTTTACTCATCCTTATCTTTAACTCCAGTTATCTGCTTTCCTTCTGTCTCAAAAAAATAAAATAAAATAAAAATAAAAATAAAAAATAAAACAACAACAAAACACAAAATCTCTATAGTACAAAGGCAAAATCCCTCCATGTAGCCATCCTCTTAGGCAGGAGTTCTTGCTATTTCTTTCCCACCACCAACGTTGGTGTTCTACATAACTCATTTCAGTACTCACCGATTCCCTAATCCTTTGCAGTTGGACTTGTACCCTCATTTCTCTACACCTAATGATGATCTCATTCTTAGAAGAGCATGTATCAGTGATACAGATCACTGGCCTTACACCTAGAGTTTTCATGCAGTAGAGTTGAGTGGGACTCAAGAATTTACATTTCTCACAAGTTCTCCAGTGATGTAGATGATCCTGGTCCAGAGAACCACACTCTGAGAACCACTGTTCTCTTGAAGATGACCAAAAACCACTTAGTAGCTAAACTGGGTAAGATTTTTAGAATCTTCAACGTCCTTTATTACTTCAACTCTCAAGATTCATAATTTCCATCATCTTGCTTCAATCTTGTCTTCTATTTTATCCTTTATGAATCTCCCAATGTGATCAAACCAGTCACTGTTTTCTGCATGTGCCCCATGGCTTGTATTATTCCTTCTGCCTATAGCACCCTTTTTCACTCACCTTTGCCTGTTCAAATACACAGTTCAAGTCTCAAAATCTCCCTCTAAATGCCACTTCCTGTAGAAAACTTTCCATGAATAGCCCAACTCCATGAATATTCAACTCCATGAATAGCCAACTGATACTAATTACTTCCTCCTTACCTTAGAATTTTACCTATATATTTTTTATTCAAGGATATAACAAAGCTTTTGGAATCTGAAGCTTATACAATATGGAAGAGGAATTCTTTCCATGAATAAAGATTTTCAAAATTATAAATAAAAAATTAAGTACAGGGCCTTGAAGGGGCTCAGACAAATAAACTTCTCTGAAATTTAAGCTGTGCTAACTTCACAGTGGCCTGCCTCAATTCTTACTGGATCTTGCATTTCCCCTCTTAGATGGTCATCCTCTGGGACAGATACTTCTTTTCTCTCTCTTTCTCCCTCTCTCCTTTGGTGCCTTCTTTTTCTACTTTTAAGGGAAGCAGGTGAAAAAGAACTTTAAAGTCAGACAGATCTGGGTTTAAGATCCCTGCTAACTCACTCACTCAAGTGAAATTCAGTTTCTTCCACTGCACAAAAGGGTTAATAATGTCAACCTTTGGAATTAAAATAAGATCAAATGTGATAGCAAATAAATGTCTTTTAAACAGTGCCTAGGACATGATAAGCACTTGATAAACTTTAGTTTCCCTCTTTGGATGGCAAGATCTGTAGCCTTATGTAAGTAATCTTCAATTCCTCCAAAAGAACCTAGCATTCCTTGCAAAGAATAGTTACCGAACACACATGGCCTATTTTCTATATAAAGGTTCAGAGAACGTGAAGTGTCTAAGCATATTGCTTCTTCCTCATTTTACAGTAGCTCTCATTATTACTTTTACAGCAAGGAAACTACCTATAGAAATGAGGACTCTGCAAATTCTGTTACTCCACTAGGACTTGGTTGAATGTAATTTAGTGGGCAACTGAGCATCACCAGAGCAAAGGGTTGGGAGGGTGTCAGGAGGAGGGAAAGGAAATAATTTACCAGGGCTTTTCACTCTGGTTTATATCAACCTATTTGCTGCTATTGTTTGTAACTTGACATCACTTTTGGAATCTATCATGGTGGTCTCAAGGACATTCTCAGCTTCCTGTGGCATTCACTAATGTGCAAAGCAAAAGATAATACTTAATTCATTGTTTTCTCAATGCAAGGGAGGAACAAAGGCAAATAATTAATTTTACATAGTTCTAAAGCATAATTCGAACAATGCAAACAACCTCATTCTAGTATAAGGGATAAATTTAATCTAAATCCAATCTTTCCATTTATCCTGATTTAACACTGTTTTCTCTCTAAAATCACAAATGAGAGAAGAGAAAAAACAACCAACACCACAGAAATACAGATAATGCACTGTTTCTCACTGTTGGTGGGAATGTCAATTGATAGAGCCACTGTAGAAAACAGTACGGAGATTCCTAAAAAAGTTAAAAAATAGAACTACTCTACAACCCGGCAATCACACTACCAGATGTTTACCCAAAGAACACAAAAGCACTAATTCAAAGGGATACATGTATGCTTATATTTACAGCAGCAGTATCTATAATAGCCAAGATATGGAAGCAGACCAAGTGTCCACTGATTGAAGAATGGCTAAAGAAGATGTTATCTATCAGGGCGCCTGGGTGGCTCAGTGGGTTGGGCCTTTGCCATCGGCTGGGTCATGATCTTGGGTTCCTGGGATCAAGCCCCACATCGGGCTCTCTGGTTGGCGGGGAGCCTGCTCCCCCCTGTCTCTCTGCCTGCCTCTTGCCTACCTGTGTTCTCTCTCTCTGTCAAATAAATAAATAAAATCTTTGGAAAAAAAAAAAAAAGAAGAAGATGTTATCTATCTATCTATCCATGTAATGGAATATTTTTTATTTTTTATTAACATATAATTTATTATTTGTTTCAGGGGTACAGGTCTGTGACTCATCAAGTCTTACACAATTAAAAGCACTCACCATAGCACATACCCTCCCCAATATCCATCACCCAGCCACCTCATCCCTTCCACCCTCTCCCCTCCAACAACCCTCAGTTTGTTTCCTGAGATTAAGAGTCCCTTACGGTTTGTCTCCCTCTCTGGTTTCATCTTGTTTCATTTTCCCCTCCCTTTCCCTATGATCCTCTGTCTTATTTCTCCAGTTCCTCATATCATTGAGATCATATGATAATTGTCTTTCTCTGACTGACTTATTTCGCTTATCATAATACTCTCTAGTTCCATCCACATCATTGCAAATGGCAAGATTTCAGGGTTTTTTGATGGCTGCATAATATTCCAGTGTGTGTGTGTGTGTGTGTGTGTGTGTCTGTATACAAACCACATCTTCTTTATTCATTCATCTGTTGATAGACACCTAGTCTCTTTCCATAGTTTGGCTGCTGTGGACATTGCTTCTATAACCATTAGGGTGCACGTGCCCCTTTGGATCTCTACATTTGTATCTCTAGAGTAAATACCCAGTAGAGCAATGGAATGGAATATTTTTTTAACCATGAAAAAGAATGAAATCTTATTATTTTCAATGACATAGTTGGAGCTAGAGAGTATTACACTAAACAAAGTAAGTAAGTCATAGAAAGTAAGTCATAGAAAGACAAATACCATATTATTTCACTCATACATGGAATTTAAGAAACAAAAGACATGAGCAAAGAGGAAAAAAGAGAGAGAGAGAGAGAGAGAAATTAAGAAACAGACTCTTAATTATAGAGAACAAAGTGATGGTTACCAGAGAAGAGGTGGGCTGGGGGATGCGTTAAACAGGTGATGGAGATTAAGGAGGGCACTTGTGATGAACACCAGGTGTTGTATGGAACTGTTGCATCACTATATTATACACCTGAAACTAATATAACACTGTATGTTAAATAACTGGAATAAAAATAAAAACTTAAAAAAAACGATTTTCTCTCAAAAAAAGGAAAAAAAATCCCATTCTTGATGAGCAAAAATATAATAAAGAGATAATTTTAGTAGTATGTGAATTTATTTATCCTAATGATAATATTAAAAAGGAGAGCCAGAATTTCTGCTGTGCCATTTCAAGCCATTTAGCAAGGTATACAGAAACATTCTTCTTCACCCTATATTTTCCTTAATAGAATTTTTTCCAGTGCATCAAATTATGAAATATTCCTAAACCAATGGATCAAAATAAGTGATAATAATCTGTGTTGGTGACAGTGATGGTGGCCTCATGAAGCTTACTGACCATTATTTCAATGGTAAAAAAATCTCTATTTGAAATTAAACCACCAAGAGAGAAAGTATTAAAATTCAGTTTTCATAAGAAGTGGCTCTATTGTATTCTATCTCAATTTTTAAAAATAATCAAAAGAATATAATAATCCTATCTAGATTCATGGAGCAGCCCAAAATAAGAGATTTGAAATAAAACTATAATTTGAAATAATTTAAAATATAAAATACAACACATTTCTAGAACATGAAATATGAGAATAACTGCCCCTTTCTCCAAGAACCAGTTCCAGAATTGGTATATCTGAATACCATCCATGTACTCAGCCCAGGGCTGAGATCTTCTTCAAAATAATACATGGTTATTTTTGCTTATTAAACAATAAAATTGTTGCTTTGTAAATAGCTCTTGCTTGGTAAATTACTGGGAAAAAAATCTAAATAATCCCTACCTTGATTAGAATTCCAAATAAACAAACTGAACAAAACTAAGAAGAAAAGTACCACTTTTTTGAGAGTGTCAATTAGGTAAAATTCATGAAGAAATTAGTTAGCGTTAACAACAAAATATTTCTCTTACCTGAAATGGAAAACAGTTTCAAGATGCAAAATTTAGAACATGTGATAATTTTGACTTCTTCAACAGCTTATTTTAGTTAATAACCTAGCAATCGATTATATATTCTACAAGTAGAACCACATTTAAAATGAACCAACTATATGATTTCTGGCCTTGGCAAACTAAATAGCATATGAAAAAATAATGGCTTCATAATTAATAACTTGAAATATGTATATTCAGTATTGGCCTTAGTCTACAATAATAAGGTTACCCATGGATTTTACCAACACATTGCTTGAGGCTCCTGAGATTTACTTACTAAGCACAGGTCAAACAAAGCAAGGAATATTTAAATCTCACCCTCTGGCCAGGACTTATTGAGAAGGAAATGTTCTCTAATATGGCATTCCCACCATCTGTATACTTTGCTGTGAGGTCTTTGACAGTCATTTGGCCCCCTGAGGGCCAGATGTCATCTTCTCTCACATGATGATTCTCAGTAATCAAAACTTTTGAGAGCTGGACATCCTTGGATGGTTTGAATGACTTGGTGGGTGGTTTACTTTCTTCTGCTGGCATGTCAATAAACTTGAAGACTCTGCTTACAGATCGCATCTGAAATGAAATAACAGCATTTTATGTTTGTCTGTTTAATAACTGTAGGCAATGTCATAATTAGTGTGGTGATTCCTTAAAAAATAACATGTAAGACGTGACGCTGCTCATCGTCACCTGGTTATTATCAGGAGGTTTTCAATGAACTAACAGGAAATAATTGGATATAATTAAAAGCTTAACCAAAGAGAATTAACAAAGATTTATATAAATGGGCTCTGTATAGACCTGTTTATTTTTGTGATCATTTAATTCAGTTATGCAAGCCACACATAAATGGCCAAATTATACTCAAAGGGATAGATGATGTCAGGGGGAAATTTTTTCTTCAACTATGAGCAACACTGCACACTGTTGTACAAGTGGTATATTATAATAAAACGTCCCATGCCTCAAAACCACTACTGAAGATTCTCACCTTTCTCTCAAACTGCCTGAAAAACTGTCTATAATTCTGTATGTCGGCTGGGTGGCAAGTGATGCTTAGTAAATTTTGAATGACTTCACAATAATCTTTAAACAAATTTAAGTCATTGTCCTATATCTGTGGTTTAATAATTACATTTTTATATAAATTACTTATAGATCAATTTCCATTGCTGACACTGTAAAATTCACTGCATATAAAGTTGTATTTGAAATTAAATACATGGTTGCTCTATAAATCTATTCATGTAACATTAACAAAGTATATCTTGAATGTATACGGAAATAAAAGAGCTCAACTATTTCTCAAAGATGCTTAAATTCTTTAACAAGAACATGTTACTTTTTTGTTGTTGTTGTTCTTTTACTGGAATTTTGAATATAATTTTTAAAATAGACTTACAAATAATAGGTACTTTAATAAATATTTGAAAAATCCATAAAAGAATAAACAAATGAATATGTGAATGATTATATATATATGAATCAGTAAATGAACAATAAGAAAGAGTTGAAGACTTTGAATTCACTCAATTCCTATTTTTAATAGATATAGTCCTTGATGGCTCAGCCCTGCCCAGGAATTACTAGTTTACTGGAAGGAAATTCACTGCCTTTTTTTTTTTTTTGTCTTTAAAGTAATTACTGATTCTGGCTTTCCTTGGTCAAGAATTCAATCCTCTTGGGGCTCCTGGGTGGCTCAGTCAATTACAGCGTCTGCCTTCAGCTCTGGTCATAACCCCGGGGATTAAGCCCATTAAGCCCTCATTGGCTCCTTGCCCAGTGGGGAGCCTGTTTCTCCCTGTCCCTCTGCCTGCCACTCCTCCCTGCCAGTGCTCTCTCTCTCTCTCTGTCAAATAAATACATAAAATCTAAAAAAAAAAAAATGCATTTAAAATATTTTATTGTATTTACCCTGCATAAGAATAATACTACACTCTTGAAATGACTGAGAGAAATGCAAAAATGAAGCTTAATTTTATGAAATAAAGTAAGTCTGTTGACATTTCTGCATGTCAATGCTGTGAAGAATTCTAAACTAGTCTTTTTTTTTTTTAAAGATTTTATTTATTTATTTGACAGAGAGAGATCATAAGTAGACAGAGAGGCAGGCAGAGAGAGAGAGGGAAGCAGGCTCCCTGCTGAGCAGAGAGCCCGATGAGGGACTCGATCCCAGGACCCTGAGATCATGACCTGAGCCGAAGGCAGCGGCTTAACCCACTGAGCCACCCAGGCACCCCTAAACTAGTCTTTGTTAAATGCTTTAGGACATCAGAAAAGACACCATATTAAAAAAAGTTTATATTTTAATACTTTCAAACAGTAAGCAAAACACTTAAATATTGCTATCTAAACTACTCAAAATTTTATGTAGTACTATTAGAAAATGACATTTAAAACCATTATTTTGGCAGCACTGAAATGTATACAATTTTTTTTTTTGCATAAGGAGTTGTAAAGAGTATAGCAAATTATGTACTCCATTAGTGAGGCTTACCACTGAGGGTAAGAACTTATAATGTCAAATTAGTAAATGGAATGTACCTATCAAATTTAGAAAATGGGGCACTTGGGTGGCTCAGTTGGTTAAGTGACTGCCTTTAGCTCAGGTCGTGATCCTGGAGTCCTGGGATCAAATCCCGCATCAGGCTCCCTGCTTGGCATTCTCTCTCTCAAATAAAAAAAAAAAAAAATCTTTTTAAAAAAAAATTTACAAAATGAAATTTTCAACTCATCATCTTCCATATAGTCTAGTTGCTTAAAGTGACCCCAAGACAGACTGTTCTAGTTACCCACAGCATAGTCAAATATCCCTGACCAAGAACAAGTTCGTCTTAACAATGGGCACTGATCCATAGCATGTAAGCAGACACCCGTTCAGTTCAGCGGGTTAGGACATTTTCTGATGAGACAGAAAGGTGGTTAGTGCAGACACCTGCATTATGGCAAGTTTTGCAACCACTGAAATGCTGTTACTGAATAGATGATGTGGCCAGATAATATTATAAGTTACTAATTCCTTGTCCCTCACAGGCTCTCTAACTAGCACATTCTACTTCCACTGCTTTTTAAAGGAGAAGCCACAACAGAACCAGAGTGGAAAAAATGAATTTTGGTCCTTCAAGTTTCAAAAATTGGCTTTTGGAACCAGTGATGGATAGTTTGAAAATTTTGAGCCACCTGAATATTGGCTATTAAGTTTCGGAAATCAAAGCTTAAAAGACTCAAAGCAGTGTTTATGCAAAAACAGTAGCCATAGATGAATTTATGATGGATGAGAAACAGCTCCTCTCTTTGCCCCACAATCTGACTCATGAATGGGTCAACAAGAGGACTTAGGTACCAATTCCTTTAAAAAGGAGTCCTGACTTGCAACCAAACTCTAGTTCTATCCTTGAGTAGATTTGGGGAATTTTTGGACAGGAGGCCTATGCCTTAATATCAAGGTGAAGCCCAGGAATGAGGCATGCCTTAGAGAAACTTCCAGTATGTGGAATAGCATGGAAGCAGTAGAGTGGACATGGGTGCTTGGCATGTCTATATCCAGACAGTTTTAGACTTCCCTTTATTTCCAGATGAAAGCCAAATTCCAATCCTTTGGTCCCTCAGGGTCTTCCATGCCTTGGTCATGGAATCACCTGGAACACTTTAAAAAATATAGACATCATCTCCAGTCACCCTGTCCCTGACCAGGAGAAATGATTTAATTGATCTTACAGGACCCTGGGTAATCTATATTGTTGTAAATTTTCCTCATGTGCTGTTGAGGTTGAGAATTTCTGATCTAATCCTTTCATTCTTGGTACAAATTTAAAAACCTAAACCCAGGAAGCTAAAATGACAGTCGCAAAACTCAACACATTTTCTCAACTTTCCAACACTCCAGCAGTCCTTTATGGCTCTCATAAGCCTCCCCTACAAATTCAAGACTCTAGAGCATCTCAATGCTCTAGAGTTGAGAGAGAACTCATCAAAGTAGGGCTCATAATCAGGATCAGAAAAACAAAGATGCAGTCTCCATGGACTGTACACCTCTAGGTCAAAGAGCAATGTCAATGCCTCAGAGACAGCACAGACAAGGAGAAACCTAGGGCCAGATGCTCCCTCCCCCAGTGCATTGGCATTCTGTAAACTCCATTCAGAATTTAGATTCACTTGCAGCAGAATTTCTGAACATGCTAAGATTGCTTCTTGCACTCCGCAGCACATGTATTCAAGCAGAAAATAAATTCAACTACAGCAAAAGGAGAGTCATACTTCTTACACACTTGATTTCATAGCCAAAGATTCATGGCTGACCAGGGATGGACCCCAGTTTGGTGGAAACTAAAGCTTAAATAATTGAAGGGTTTCTTCTTATGTGAAAGCATCAAAATTATGCATTTACAATTAAGTATGGGGCCTCAGAAGGTGTCCATGCAAGAGAGAAGATCTGAAACTGATCCTCCACAGGCTTCTGGTTGAGCCCACACTGACTATTACAGTAACCTTATTCAAAGCATTCCATGTTGTATCCTCCCCATCTAGGGCTTAGCACCAAGCAGTCCCTTAATAAATCTTTGTTAAGGATGAGTGACCCCATTGTTCTACCTCATCTGCAGAAAGCAATATCTGGGCAGGGTGAATGACAGCGCTGAATCCCTCAGCAGGCAATGGAGGCCGTCATTGTACCTCTCAGCTTCTCAGTCTGAAAATAGACGTTGCTATTTGGATTTGAAGGAAATGGCAGCATACCAAACTATTTTTAGTCTCATCTAGTTGTTTTCAATTGAGCTTTTTAACTTAATCCTTTTTCTAATTTAGAATGTCTACTAATGCTGTCAGGTGATATGTAAAAACCACTGTGCCACTGGACAGAAATTCAGATTTGGTAATTCTCAGAGTGATTGCAGACTGTGGACGAGCTGCCTCTTCCTGGGCAGTGAAGGGTGTTCCTGAGGAGGAATGAGGAACAGCTCTGCCTGGTCCTCTGATAGGAAAAGTCTCAAAGTAGCCATTACCAGCTTAGGTGAGAGCATTTGTCTTAGATTTTCAGAAACAAACGATGAAGGCAAAATGAGACTCAGACGCTGAGATGCTCAACATGTTCTTCATGTGAAGAGGAAAACCTGAGACCATCTGTACAGACTTCTATAAAATTAAAGTTTAGCCAAAATGAGGTGGGATTTTTACTTGAGAAATGGCTGCTTTAAATTTCTGGTTTTGCTAAAAAATAATAATAATAATAAAATTAATTAACTAATTAATTCATTTCTGGCTTTGTTATTTAAATTTATTATGCTCCAAAACTTCTCCCAAATCAATCTTTAACACCAAATCTCATTATCTTTATAATAACTTCTCAAGTTTCTAATCTAAGCATCAGAAGAACAAAGTCTTTAAGCAATTTGATGGTTAATGAAAAGAAAGCTCCACAGCCTTATGACCACCTTATTTTATAAGTGATGTGTTCAGCGGGAAAAAAAAAAAAAAGTGATTCCTGACTTTCCTTTTCCCTCTCTGTTGATGATGAGTGAAGAAAATTCTTAAAAACCTTTTCTAGAATAAGTCAGAAAGCCAGACTCCCATCCTCCACAAAAATATTTGCTCTATTTCCTTTTATCCTTTGGGTTGTATAGAAAACAAGGCAACAAAATTATGCATGGATATCAAAACTATATGCTTAACACCAGAAGAGTCATGATAATAAAAAAATGTATTTCCTAAGCCTGACGTCTGGTGGGCAACACTTACAGAGATTTCACAAATGGTTTTTATAGGAGAATCACAAGAAATAAATGTGAGGAGAATCATCAGCAAAACTGATACAAGGTGAAGAACTTCACACATTTTACAAGAGATATTTTCGAACCATGAAGTATACAAAAGGGAGGTTTTACATCGTAGATCCTTCCTGCTAGGTCCAAACGAAATGTTTTTCAGGACTCACTAACACAGCCTGTGACCCAAAGCCACATTACAGTCATTAGCATAATCTTTAGGCCATGCACATAGACTTATGAGATAATGGTTATCATGTAAACATTTTCTCTGCCTAAAACATATTCCTGAAACTTTAGTCTATCCTTCTGTGTCTATCACTTATGCTTCTAGAGCATTTAAAAAGTCAGTCAAGGACTGCATTGTTATAAATTATTAACAGCATAAGTGAGCTACTTATAGTGTAATATACACTCTAAATCTTTGTAAATTATTATAGTCTGCTAGCTACACAAACTGTTTACTGCCAACCTGTGGCAAATCACATGGCAAATCGATATTACTTTTTCTGACCGCAAGAAGTAATAGAAATGGTGTTCTTTAAATAAGAGAAAGAAAGTCTATCACAGCTAATGACAAAAGGAATAACCTAAGAAACACAGAGGTATCAAATATGTTGGTGTCTATTTTTGGTAATTAACAATGTCAGTAATCAAGGTACTAAGTGTGCCAATAGGCAGGAAAAACTCTTAAATTTTAATTTGAAAAATATCATATCACTTACTGAATCTACTACTCACACTTGAACTTACACTCTGTCTGGTATTACTATTTTTTAAAAGCAATGACACGCCATCAGCAAGTACTGAATGAATAAAATTGAGTCCATGTGGTATCCATTAAAAGTATTTCAAAGAAAATCTCAGGAAGAGGGGTCTAAAATATCATATCAAAATATTTTTTCAAGGTTTATACAATTTTAATGAGATTTTTTCTAAACATCTTAATTTTGAAATATTTTGGCTTCCCCAAAGTACTATTACTAAGCATCATCCTTTTATACCCTATTACAGATGTATTAGTTAATATATAAGGCAAAAATGATTTGCTGGTGGTCCATCAATTCCAAACTAAATTCTATTCCATAGACCAGAGATCTATGGACCAATGGTCAAATCCAGCTACATCCAATTGTTTATATTAGCTTTGCCCTACAAAGGTTGAGTTGAGGAGTTACCATAGAGACCATATAGCTCACAAAGCTGAAAATAGTAACTATCCAACCCTTTATAGAAAATATTTGCTGACCTCCTCTTATGACACACACAAAAAGTCAGAGCTAAAATGAATGTTAGTATCTACTCCAGTGATTCACAAGTCTAGATACACATTGGAATCACCTGGAACACTTTAAAAAATATAGACATCATCTCCAGTCACCCTGTCCCTAACCAGGAGAAATGATTTAATTGATCTTACAGGACCCCGGGTAATCTATATTGTTGTAAATTTTCCTCATGTGCTGTTGAGGTTGAGAATTTCTGATCTAATCCTTTCATTCTTGGTACAAATGAAAAAACCTAAACCCAGGAAGCTAAAATGACAGTCGCAAAACTCAACACATTTTCTCAACTTTCCAACACTCCAGCAGTCCTTTATGGCTCTCATAAGCCTCCCCTACAAATTCAAGACTCTAGAGCATCTCAATGGCACTTTCTCTGTGGCTCTAATAACACACTGGTTCAGTTCTTTGTTCTGCTCCAACAACTGCAGTGGTAAATGACCTAATCAGTGGAGTTTAGGGGTGAAGGACAGTGGCAGATAAGTCTGATTCCTATGGACATCTGGAATAATACCTACATCTATGCCAATCAAGACTTGAAATCTTTCATATGAAAGATTAGATTCAGAAGAGAATGTCAGAGCTAACATGGACCTTAAAAAAAAAATTTGTAACCAAACGGTTTCCTTTTACAGAAAGAAAAGTGAAGCCCTCAGAGGGGGTGATGACTTGCCTAAGAACACACATCTTGGTGATAAAGCAAGAGTGGAATGCAGAGTAGAAGAGCCACTCTGTAGGACAGAAAGGACATGTTTGGAGGAAAAGAAGTCTTGGGACAGATGTCATGAATGGAAAACATGCTACAAAGCCTCATGAGGACAGAAAAACAAAGAAAGATATGATCAACAGACCATTGAAGGAAGGGGGAAAGAGGAGAACTGAATTCTCCCCTCAAATTCTTGGAGCAAAACTGGATTCAATACTAGAGAACTGGGCATCGGGTACAACAAAGAGAAGCCAGTTTCCCCTTTTTTGTTCTCTTGTTGGTTACTGTACTATCAGTCACTTGATCATTACTGGAATCCAAAAAAAAAAAAAAAAAAGAGAGGTAATAAAAGGATAAAGGAGAAACAGAGGGAGTCTCTATTGACACAAAACTCTTCTCAGATTGCATCACTCTTGCAAGAACTTTCTGGAGCCTCATTAACTGGAATCTAAATGTGAGCCCTGCAAATATACTGTCTTCCCTCTCATCCTGGTGGTTTCCTTCCCCTTGTCTTATTAGGAACACATAGTACAATAGGCATGTCTTATCTGCTGCTGCAGTTAGAGAATTAAGGGAGCAGGATACTATTCACACGCTCAGATCTTTTAGTTGTGCTCACTAAGTGGTAGACAGTCCTGAAAAATACATGAATTGTCAACTGCCTCATTCAAACCGACTTTGAGTGTGGGTAATCCACCAGTCACCAGACGGCTTGATGTTGCTAAGTCTGAAACATCACCTCTGCACCCATTCTAACTCTTGTTTATTTAATTATCATTCATTCACGGATTCAGAAATATAGGTATATACATTGCCTGTTTAACATATGTAATTGCTTACATAGCTAAAAATAGGACAAAAAGACACTTTAGGGTACTAAAAATGGCAGGTATCTTGTGAGTCCAAAGAAAATAAATTAGTACACAGATTCGTTAAGAATATAAAAAACTGGGTATCAGAGTGGCTCAGTCAGTTTAGCATCTGCCTTCAGATCAGGTCATGATCTCAGAGTCCTGGGATGGAGCCCCACATTGGGCTCCCTGCCCTGAGAGGAGTCTGCTTCTTCCTCTAACTCCACCCCTCCCCTGGCTTGTTCTCTTTCTCTGTCTCTTATTCACTCTCTCTCAAATGAATCAATAAAATCTGCTTTAAAAAAATACAAAAATTTAAAACAGTAGCTTTAGCAATAACAAATGTAATTCATTTAGTACTTGAGGTATGGAGTTAAAAGGAATTAATACTTCTTTTTCAACCCATCTACAGAATGGTATAAAATACACAAATCAAATAGACAGATATATACACATTTATATACATAAATGAAGAGTGAATTTGAAATAACAGTATTTAAAATATCATGATATCAACTGAAATAATTGGAAATTCCCTATAATGGGGGTTTTCAGTGGGAATTATTAAATTTGACTCTCTGGCAATTTTACTATTTTTTTAAATTTCTGGGTGACTCACAGCCTACTAATCTGTATCATTCATAAGGTGACAATGTTCAGATGATTTTTCTTTCCAAACTACTATATAAAGCCAGACAAATTAGTAGGTAGAACAGAAGTTTTGTTCCCTTTTAATGGTCTCATGATACCACATGTTGTATTTTGAGGAGATTCTAGACAAGAACTTAGGCCCCAAAATGTCAAGTTTACTGGAAGATATTCTTATCACTGTGCTTTCTAAACACAGAGAGGCATCAAGTTGTAGTATATCTTCAGAGAGTCTGGTTTAAACTAGAGATATGAATGAGTGATTGAGAGACGGTTTCTATAGCACAGAGTTAGATGGCAGCAGCTAGAGAGAAGACAGAAGAGGGCTGGAATATAGCTAATGTTAAGAGACCTGTAAGAAGAGGAGGGGCCAGCAAAGAGAAGTAAGGAGGAACCCAAGAGGTAGCAGAGACTGGCAGGAGGATCATCATGGTGGTGAGAGAAGAAAGTATCCAGAAGAAAGATTTGTCGCATAAGTACTGCTGAGAGGGTAAGGGAGACAAGGACATTGGATCTGGCAAAATATTGGCCATGAGTCATGGGGCTGATGCAAACAAAGTGAAGTAGGCTGTGGCAAGAATGGGAAGGAGGAAATGGAGACAGGCCCTCTTTCAAGAAGTTGTGCTATAAATAGATCAAAGAAAAGAGGTGCAAGTTATACATCAGGGGAAGGTAGTTTTATGATGGGGACAGAGGTCCCACAAAGAGCAGTTAATTGCGTGTTACTGGCCTTTAAATAGGAATAAAGACACAGAGGGAGGGTAGGGCATATGAGCAGAGGTGAACAGGCTGGTGCAACTGGTAGAGAGAAATAAGGAAATTCTTGTTGGTTGCATCTGTTTTTTTCTATGAAGTATATAGCAAGGTCATTGGCTGAGAGTGCAGGGGGTAGAATCACCAGAGCTCCTGAGAAAAGATAAGAAGGTGGGAAAGAACTATCTTAGGGAATATAATGAAGAATTTATTAGGAATATGTAATCAAAGGGTTTTTGGTCAGCTTTGAGTGCTGATAACTGAGATGTGCAGTTGGTTACAAAGTGACATGAAGTAACAATGAAGAAGTGTTATCATCCAATTATTACCCTTACTGGCTGAAAGCTAATAAAATCCAGGCACCTGGGTGTAAGCAACTGATGCGCAGTAAAAGAAAAGTCATTCTGCCGTTTTATAACTTCATAGTTCTGTTCTGTTTATGTTTGATTCTGTGCCCGTGTCTAAACTAGGCTAGAGAGGTAAATGAAATACTCTTTCTAAGTCTAGTTTTGTTTTTTGTTTTTTTTTGTTTTTGTTTTTCAGAGTAGCCCTGCACTGGAAAACTGGAAGTCCATATCATACAAAACACCCTCTTTACTGCATTTAAACTCAGATCTAAATTCAGTTAAGACATTCAGTAATGTAACATGAGAACACAGTGAATTTCTCCTTCAGAGGTCACAAGGACCTTCAGTGTTAATATCACACAGATGTAGAATTTGAGGGCACAGCTATCTTCCCTCCTACCCATAACATATGCTAGGTGAAAACTACAAGATTACTGTACAACTTTAGTAGGGGAAGAGGTAAAAAAGGGAATTAATATTAATAACTAGATGAATGTCCACAGGGGCCCAGGAAAGACCGCTTGTATATTCGGCAGGGAAATGAAAACTAACATGATCACTTTGATATTTAAACAAAAGAACATGACTTTTTAAAATGAGATCAAATGCAAATATTGATACTTTTCATAGGCTGTATTAAAATATAATAGTTCTTTGCAAAATTCTTTCATGCCATAAGATCAAAGACACAATGTCAAAGCACAGGGTTACAAAGCTCAGGAATGCCCATGCGAAAAACTTAGAGAAGTCAACATACCTTAAACAAGCTATTTTTTTTTTTTTACACTAAACATTAATGGAGATTGGACAAGCAGAATAGAAATGTACCAGACAAAGGTTTCAACATCAAATATACACAGGTTGTTTCATAAACCAAGAAAATTAATATAGCAAAGGAACTGTGCATATACAAGGTGAAGAGATATTTTTAGATAAAGAAGTGAAGTACATGAGGATTTTAATTGTAAAGTCAAAGTTGTAGAAAATTTGAACAAAAAAATAAATGCAAGCACAATACTGATTTACTCCTCTCCTGCTATTTTCCAACAGAAACATTTCTTTTTTTTTTTTAATTTTATTTACTCTCACTTTTATTTATACTCACTCTCACAGAGAGAATGAGCACAAGTGGTGAGAATGGCAGGCAAAGGGAGAGGGGAGAAGCAGACTCCCTGCTGTGCAGGGAACCCAATGTTCCCTGCTTGATCCCAAGACCCAGGGATCATGACCAGAGCCAAAGGGAGATGCTTAATGACTGAGCCCCTCAAAAGCCCCTCAACTGAAATATTTCTAAGAATATAGACCCAACCTTAAAAGTGTTAAGAGTTAAGTGAGGAAATAAATGGAGTCACAGAAAAAGCTAGCCAACCCCCCAAAAAATAACATTCAAGGAAAAGAGAGAAACCTTACTATAAATCGTCTTAGGGTTAAATTACATTTCAATAAATTAATAAAATGCTTTGCTTAAATAAAATATTAGATACATGGGCAGGCAGAAGGCATGAAAAGTTTTGTTTTTTCCCAGAGATATTGTTTTATAATGATATTTGTTCTTGTTTTAAAAATGATTTTTATTTATTTATTTGAAAGAAAGAATGAGAGCATGAGAACAGCAGGAGGGGCAGGGAGAGTGACGAGCAGACTCCTCCCTGAGGGCAGAGCCCAATTCTGGGCTCCATCTCTTGACCTGAGTCAAAATCAAGAGTCCGCCACTTAACCGACTGATCCACTCAGGTATCCCATGATGATATTTCTTCTGATAGGAATTGGCTATAAAATTTTCACAGCTGAATGAACGTGTGCATTCTGGGAACATGGGACCTATTAGGAGACTGGAGAAGGAATCTAGGCAAAAAGTGTAATGATGGTGTTATATGTTTGGTCATTTTGAATTTGGCTCTCTAGCCCCTCTGCAAACGCAGAAATGGATGACTGATTTTTAAGTACGCTATTCCCGGCAGACTAATCAAAGTTGACAATGAAGCTATTCTTGAAAATCATGTATTTTTTTAACTAACAGTGGGAAATTTGTCCTTCTTCCTTTTACCTCTCATTCTTGCTGCCATGGGATTTGTGCCCCTGACACAGTATTCACTCAGTTATATACTACTGCAGGCTCTGCATTCCAGAGACCCAAGACAAGAGAAACAATGAAACCAAAACATGGTCTTTGTACCCACTAATAAAGTATATAAATGTGTGGGGATATTGGCCCAAAGAGAGAGAGAGAAAGCAAAAAGAAACACTCTAGGGGCGACTGGGTGGCTCAGTGGGTTAAGCCTCTGCCTTCAGCTCAGGTCATGATCTTAGGGTCCTGAGATGAAGCCCCACATCGGGCTCTCTGCTTGGCGGGGGGCCTGCCTCCCCGTCTCTCTCTGCTGGCCTCTCAGTCTGCTTGTGATCTCTCTCTGTAAAATAAATAAATGAATAAATAAAATCTTTAAAAAAAAAAAAAGGAAAAAAAAAGAAGCACTCTAGGAATGAGAAAGGAAATATCACTAAACACTGGAAATTTATAAACTTAGAAATAAAAAAAGAATACTACAAAAAAGATAATGCTGATGAACTGGAAAACCCAAGACAGGGAAGGGTTTCTTAAACAAGATACCAAAAGATAAAGGGTAAGATTAATGAAATAAACTTCATTAAACTTAGAAGCTTCTTTTCATCAAAAGATACTATAAGCTAAGCCACTGACTAGAGGACCATGTTTAAAATATACAGAACTGACAACCCAGAATTCATAAACTTTCATGAATCAATTAAGAAAAAATTCAGCCTACTACAAAAATGGGCAATTGACAGAAACAAATAATTAACAGAGGAGGAAGCCCATAAGCCAATAAATACGTATTAAGCAGTCCTATCTCTTTAGTAGTCACTTTGCATCCATCCGATTGCCAAAACTAAAAGGTCTGACAACCTGCTGAAACTGTGGACCGAAGAGAATTCTTAAACTCTCTTGATGGGAGTATAAATTTATACAAGATATCTGAGAATAATTGGGCACCATCTGGTAAAGCTGAATGTGGGTGAATTCTATAACCCAGTATAGCCATTCCTGTGTATCCATCCCTTGACAAGGGTTTTTCACTGCAGCACAAGATCTTGACTGTGGCTGTCTATGTGGAGAAAGGAAGAAATACAGGTCTAAACTGAGATACATAGTAGTCTTTGATTCTTCTGTGATGTTTTATTCCTTAAGCTGGGTGTTGGATATGTAGTCCTCCCTTATGTCATTACCTATGCTTTTTGGTTTGTCCAAATTTTTTCATAAAATTTAAAAAATAATAATTACTTACCAAGCTGTCCACATCTATGCTGGAGTTTACAGCCCATTGCAATGTACCCATGATATTCATGGCTAACGTTAGAATAATACCAACTGTTCCTACTCCTTCACCTATAGGTGGGGAAAAAAATATAAACAGGCTTTATGTTATTTCTCTCTGCTGTGAACCTCTTTATGCTGCTCCTAGGGCATGCATCATATTAAAGTTACATTCCAATTTTGTGCTAATTTTAACCATCTTTCATCTCAGTTCACCACAGTGTCTACCACTAGTAATAATATCTTGCATATAGTTAAGTAATAAAACAATGTTTTAAATTAAAGAGTGACTGGGACTCCCTGGGTGGCTCAGTTGGTTGAGCAACTGCCTTCAGCTCAGGTCATGATCCTGGAGTCCGGGGATCGAGCCCCACATCAGGCTCCCTGCTCAGCGCGGAGTCTGCTCTCCCTCTGACTTCTCCCCTCTCACACTCTCTCTCTCTCTCAAATAAATAAATAAATAAATATTAAAAAAAATAAATTAAAGAGTGACTATTAGGAAAGAGTTGCCCTTTAAAAAAAATGTGTCAGATATTGAAGGGGCTGCTGGTGTCAGGTAAATACCATGGTCATCTCTTCTACTACTCCTCTGTAGGTAAATAATACCTTCAAAGTCTACAATGGGCAATGACAAAAAACTTCTATGTCTGGATGAGGTCCTCCACAAAGAAGTCAAAAGCACGAGGGCACCTGGGTGGCTCAGTTGGTTAAGTGACTGCCTTCAGTTCAGGTCATGATCCTGGAGTCCCGGGATTGAGTCCCGCATGGGGCTCCCTGCTCAGTGGGGAGTCTGCTTCTCCCTTTGACCCTCCCCCCCTCATGCTCTCTCTCTCAAATAAATAAAGTCTTAAAAAAAAAAAGTCAAAAGCAGGAGAAAGGTTTGAGCAGCATCTGTTAGATGATTAGATAGGTCTCCTGCCTTTGTGAGGAGAACTTTCTCTACTAATCAGACACTTTGGGGTACAAAGTGGACTTAGGGTTTCATGAGGAAGTCAAAACTCATGGGTCTGCCATTGAGAAAAGGAGAAAACTGCCTTTTATATTAAAAAAAAAATGACCAGTTTGCTTAAGTGTTTATTAGAATACATAGCTTCTATGTGTGGGGCTGGAGAGGACCACTAATTTATGACTGTAAAAATTTTCTAACAGAAAAGTTTTTAAAACTTTAGGTTATCAAGTCTCCATTGAGAGTCAGTCCTGGCAAGTGTACTATAGGATAAGATCATTGCTGGGTTCTAAAATTGGGGGAAGTAATTTGTCCTATTATTATTATTATTTTTTTTTTTTTAAGATTTTATTTATTTATTTGACAGACAGAGATCACAAGTAGGCAGAGAGGCAGGCAGAGAGAGAGGAAGGGAAGCAGGCTCCCTGTTGAGCAGAGAGCCCGATGCGGGACTCGATCCCAGGACCCTGAGATCATGACCTGAGCCGAAGGCAGCGGCTTAACCCACTGAGCCACCCAGGCGCCCTGTCCTATTATTATTAATTGAAATTTTTTCTTCCACATTTCCTCTGACAGAAGACAAACCATACACAGTAGGCATGTGCTTTTAATACTAAATCATTTATTCCAAATAGGTAAGATTTATCAGAACCCCAGTATATTACTCATTCTGAAGGTTAAGATGAGAGTAAGATAAAATTTTAAAAATAACAAGAATAAATAATATAATATTTATGGGTATTGGGGCACCTGGGTGGCTCAGTGGGTTAAAGCCTCTGCCTTCGGCTTAGGTCATGATCCCAGGGTCCTGGGATCGAGCCCCGCATCGGGCTCTCTGCTCAGCAGGGAGCCTGTTTCCTCCTCTTTCTCTCTGCCTCCTTGTGATTTCTGTCTGTCAAATAAATAAATAAATCTTTAAAAAAAAAATTATGGGTATTTAGTAGGAACCAGCACTATACCAAGTGTTTTATACAAATTATCTCATTTAATACTCACCCAAACTATATGATAGATAGGTACTAAATACATGTGTATTTACGATATGAGGAAAATGAGGGCCTTAGAGAAGCTAACTAGTATATACAAGTTATCATAGCTGAAGACTAGGAGAAGCAGGATTGCTATTCATCAGGTGGCTAACATTCACTCTGGCTTAGAGTTTGACTGACTGGTCCTGAACTAAAGTGATCTGTCAATGCTTTGACTACCGCCCTACTATATCAGGACTTAATCAGATCCTTAACCACGATTTTACAGCACATGACACACTGTTAACAAATCTTCATCCATTCAGCCCTCTTTGATCTTGTTTCAAATAACTTAAAGGAAAATTTTTAAAATTCTGAGCCTAAGAAGAAAACTGACTATAGTACTAAGAATTTTAGTTCATTTGCCTGCTCACTTATATTCATCACAGAGAGTCATTTCCCACTGCGAGTTGAGAGAATGATGGATGTGAGGAACCCACTCCTCTCACAGCAGTCAAGCTGAGCCTGTTTTCTGTTCTTTCTAGTACTCTGTACCTGGTCAAAGGAACGCTGCTGTTAACTCAAGGGGCCATAGGCAGTCACTGTGGCACAGCTCTGGTTCACTCAGAAAACCAGTCATCCGAGAGAGAGACAGAATACAGGAAGCAGCTACAGAGGACTACACTCAGGCAGCACCCAGCCACAAGAGATGAGGACGTCTCCTCTGTTCCCTCTGGAGACCCAGCATGCTCCTGCCCTGGGCTTCACGGGACCCTCCTGGGATTCCAGCCTGTGCTTCCTTCTGTTGGAGAAGGATTCTATTTCTAACAACTGAACAATCCCTCAGATTCGGCAGGTGCTCTAAATCTGTCTACTGTCGCATGTATAAGCTATTTCAACACTTCTAGCTCAGTTAATTCAGCTTCTTAACTTAGAAGAACTCATTTGTTCATACAGAGTTTCATTGTACTTATGGTGAAAAGTTCCGTGTATTTCACCCAAAGATCTTAAAATTCAAGATCTTAAAATTCAAGACATTATTTTTTAAGAATATGGTACTTCTGGGCACCTGGGTGGCTCAGTCGTTAAGCGTCTGCCTTCAGCAGGGTCATGATCCCACCCTCCTGGGATCAAGCCCTGCATCAGGCTCCCTGCTTGGCGGGGAGCCCGCTTCTCCCTCTCCAGCTCCCCCATGCTTTTCTCTCTGTTATAAATAAATAAAAATCTTAAAAAAAAAAAAGAATATAGTACTTCTATCTAAGTTATTCACTTCTGTGGTAGTTTTCCATCATGTAAAATTCACATTAGGATAGTGAATTGCACAACTGGTAGTAAAAAGAAACAAATTTATTAGGGTGGGGGCATTTTGTGTGCGTATGTGTATAAACAGGGATGTTTCTTTCCCCCATTCAGAGAGCACTTGAATAAATGAAATCTATAATTTTTGACACCAGGATGCTTTACCAATATGAGAGTCAAAAGATGATTTTTTTCTTTCAATCACAGATTTGTTATCTGACACTCTCTGTGTCTGTTTTTCAAACTGTAAAGCTAAAATAATAGAGCTCTCATTCAAAGAAATTATTTGTCCCACAAAAAATGAATTTTCAGATTAATAAACTCCCTGCAAAATCTGTTTAAAGGTATCTAAAATGTTCAACCAATGAGAATGTAGCATTTTGGGGTTGACAAAGTTTTAAATTAAATGGTCAATTCGATAGTTAACAAATTCATATTACCTGTTGTTAAAATGGAAATGAAGGTAACAGCAATGAAGAATATGACAAAAATAATTTCCATTCTCATTTGGAACCAGCGCAGTGTGGACAGGTACAAGAACCAGTTGGCAGTATGTAAGTTCAGAGCCTTGTGAAATAGAGTTTCAAAGTAAGGTTGACGTCCAAAGGCCCGAAGTGTCCATAGTCCTTTCAAGCTTGTGACAAGATGAGTGAAAATTGGACTCCTGCCTGCAAAATAGTCCCATAGAAAACAATGCAAATGATGTAGCGACATAATGCAAATTCTTACTACCAGGTACCTGAAAAAGATTAGCTTAAGGAAGAGTAATCATTCACCAAAATCATTGATTAGATGTTTTTCATACTGGTGCCATACTTTGAATAGTTGTCTTTTTTTAATCTTAAATGAATTAGACTCCTTTGTTACTTGGCCACCATGGATGGGAGCTTATTATAAAATCAATACCATGTTTTATTTATATTTCTTGGCTACACTAGCTAATCCTAAATTTTAACAATTTATTTATTCCAAATTAATCACTGCTGAGAGAAAATGTTTTTTGTTTTTTTTTTAAGACAATTTATTTAAGTTTCTGTGAGTTCAATTAGATAATAATCTCAGTAGAAACACACTGGGTATTTAACTCTGAAAATGCACCAGCAGCAATGCTATTACTGAAAAATGTGCTTCCCAAATAGCTCAAACAGTGCTCAGGGGGCACACAAAAAGGTAACCCCCAGGGGAAAAGAAAGGGTATCTGAAAAATTTTATCCAGTGTTGTTTGGGAACCTAGACAAAACTTTAGTAATAGTAGCACTATCATTTTAAAATTTAATTTATATAATTATGCATATTATGTATGAATATCTTACACGCCAGCCCTTCTAAGACCACACACTTGTTTTAAAACCAAAATGAAGTCCCATGGTCATTAACAAACACAATCTATGTGTGCTTTGTAATTTACTGTGTCCTTTTGCATACACCTTCTTATTGTTATATAATGCAAGAGTTTAAAAGCAGGGGAAAAAGTGAGAAAAGTAGGTGAATGATCGAGAATCACAAATAGTCTTTGTGGTCATTTTCCATGGCGAGCATTGTACGTGCAGCTTCATACCTTCAGATTCCAGTTGCTTGAGTTGCTGTGAGGTGTGGAGGAAGTAGGCCCTCAGTATAATGAAAGCTACTATGACGGGCACTGTTGCTAGGAAGATGTAGGGTTGCAAAGCCGAAACTACTGTCACAGCTCCAATCACAATTAGTAACAACTGCAGGATCAGAGAAAGCACTTGGGTGAGTAAATGTTTTCATGTTGCAAAGCATACAAGAGTATGTCAGAGATGTCTTTCTAAAGACCCTTTTCACACTCTGCTCCATTTTTTTTTTTAAGATTTTATTTATTTATTTGATAGAGAGAGTGACATCAAGAGAGGGAACACAAGCAAGTGAAGTGGGAGAGGAAGAAGCAGGCTTCCCAGTGGTGCTGGGAGCCCTGCATGGGGCTCAATCCCAGGGCTCGATCCCAAGACCCTGGGACCATGACCTGACCAAAGGCAGCCTCTTAAAGACTGAGCCACCCAGGCGCCCCACTCTGTTCCATTCTTAACAAGAGGCAGCTAACTTCCTAGTAGGAAGACAGCCATGTGAACATAGTGTTTTTCATAAGTTCTATCAAAATTCAAAATATTTGTCAGGTTGCTTAGAATAACATTCTGAAGTTTTGAAAACACGGTGTTCTTGGATATCAGGAGATTCTCATTTCCCATATGCCTTAAAATGCTGTATGATAAATAATCATAGATGAGTATGATGTTTTCTCCTAGCCTGGTCTTCTTCTAAAATAATGTTTTTTAATTTTGAAATTGTTTTGGCATAAATGTGAAATTTTAGGATTGATTTGTTCAGACAATTTCTGAAAATCAGGCATTCACCTGGGAGCTTTTTGAGTCAGAAAGATCTGGTTTAAGTGAAGACTTTGTCATTTAGACAAGCTACTTAGTTTTTCCAAACACAGTTGACTCATGTTTAAGGTTTTTAAAAATTATATTTAATACAGTTTACTCCCCTCCCAACACTTCTATTCCCACTCCTCAAAATAATTAGAGATGACCTAAAGACTTAAAAAAAGATTTTTGGGATATAGCTGATTTACTTTTATATGTTGTCAAAATGAACTTAGAGCTTTAGTCAAACCCATCAGAGATATCTCTTTACATTATCCACCAAAACACTGGAGCCCTTGGCAGTCTCAGAAACAAGCTAACCATATTGGTGTTCTTCCAAATCAAGTGAAAAGTTTATATTCTCGTATTTCCACATGACACTAAGTCCATACACTTTTTTTGTTTTAAATCCATACACTTTAAAAAGAAAAAAAAGTCTGTTAACATTTGCTCCACAATAACCCATGTGAATAAAATACAAATAAAGTAATGTCACAACAAAGGTTAAAAAAATAAACTTAGGGGCGCCTGGGTGGCTCAGTGGGTTAAAGCCTCTGCCTTAGGCTCAGGTCGTGATCCCAGGACCCTGGGATCGAGTCCCACATCTGGCTCTCTGCTCAGCAGGGAGCCTGCTTCCTCCTCTCTCTCTGCCTGCTTCTCTGCCTACTTATGATCTCTGTCTAATAAAGAAATGAAATCTTTAAAAAAATAAAAATAATTTAAAAAATAAACTTATTAGAACATCCATGTGATAATCAGTGAGCCAGTTCTCTACCAATTTCCATGGGTGACACATGCATATTTCTCCATGATGCAGTGAAATGCAGAACATTTTGGAAGACATCAGTGGGGATAAGGGTATAGCTAACAGCTGCATCTTCTTTGAGTGGATTGTTATTTTCATCTAAAACTTCAGATGATGATCTCTCAATGATACCTTTCTAGGGAAAATGACTCTATGTCTCTAATCAATTCTGCCATACCAGCCCCATACTCATCAGCAAATACTCAGATAAATCTTTACTGTGCCAGTGACTGGCCCAAGTACACATGATGACTCAGTAATCTAAGGACAGTCTTCCTTCTCCATTCTTGCCCTACAAATGCCACCAATACAATGAAAAGGCCCCAAAGACCCTACTTACTTACTTGTCTTACTAACAAGACTTCTCAATGACAAACCACAGTTTTTTAACCAAAGACATTTATTTTCCAGAAATAGGATCTTTGCAGGGTGGGGAGAAAAATTAAGCTCCAAGCACAATTAACTAGGGAATATGATTTAATTAAAATGGACCATCACATTAAGTACCAGTATGTCTAAAAGACAAAAGCTCTTGCACTGGCGTAATAGAAACATTCAACGACTCCATTAGGATCGGGATCCTTCATTTGCTGTTGACAGTTGTAAACAGCACTGTGTTTGTTTGGCTTGTGCTATTTTTACCATATAATTCCAATTTGGTGCTGTTGGATTATAATATTAGTTATAGAAAGTGATGGTTCTGTTTTCATGATTGCTGATAGGCTAGAGATTCTTAGGACTGAAAATGCAACTATGTTACAATAGAATAGGTAGAACTGGGTAGACAGACTACCCAAGATGTCATAGAGAAAAACGAGAAAGGTGGGTACAGGTGGAAATTATGAAACAGTCACAATATAAGTTTCCAGCAATTAGAATGATCCTGAACATAGCTCAAACTAAGACATAAGAGAAAAAGAAGTCTAAACACTGAGAAAAACAATTCTATTCGCTCCATAAGAGGCCATCCTTAGGAACTGAGATCAGAAGCTAATAATTTAGCACTGGGGCTTAACTAAAGGCACTGGTATAATATATTTGATATTATCATTACAAAAGACACGTTAAATTCTGTTCTAGTTTTTAATTCACAGTGGATAAGAACCCAATCATTTTAGACCAGGTGTATTCATGAGACGACAACAAAATAAATAGAAGGAATTCAAGACAAGATGAAAATACGAACACAGAATTCTAATTCCTAATCATCCTTACCCAAATCCTAAACTTCTTCAGGAAAAAAAATTTTTTTCAACAGATAGTAAAGCCTGCAAGGCACCATCCATTCATGGTCCCAGGAATTAGGCAGCACATTTTCACCCCCTTAACCCAGCTCAAAATCATTCCTGTTACTGAAGGGCACCTACCACTGCCCGGGAAACTAGAGTGGGTAAGAGTGAAGGATTACTCTGAAATCTGCAGTAAGTTAATGAATGGAGATAGATATATAAATAAATGCCTATTTAAAACAAGGAGATGAATACCAGGTTTGAAATTTAATCCATAAATGAATTTTTAAATAAGGTATTAATGGGATTAATAGAATGAATGATGGGGGAAGATGTGAAAGACACAGAAGAAATCAATGTAAGTAGGGCTCTGTGGAATCATATATTAGGATAAGAGAGAAGAAATCTAAAGACCTAAATGTTTTAAGGCTGAAAAGAGAAGATTTTGGTATTTTAAAATACACCAGCTTCTATTTAATAAAAAAGAAAATCATTCACCCAAACAGGGAGATAAGTAGGATGTTAAGACATGGTTTTTCTCTGTCTCACAAATATACCTGATCTAAAATGAATTGTTTCTTACCCACTCTGAATTCGAAACTAGGACAGGATTTAAGGTTTCTTTGTGTAACAAGAATATCAACTATATTAAACCAGTGCTTTTAGTTTTGCACACACTGCTAAAATTATTAGCTTCTGACCTCAGCGCCTAAGGATGGCCTGAGCACATGCGTCAATATGGGCCATTTCCAGTATGCTAATGTGAGGCGAAGAAGTTCAGTACTGAAAGTGACCATCATCAGATTTATCTACCTTATTTTATGGGTTAGAAATAGAATCCAGACCTTCCATTTCCACTATACAATGTTCCAATCCAGAAAGCAAATTTACTAGAACATTATTAAATGTTGGAAAAAAAGAGTAAACAGAAACTAATTTTTAAAAGGTATGCCTTATTCTGAGCAAAAATCTGTTCCTGGAATGTTCTGAATTGAATAAATTTCTTTAATATGAACATAATTAATATAACCAGAGAAGCTCACAATCTAGACAAGTTTTTTATAATAAAACTGTGATGAATGACTGATTTTTTTTTTAAGATTTTATTTACTTATTTGACAGAGAGTGAGCAAGCACAAGCAGGGAGAGTAGCAGAGGAAGGGGGAGAAGCTGGCTCCCCACTAAGCAAGGAGCCTGATGCAGGGACTTGATCCAAGGACCCCAGGATCATGACCTGAGCTGAAGGCAGACACTTAACCGATTGAGCCACCCAGGTACCCCGAATGACTGATTTTTTTTTAAAGATTTTATTTATTTATTTGACAGAGAGAGATCACGAGTAGGCAGAGAAGCAGGCAGAGAGAGAGAGAGGGAAGCAGGCTCCCTGCTGAGCAGAGAGCCCGATGCGGGACTCCATCCCAGGACCCTGAGATCATGACCTGAGCCGAAGGCAGTGGCTTAACCCACTGAGCCACCCAGGCGCCCCCCAAATGACTGATTTTTAAATAAAATCAAAACTAACCAGATTTTCCTGCCATTTGGTTATTATATATTATGTTTCATGTGAAGCCCTCTTATAAATAAAATAGGGAAATTAAATAAATAAAAGAGCCCTTCCAAATTACTTGTGAAACCACAACAAATGAATCGAAAAAACATTAGAAGTTGAAGAAAAACTGTTCACATTGCCTTAAACAGAAAGGATCTCAGACCCATTGCCATGTTTCTAAAAAGTGTTAATTTATAAAATAAAGACTAAAAAAACTTTTTGTCCCACAGTATTTCTGAAGCAAGCTTCACACTGATTCAGAAAATAATAAACTACTAGAATAAAAAAAAAATTATCGAGGGCCAATTTGTGAATCATGTCAAGATGTCCATGCTCCAGTTTGTACCTAATTTAATAATACTATATTTGGGACCAGTCCATTACACTCCTAGAATGAGGAACACATCAACTGCATTTAAAGAAAGACATGGGACATGCTCTTTCAAATGTATGGCCCCAAAGCATCAGTAAAAGAATTCCAGCAGCAATTACTGAGTTATATCTTTAAACAGAGAAACTGAAGGAAATCCAAAATGCTCACGTGGAACAGTTAATATGTTTAATTGTGCCAATCATTGCAGATGAGGCAAACTGACAATCTGGTTTTTCTGCACCTGCCAATGTCAGTTGTGTATACACACAAATGTGGTAGCCCTTATTTTGTTTTACAGGTCTTCTCTATAAACTATTATTATGGGGAAGGAGGAAGAGAGAATGACTCATTATAAGATGGGCTGTAATGTTCCAGCTGTCTCTCCAAGGAGATCATGGAGACTGTGCATTTGCTTGACCTAAGCCACACAGGAAGCTGTTTTCAAACCTGGTCCAATAGCCAAGGTCATTAACTCTCAACATTCCTTAAGTCCTGCCACTCATAGAGTCCTAATATGCATCCCCTAAGTCACCTTCATCTCCATGTTTTCCTTTTCTTCTCATTCTCACTTTCAGTCAATCATCACACCCCAGGGATACACGCTCAGAGCCAGGCAGCCCTGGCGGCCTCTTCAGATCTGTCACCCAGGGACGGTCCTCACTAGGGCCCTTTCGCCTCTCATCTGCTTGGAAATGTATCCGTTCTTCTGTCCCTGTATTATGGTCCTTACTGTGAGGATGCTGGCTAGCCAATCTGGGCCATTATCCATTATTATTGGATAAGATTGGTTGAAACTGTAGCCCATCAAGGAATAGCTCTTTATTTTTAACATGGGCCCCTTGGAGACAGATGACTTCCATAATACAGTAATGCCGATTCAAGAATGTCATACTTTGTAGACAGTGATTTGGGGAAAGATGGTCTATTATATCTTTCAAAGCATTCCCAAGCACACGGCTATTATATCTAAATGTGGAATTGCCTTAGGTTTGGATCCAGTAAACAGTTCTGACTTATCACTGAATTTACTAAATTTATGCCCGTTTTGAAGACTTGATATTGACAGAATTAACACAGTAGATAGGATTTCAACTCTCAAAAGAAAAATAAGCAAAACTAATTTACCTCTTTTTTTAATTGTTTTTAAAAGTATGACAAATGTAAAGATACTTAATAATTCTTATTTTTACAAACCTGGACGAAGTCAAATATGGTAAGGGGCAGAAGATCATCCAAAATTGCTATGTCTTTGGAGAATCTATTAAGAATCCCACCTATAATATAAAGGAAGATAAATTCCACAAAAAAAAACCAGTAATCTTGAAAAGAAAAATAAATATTTGATCAACCTGGATCACAGCAGAAGCATTCAGAACTCAAGTAAGGATCAGCATGTAATAAGATAAATAAGAAATCAGAAAAGTTTAGTGTTGTACAAAGCAACTGTGCTCCACTTATGGTCTCCTACTTTTAAAACTTCATAAAATGCAGACTAAGGTAAGATTCATCCTACTACTACCATCTCACACTTGCAAGCCTGAATTTAATGATAATTTACCAGATATGCTATCACGATTCCCGTATATCTCTATTCCATAATGTGTGGCTCTCCCTCTCCTCTGGCTTCTACACCTTACTGACATACCTAACCAGAACCCATGGTTACTCTTAATTTCTGCCTGCCTGTTATGTGGACCTTCTTTGTCATGTTCTCTCTTTCCACCCTCCTTACTGGCAATCTAAGCTTTAGCCTGTCTTCTGAATTCCAGACTCATGTTTATAAATCTGATAATGTTTCCCTTCAATGAACAAAAAATATATATGTAGTGTGTACTATGTGCCAGGCATAATGCTAGGCACTGAGATAACAGGTGAATAAGCCATGCTCCTTGCCCTTAAGGAATTCATTGTCTAGGTGCAGTTAAAGACACAATTAGATAAAACATCATACAGTACAAAGAAAGTGATATTGAATCTTATCTTATTGAATCTTATCATCCAACCCCCTCATTATCTGCATGATAAAGTCCAAAATTCGTAGTTTAATATTTAATGCCACCAAAAGTATGTTCCCCATAATCTCTCATATTTACCTTTTTTTTTTTTTTTTTTTTGGTGAGAACATTTAAGTTTTACTCTCTTAGTAAATTTCAGTTATATTACATAGTGTTTTCAATTATAGTCAACATATTATAGATTAGCTCCTCAAACCTTATTTATCTTACAGGGCAAGTTTTTGCCCTTTTACCAACCTCTATAGTGGTGTCAAAAAATACTTTAAAAATATGTTCAGGATTTATTCTTCCACTTCCACCAAAAGAAAGAAAGAAAGAAAGAAAAAAAAAAGAAAACCTTAGAGCAAATTTATTTGATCATCTTTCAACAGTTACATGAAACTAGATTATTCTACCTCATCAAAAGACTTCATTAATAAAAGAATTTTATATTTTCCTTGGTCACTTCAAATCTTTTCTTTTAAATAATACTATACATTGACAATAACCTGAAAATGGGGCTAGACCAAATATCTGAATCGAGAAGGACAACTAACCCAGAAGGCCTGTTTCTGTTGCTACACTCCCATCAGCAACATGTTTAGCTAAGACAGAAACACGAGGAGCAGCAATGTCTGATAGCCTACATCATCTAAGAAATGTGTGTGCCAGTCAGAAGGAAGATGCTTCCATCAAAAGTCAATGTTGCTGCTAAAAAAACAAAGAAATCATAGGACCTTTTGATTGTGGATCAGCAGTATCATTTTGTATACCTAGTCAAATACCTGCTTTCAATGCGTTGAGGGTTGACATAGGTGCCTGAAGAACAGCATGTAACATTTTGTGGTGTAAAATTTTCGACACTGTGATTAGAGTATGCACCAGTGGTAAACCTCTGAAGAATCCCAGTGCAAGCAAAGTGTCTGCTACTCCCACATAAATATAAAACACATAATATGTGCTGGTACTGGTGAAGATCACTGTGTAACTGCTATTCATGCTCTGAGTACTATTCCCTTTGTCTTGAGAAGCTGTACTGCAACGCAAAAACAAATCATTACTTGGCATCCAAACTCACCCACTGCATTTCCAATACATGTAGATAAAACTGAACTTGAGTCTGAAGAAACACACATATTTCATTAGCATGCGTTATGCCTTTGATCTCAAGGACTTACTACTACAATGAAGTAGAGTACATTTTTTCACCACTGAAACATAAAATTGACCGTTACTAATCAGTCTGAGGAAATACTAAATGTAAAATGTCCCTTTCAAGATCTGTATTGCATTTTATGGAAGCTAAACATAGCTAAGTCCTTTGGAAACTGGCAAATAGCTGCCCAAACTGCGTATGCTCACAATTTACACAAGAGAACTTAATTTTCCATTTTTATAGTACTATGGGGAAAGGAAGTACCACGGATATTACAATATTTAATAAGACCCATAGAATCAATAGACCAAAATACAATCTGCAATAAGAAATGGAATACTCACTTTTTAAGTAGCCACAACACAACCAGAGAAATAGCCACCTGGAATAAAACAATACACACTTGATTTTCTTTCAATGTCTCTATCTATTCCTCCTGTATCCACCTCTAATGCCACCACCACCAAGAATAAAATACACACAATCTCATTTTCCTTTGCTTTGCTTTCCTGGGTCTAGCAGCTGCAATAATTGTTCTAGAAATTATTATTTGTGGTGATAACATGTTAAGTTAATAGAATTCAAATTTTACTGTATTAAATACTTTGCCTTTTCTCTCCATCATTCAACAGGAACTATTCATGGAATCTCGCAGAGGAGCTAAGATTATAGTAAAATTATTTAAATAATAAACTTTGTTCCTTCTAAAGAGACTAATAACCTACTGGAAGATCATTTATTTAGTTAGTTGTCATAAATAATTTCATTTATTGCAATGGATGAGGGACTAATTCTAATGAAACCAATTATTGGAAAATATATAAATATTTATGAAAATTAATTAAAAGTCTCAAGAGTGCATCTAAAATATTTCAAGAATTATAAAACTCAACATCCTCAGAACAAAAAATCCCATTTAAAAATCGCCAGAAGATATGAATAGACATCCAGCTGGCCAACAGACACTCAAAAAGATGTTCATCATCACTTATCATCAGGGAAATGTAAGTCAAAACCACAATGAGATATTACCTCACACCCATCAGAATGGCTAAAATCAGTAACACAAGAAATAATAGGTGTTGGCGAGGATGTGGAGAAAAAGGAAGCCTCGTGCACTATTGGTGGGAATGCAAACTGGGAATACAAACAGCCACTGTGGGAAACAGTATAGAGGTTCCTTAAAAAGTTAAAAATAGAACTACCCTACATCCATTGATTGCCCTACTGGATATTTACCCAAAGAATACAAAAACCCTGATTCAAAGGAATACATGCACCCATATGATTATAGCAGTGTTATATATAATGGCCAAGATATGGAAGCTGCTCAAGTGTCCACTGACTGATGAATGGATAAAGAAGATGTGGTGTACACACACACACACACACACACACACACACACACACAGAGGGAATATTATTTAGTCATAAAAAAGAATGAAATCTTGCCATTTGCAATGACATGGAAGGAACCAGAGAGTATAATGCTAAGTGAAGTTAGTCAGAGAAAGACAAATACCATAGGATTTCACTCATTTGTGGAATTTAAGAAACAAAACAAATGAGCAAAGGGGAAAAAAGGAGAGAAACAAACCAAGAAACAGACTCTTAACTACAGAGAACAAACCAACGGTTACCAGAGGGGAGGCAGATGGGGGGATGGATGAAATAGGTGATGGGGATTAAGGAGTATACTTGTGATAAACACTGGATGATTAAGATAAAAACTTAAAAACAAACAAATTAAAATTAGAAAAAGATCATTCATCCAAAAAAAAGTCTCAACAGTATGAAAATTCAGTTTATTATAAATTCAGTTTGTATAAAGACAAAACATCCACTTTAGGTGAAAATATACACTAACTAGTACTACTCAGACTTTCCCAAGGTGGAAGCTTTTGTCTAAGGAATAAATATTCTATACCATAACTGAAAAAATAAAATTATTTTAACAACTGTGATGTTTTTAGTTCCTTCAATATTTAAGAGATCTGCACTCAGTTCTATTTCAATTTGCTATTCTATTCTACTAAACCCTCTGGACAATCTTCTGCTAATGCCATCACAATTGTGATACTAGAAATGACTATGATTATACAATTCTCCCCAAATTAACTTTACCAAAGACCTAATAGCAAAAAACCAAGAAACTGTGAGTAAAATTATCTGAAAATTAATACTACATAAAAATTAATAGAGAAGAAACAAATATACTTGGTATAAGAAGTCTCAAGTGTTCTTTCATACTCAAAGTATCTAACAGTACTATATAAAAATGTATAGAGAACATTTGGGATTAACTAAGAAATTATGCTATAAGGTTCTGTATTTTAAAGAGGTGTACAGGATGCCTGGGTGGTGCAGTCAGTTAAGCATCTGCCTTTGGCTCAGGTCATGACCCCAGGGTCCTGGGATCCAGCCCCCACATCAGGCTCCCTCCCTCTCTCCTCCCAACTTGTGCTCTCTCTCTCATTATCTCTGTCACTACCTCTATCTCCCTCTCAAATAAATAAATAAAATTGTTTAAAAAAAAAGAGGTGTATAAGTTGTAGTTTAATTCACATTATCAGTATAATAATGAAACATCTAATGTTACCATTCTTACTTTCTTCATTGTACACATAGCCTCCATGCATTGCATTAGTAAAGAAGAGAAAAAAATAATTCCTGTTTCCTTGAAATTTAAGAAAATTCAAATTGACAAGAAAAAAGGCAATAATCTGGCTATTTCAAAAGTCTGTGTTCCAGTACAAATGCTTTCCTATTTCCTAAGATTAATAAAACCACTCAAGAACCTAGGTAAGGGTATACTTCTGAGTCACTCTTTGGTTATTATAGCCCCTCTTTGTTCCAATTAAAGAAATATTGACACTCCAATTAAAGCAGTGTCAATATTTCTGGCATTGCCAACATTCTTGGGATAAGAATAAATCCCAGAAACAAATACTTTATAATATTTAGTGATGAACAATAAAGAAAGCAGTTTTCCAAAGAACTGGTCTAGTCAACATAATATAAAGTTATTTCCTGGCTGTTGTGAATAGAGACCACTAGTAGATAGAGACACAGAACTTCCACCGCAAACTACTTTTGTTTACTGAAACAAAAACACTTCCAAGGACTTGATATAATGATATAAGTACAAATATTTGGGGCATAATAGAAACAATTGATTAAGCAAGTTCTATCATTTCATTTCAAAATGTTTCAAAGTTCATGCAGCTTTTGATAGAGTGAGAGTCCTGGGTTGATAAAAAGGAAAAGCAAAATGCCTTTATTATTTTTTTTTTGAGGGATATAAACTTTAATCCGTATTACCTAGGAAACAGTATAGTCTAAATCAGCAATGCCCAAAAGAAATTTCTACAATGATTTCTACTATATCTGCATTGTTCAATTTTGTTGCCACTTATCACATGGGAAACTTGATCACTGGAAATGTGGCTAGTATATGTGACCGAGAAACTGAATTTTAAATTTCATTTTATTTTACTTAATTTCATTTAAAATTTATATACTGCTGGTGGCTACTGTACTGGACAATGCATGTATAGATTATAATAATTATAGGGCTGCAGACAGTATTTATTACACATCCATGTAATAATCTGATGATGGCATCTCTGCACTCAAAATCTGATGATGGCATCTCTGAGGACTGCTCCATGGATTATCAAGATGATGATTCATGAACTGTGCAAATGACCCCAACATGAAAAAGAAGTAGCCAGTACTGGGGTCCCTGGGTGGCTCAGCTCGTTGAGCATCTAACTGGTCATGATCTCAGGGTTGTGGGGCTGAGTCTGCCTCAGGCTCTGTGCTCAGTGGGGAGTCTGCTTGAGATTCCCTCTCTCCCTCTCCCTCTGCCCCCAACAATGCTCTTTCTCTCTCTCTCTGAAATAAATAAATAAATCTTAAAAAAAAAACCAACAACACACATTTGGAAAAAGCAGATTACATGTCATGTAATGTAGGGTAAAGTTAGAGAATCCAAACCAATTTATTCTACAAGTTTTTAGATACACAGGATTCAGATCTACTCCTAAATCACACAATGAGATCTGTACATAAATGAATACCTATTAAAATACAACTGTTATTCTGAGTTGTTACCAAAGGAGCACAGCATTATAAGTGTTCAGCTAACATAATGCACATCAGTACATTAGTGCATTCCACCCATGAGTTCTATTTTGTTCACTATCCACACAGCACACAATATAAACAAAGAATTGTATAATTGGAAGAAATATGCGTTGAAGGAGTAAATGGCTGCATGAATGGAAGGCAGTAGTGGCAAAGTGACACCTTTTCAAATCATGCCCCAAAACATAGATCCATGCTAGTAAAGCTGCATTAAAAGGATTATTATTAATCAGTTACAGAAGAATTCCTATGGGAGTATATTACATGTCTATTTTACTAGTAATATAAGGCTACTCAAGGCTTCCTTCTTAACAAAGAGAAGATAAATCATAAAAGAATAGGATACAGCAGTACTCTGGCACATTTCTTAAAAATTACAGAATGAAGGGGCACCTGGGTGGCTCAATGGGTTAAAGCCTCTGCCTTCAGCTCAGGTCATGATCCCTGTGTCCTGGGGTCGAGCCCCGCATTGGGCTCTCTGCTCAGCGGAGAGCCTACTTCCTCCTCTCTCTCTCTCTCTGCCTGCCTCTCTGCCTACTTGTGATCTCTGTCAAATAAATAAATAAAATCTTAAAAGAAAAAAAAATTACAGAATGAAAATACTAAGCTTAGGATCTTAAGATACTCCAGTCAACAATACCCTCTGGTTATTATAAGAAGAAGCAGGAAACTGTTTCCTACTCTTCTTTGTATTTCTCTACCTAGTCAGTGAGGACTGTCAAGCAGAAGCACTAGAAAGCCCAACATGATAGAAATCTTACAGCCTGGGGTACCTGGGTGGCTCAGTTAGTTAAGTGGTTGCCTACCACCCAGGTCATGATCCCAAGGTCCAGGGATTCAGCCCCATGTCGGGCTCCTTGCTCATCGGGCAGTCTGTTTCTCCCCCTCTCTCTCTCCCACTGCCCTCCCCCCACTCATCCCCCTCTCTGCCTCTGTCTCTCAAGTAAATAAATAAAAACTTTAAAAAAGAAAGAAATTTTATAGCCTATGCCCCTGGTGCTAATATCAAAGAACTTACAGAAAATATTGCTTTGCAGTAGAAAAAAATCATATAAAAATATAAAGGTAGACTGACTCCCTTATCAAAATAACACATTAATGATATGTGATAACAAACTGCATAAATCAAACTAATTTTTTCAGTTTCATGCTTTGAAGAAATAAGAAAGGGAAACATTTGGAACCAACTCTATAAAATCATAAAATCTAAATTGAAGTATGGCATCTATGAAAACTAAAAATGGATAAATTACGGTCATCAAGGAAGAAATGTATCTTAACCTTTCTTCAGGTTTTCTGATCATGATGAGTATGAGGCTCTAAACAAGGTTTAAAAGAACTAAGCTATCTTCTGGGGTTAGTACCTGCACCATGATGCATACTGAAGAGATTATATCAATGGTAATGAGAAAGGGGCACACTGGTATTAAGAGAGAAGTTTAATCTAAAAGAAGAACCATGTAAATTTTGACTCAAAGAAGGTGACATAATTGTAAACATCAGTGTTTAGCTATATAGCGTGCACATCATTAAAACAATTGTTGTTTGTCTACTATCACACCAAGGTTTGTTAACCAAAATTTTGACAGCCACTTTATTGGCAATGCCCCCAGGATATTGGCCAAAAAACCTCACCATAGTATATCATTTATTGCCTAGAAAATGGCATTATCAATGTCTTTTGTCCATTAAAAAGACATTTTTTTCTGGCAATAACCGGGAGGGCTCCACTAATCATTTACATTCTCTCTTGTAATTTAGTTTCTAACTTAAAGACAAAGGGTCACTGTCTTCATGATTAAATGAGCTAGTAATATTGTATGCAAGTACAGCAGCACAATGCTCAATCACTAATTAGTTAATTAATTATACACCATTTTGAAAGGAGCATTAAGTTAAACTCTACGGAGCTGGATAGGACAAAGATCCTGTAACATAACATAAATCATCACCATATGCAGAGGGGACCATTTTTTTCTTACGTAACTCTATAAATTGGGGACAATCAAGAAATGTGACCTTCCAGTGCAGAGATTTAAATCATTAACAGTTACAAAGGGCTGGTTTGAGATTAAATGTGACACAAGACTAGGTTTCATTCACATTAGTGCTGGTCATTTGGCTTGACTAGCAGAGATTAATGAGGTAAATTTAAAATACATTTCAAAGCAATTTTTGATTCACGCAAGAGTGTCAAATTACCCAACCCCATATTTTTATTAAAGTATAAAAGGGATTATTGAAACTTTCCTTATATCTCAGTTATGGACTTGCCCACCTCAGACTATCTTGAGCTTTATAATAACGTATGACATTAAGGATGTCAATGAGAGCAGCAACCAGCATTGCTCACCATGTGCCAAGCCCTACATTAAATGCTTTACAGCCATGATGTGTCTTAACTCACAAACATGACCTAGGAAGTCGGTACTATTACAATCTCCATTTTGTAGATGAGGATATTGAGGCTCAGAGTGATTAACTACCTTGCTCCATTTCATAGTGTTAACAAGACAGACTGAGGTCACGGCCAAGTGCATGCAATACCAGAGTCGGGACTGTACTACACAACAACTCACAGCAAACCTCCATCTGGTGTCTTAATTTACAAAAGAAGATATATCACCAGAACTCAAGGAATAAATGGAAACAGATGGTTTATCAGTAAAAAAAGTATCTACAACTTTTTGCTATATATATACCTTTTGATATTTAGTTGATCAGGGAGAAGTGTTGATATTCTATGTGGACCTCATTACTGAGGTTAGAAACATCCCAACAATAGGAAAACTCCTGTAGCTATAAGATTGGTTTTCGGTTACATATACATTTACACTGTCTCAGGAGAGGCAGTTCTTCACGTCGGTCATTTCTTCCCTGAAGGCAGTATGGGACTTCATAGATTTAGCTTGTATATTAGGGCGTATCCAGCGGTGACCCCTGGGAAAAATATCTAGGGCAACTAGTCATTCACAGGCTGAATCCAACCCACATGTGTGTTTGTTGAACTCACTTAGTGCTCATTTGCTTGTTTTTATTTAATCAACTATCTACATTTAAAAAATGGAAAGACTTCACAGAAAAAAAAAATCTGGATTTCTATCTTATCTCAATAAACAAAAAGATTTAGCAAAACTGATCCCAGCTTCCCTCATAGCAAGTCCTTGGCTGGTGCCGCGTTTCCCTTGGCCCCATCAGACAACTGGAGGGCAAATGCTCTCCATCCAGCCTCCAAGCCACTTCACCCACAGACATTCTCTGCCAGGCTCCTTCTGGCATTTTGATGGCTTCTCCTCATCTAGAGAGAAGCCTCAGCCACCATCCAGCTTCAAGAATGTCTTACATGGTTGTGTACTGCACGTGCAGCCCCTACTATGCTCTTGGCACTTCCCTCCCTTGTTATTTTAATCTGGTGATGCAACAGACAGCAAGGGTGTAACAAAGAGACCAAGATGGTGCCACCAAAGAGAGACAAATTCTATAAGCAAGGAGATGATGTGGCTCTCTGAAAGGATTACTTAAAATGGTTACTAAGCCATTAATACATATTTATTTCAATTTGTGAAGATAGTCATTTAAAGATGGTGATTCATTACTTGCATATTCAATAATGCAATATGTATAGTCAAGTGAACTTAAAATTGAGTAAAGAATAATTTTCACTGTTTAATTTCAATCCATATAAAGGCATTCTACTTAGAGGTTTTGAACCTCTCTACTAAAAGCTCTTCAACTAGATGATTTAAATATATTTTATATGCTATATATGAAACTATACATATCATTATATAATGTAAAATTATAAATATACACATATATCTAGTGTAGATAGGTACACATTATATATGCATATATATGTATATATCCTTCCAATCTCTTCTTAATGTAACTTTAAATCACAGTAATATTTTACAACAGAAAATTCTTACCTCAGCCAGAAAAATAACTAAGCACCAAATTAGCACAAAAACTAAGCTCTTGTGGATAGTAACATATCGAAGGTATGTGTTCCATGTCGTCACTGGTGGTATGCTTTCAACATCGTCAAAAAAGCACTCCTAACAAAGAGAATCATAGTTATCACAGGGAGAAAACAGAGTTTCACACCACCATTGTGGTTTTATTTGGAATGAATATGTGGAAATAAAGGAACACTGGTATTTGAAGCTAATGAGTTTCATTAAATATGAACCATTATGAATGACCTGTGTGATGTCACTCTATAGCTACTATAATGTCCACTAGAAGAACACAACTTTTTGAAAAATGAGAAATGCTGGAATTTTCAAAATTCTGGAAGTCACTGATGATACAACTGTATTGATTTTAGACAACTTTTACCATTTTAATGTTTAACAGTGACGTCACACCTTTTATCAAATAAATAGTACCATCAAGCTGAAGTTGCCTAGAACTCTCCTTGATTTAACCCATTTCTTCAGGGCTCTGTGGACAAATATAGTTTGGAATTTTGCTGGCTACAGAGGTTTGCCTAGAGAAGCAAAGCCCAGCTGATGTCTGTATGTTCCTCGGGAGCTGGGATTATCTCTCTTTCCAGATATGACTTAAGTTATATAATTCTAATCTTCAGCATATTTCCCTGAAGTTTTTATCTGTCCTTTGATAGATACGTTTCCAAAATCTGAAAAAGAGCAAGCCCAGATATTCCCAAGGGAAAAGATACTTTTGTTTTCTTACGAAGTCAACAAAATCCATAAAAGCAGCCTCAGAAACTCAGAGAGTTTCTGTGAAATTGGAATACAGCACACCGATTCGAAGTAAAAATTTCTAGAAGTGAACAAGCCTGGATTTGAATCTGAACTCCACCACTGACTTCGTAGGAGCTGTCTGAATTGAGGCAGCTGGACTTCTCCAAACATTAGTTTTTTTTGTCTGTAAATGAGGATAAGGATACATATCTCCTGGGATAGTGGTGAGGACTAAATCTACACTGCCTGGCACAGAAGCAATCAGTAAATACTAACTGTTATCAGTTAAAGAGATCATTCTTTACAATGAAATTCATAGTTCTGGTTTGAGAGATTTCATTTGGATTGAAATTAAAACCATACAGATAAACCATCCCTTAGGAACCCTTCGTAAAATTGTAGAAATACTGAAATCATGCATTTTAGAAATCATCTGTTCTGTTCTCTCATTTTACAGAGCAGGAAATTTGAGTCCAAAGATGTCAAATGACTTGTGCCTTGCCAAAGGTCATACTACTCTTAAATGATCTATGCTATTAAAACTGGTCAATTCATTACAATGCTGCCCAATTCATGCAAGGCACTTGAGGAACTTTTCTAGCAAAAACAAAAAACAAAAGAACAAAAACCACAATAAACAAAAACCCTCCCCTTTTATGTTGCCTCCTATTTGAAGAAAAAAAGCATTTTATTCTTCAAAACTTAATATGAAGACTTTCTATCTGAAGGTTGGCACTCTCATACATTGCATTTCACATAACTTCTTTAAGAAACACCTGTCCAGAAAGCCACCTTGTAAAGCAAATTTAAAAGATAAAAGGAAGCCCACACAAATGTATAACCGAGACACTAGATGCTTACACACCTTACACAGGTCACCTCCTTACCGAATACCCCTTGTCCTCTAAATAACTGAAGCTGCTATTTGTTTATATATTTATTTATACTCCACTTCTTTCCACAGAGGTTTTAAGGTGATAACAAAGCAGATTTATAATAATTTATAATTTACTAAATTTATAATAATTATTATCACTGCCCCTACTCAAGGACCCAACACTAGCCCTTTCAATACATTTTACGGGAAGAGATATATCCGTTGCCAAAGGAAATCGTTTATTCTTGTACATTTTGAAGTTGCTTATATAATTCGTGGACTCCAGACTTTCTGACTCTTACAATAATCCTCTTCTTCAGCCCATAATTTGAGTAAGTTTTATATCATATTATATACTGTAGTCCACTCAGTTGCACTCAGTGACAAACACAAAACCACTGATCGTTTACACATACCTTTAAATCTTCTTCATTAATTTCCTCACTGATTTCCAAGCCACTATCTTGAGATAACCGTCTTGAATATATATCCATTTCAGTTAAGTTTGCCTGAGGGGCCAGCGACATTTTACGTGTGGATGAGGCTGTCCTTCCGTGAAAGCTTTGACCTTGGTTCCCTGGGGAGCACGTCATCAGATTCAGAACAGACTGCCTTCGTTGTCTCTGCAACATGGAGCCAGTGTTGATCATGTTGCTTCGAGGCAGGATGGCCTCTCCTTGCTCAGCACCATCAGGAACCAAGGACAGCCTTCTCTCTAAGGGCTCATCGGAATCTTCTTCAATGCCATTCATTTGTAATGGAGTCTTCTGTACAACTGAAAATTTTCTGATAGAATTCATTGGATTAAGAATAGAGTTCTTCCTTTTTTCACCAAACTCTCCAGTCTGTTTAAAAGATTGCTTTTTTGTTTCATTCCAGGAGACAGCCGCATCTCCTTCTAATGAAAAACGCCGTAAAGTCTCAGTTATGATTGAATTTCTTCTTTCTGCACTAAACTGGTCAAAAGAATCATATCCCATGAGCTTTGAGCTGAAGTCGGGCCGTAGATTTTGTAATTCAGAAAATGTCCCATAAAAATAGCAGCTACCTTCATGTAAAATTAATATTTTGTCAGCTTTCTTTAAATGTTCCATTTTAGAAGTGACCAAAATCCTAGTTTTGTTAGCCATCAATTTACAGACACAGCTTTAAGAATATAAAAAGATATAAACAAGATATCAATTATATAAATACTTTATTATAAGTCTTTGTATTATATTCTAACATTTTATTAATGTATTCTTGTGTAAAACGGCTATCATACAAAGTCATTATTATACTTAAAATAATTCTAAAAGTAAATAATAGCAATTAATTTGGTACCTCTTGAATTAGTACAGCATGAACTATATTATTACTGAACTATTACAGTATACTATACCCTAAAGTTGAGTGTTTAACAGATATAGAGTGAAATTAAAACCTGATATTAGATAAATGTTGGATTTGAGCAAACTGGTTATCCTCTGGGTCTTGGTTTGCTCATCTAAAAATGAGAGAACTGTCAGATAACCTTTAAAGATCCCTGGGGGTCTATATTTCTGTGTCCTTTAAGATGTCAGAGCTTTCACATTCTTTACATTTTCTATTAATTTCCTTTTACATTTTAAGTTGGCTACAAATTTAGTTCTCAAGAGATAATATCAAGACTAATCTGATTTATTAAAATATAATAATAAACCTGAGAATTGAATAATAAATTTGACCCTCCTCTAACAAAATTTCCTTTTAGTTTAAAAGTAAATCCTGACTAGAACCATCTAAGGAGACCAGTTGCTTTTTGTTTTGACATTAAGACATCATATATTGTATAGAAAGAGGCATCATTCTAGAGGCACCTCGGTCACTCAGTCAGACTTGATCTGTCTTCAGATCAGGTGACGATCCCAGGGTCCCGGGATCTAGCCTTGTTTTGGGCTCCCTGCTCAGTGGGGAATCTGCTACTCCTCTTCTTCCTGCCCCTCTCCCCCATGCTCATCCCAGCTTCTCTAAAATAAAATAATAAACAAAATAAATAAAATCTTAAAAGAAAGAAAGAAGTTATACAAGATTATACTTTAACATACTAATATAGCTAACAAAGTTTATATTAGTAAGAAGTTACTTATCACACTCATAAGATTGTAAAATCTTAGGTATTAAATTTAAATTCCAGGAAAGGTGTTCTAGGGGTAATCAAACCATTTTATACATACACACACCTCTATATCCTTATTGCTTAAAATACTTATTTCAGAAGAGTATTGTAATAATTCTCCTAACAAACTACTTTAGAGTTCATGAAATCATTTTGAAGCTGAAATCAAGTCATACAACAAACTGCTCCTCTTAGGAATTTTACATATGTTGAATCCCGTGGGAGCGCCCATGAAATTTAAGTCCCTAGTTTCGTGTGACTAAGGAAGAAATTCTGTAGGAGGTATCAAGGTAGATGAAGAGTCTGAGCATTAAAACATTCAGCTTGTTTAGTTTCTTAAGAAATATCCTATTTAAGGAGAAGATAGACTAAAACACTAACACAGAAAAGTAAAAATGTTAAGTACAATAACCAATTAAAATAACAGATGCCATAAGGTAATAATAATGCAAAAACTACATAGATAATGATTTTTGTAACAATAGCAATAGAAGAAATTGGTTTACCATGAGGTGGTCAGAAAAGGTTAGTGATCTTGAATTTTGACTATAAAGGGAAGATCGGATTTAAGTAAGTACTATGAGTGTTTCTGCCACAATAAGTCACAATGGTGGCCATGATTCTCAAGAGTAAAATGCAGTCTCTGATGGTATAGTTGCTCTTTCTTATCTTTTAGCATGAGCATTATAAGTTATTCAAAGAACATACCTTTCAAATATTTCTTTTTCTGTTAAAACATCCAGGTATCCAAAAGGAGAGTCTAATAGGTATAAATCAGCATCTTTATATACTGCTCTAAAAAGAAAATTGATATGAAATTAGATTACTAAAATATTTCCTGTCATTTAGTACAGACAGTTCTAAATCAGAATCAAAAAGATAATTCACAAATGATTTTTGTGGTTTTTTACAATATCCCAAGAATGACTGAAGTGGCTTTGCTAAATTAAGTGGCATCAACCAGGAGAAGTTAAACTGAATCTCATCATACCACACAATTTAAAACATTACCTTAAAAAAAGAATATTTTTAATAATAGTATCTGTTTAGAGCTAAGCACCATGCTATGTGCTGGGAATACGATGGTAAAAATTACATAGTCCCTGCCCTCAAAGATCTTGCATGGTGGTGGGAAAGCAAAGAAGAAGATACACTATTTTGATACTGTAAAATGTCAGAGACCACAACGAAATAGCAGCACTGAAATAGAGGTAAATTTGACCCCTATCAAAAAATTCTTGCAACTATAAATTACTATCATATTTTGTTCCATAGAATTTCAATCTCTCCACCATATTTGTAAGAATTCCAAACAAGTGAAGGATAAATAATTCACAACAAAAATGTACACCCATATCAGTTTTACTTTTCAAGTTAAAAAAAATTACAAGTAAGTATAATCTTCATCAAACTGATCTTAGAACAGTAATAAAATGAAGGTATAGTCCCGTATTAACGGAAATGAGACTAAATCTTCATAACATTTAAATTTTTCAGGTGTGGGTTGTTAGTGACATTACCCCTATCCCACACATAGGATTCAGTGTTTACATATAATTCTTGGTACTTTCTATAAAAATTGTATTCAGTCAGCTTGTAACTAAAAGAAGTAATTTTAAACAATCAGAAATGGCAAAAAGGCAGTGAAATCTTAAAGAATTTTGCAGTGTAAATTATTTTTGAAGATAACATGCAAGAGCTAGATAAAAGACCCCTATCAAAATGTACCCTCAAGGTCTTTCCTCTCTGCTACTCAGTTTTTCTCTCTCCCCTTCATACTTATGACCACAGCTTCTCAAGAAATGGAAATAATACATTCACCATCTAAAACTGGACAATATATGACACATTCCAATCAGAATAAGAATAAATAATTACTTTCAGTAGTACCTCGAATTGTGTGTATATTACAATAAAACCAAATTTTAAACTTTTATTGATACAAACTCAATTCTGTGTTAAATGCCAAGAAGCCATATAACATATCTTAAATTTGAAATGGAATGCGTAAGGTAAGTTTTCCTTTGGCTCCCAGATTAATCAGTTTCTAACTATTTAGAAGCTATTATATTGTCTGTGAATGATCCATATCTAGTGATTTATGACTTCACAAGTAACCCAAAATCAAGTCATGGTTTAATGTCGAGAGTCAAGAGGATCTGGTTCAAACTGTGGCTCTACGATTTCCTGATACAGTTTTTGGCAAGTGAAGCTCTAATAGCCTCAATTATCTGATGATCTCTTCCACAAAGTGGGGAAAACAATTCTTTCTTTGCAGGGAAATATGAGGGTTAAGTAAAATTACACATACATACAAACACACACACAGTCCACCTAGAATAATACCAGGCAATTGCAGGTGCTCAGTGGGTTTACTGTTCCAGCCTCTGAAAGCAGGAGAAAGTAGGAGAAAGGAGCCAACATATCAATAAGTCAATGTGATTTCTTGTTAACAACCTTGCAACACAGTGAGAAGAATTCTATTCAAATAAAACTGGAGGAATATTTGACTTCTTATATTACCAATAATGTTTTAAACTGAAAGTTACAGTTTAACCACAAAGCCTTCTCCTTGACACAAATTAACTTTATGTGCTTCTCTTTGACAGCTCAAAATGCAGAGACTAAGACTGTCTCTACCAAGGGACTTCACTGTCCCCCACAATGTTAGATGTGCTTACCCTATTTATTTTCCCTTAAAGATTACAGACTTGAAGCCAAGTGACATCATTTGCCAAAAAAATGTATGTTTATATAAACTAAGAAGTAGAAACAGAAGCTTAAAGCAGGTGAGTGCCTTGTGGGGTGGGGGTAAATGAGAAGTCCTGTGACAGACTTAACAAAAGCACACTTTTTCCCTTGTGCTATGCAGAATCTCAGAGTTTTCTACTTGTACTAAATCATGCCATAAGGCAAATAAATGTAGAGATGCCAAATAGCATGCAATATGAAAAAGCCATCACCTTTATCAAATATGAATACTAAACCATTATCTATAGTTCCTAAAGGTGATTCTTAACCTGCTAATCATAAAACCCGAGGCATTTTTCAGTTTCAGAAACAGAATATAAAAAATAGATAAATGTCTATAATTTTTACATGCATGATATTTACAACAAATGCTCGCTGAACCAATAATGGGATAGTCACCTTGCTAAGGAAATTCTTGCTCGCTGCCCTCCACTCAATGTGATTCCACCTTCTCCAAGGACGATATTGTCCTTCTCTGCAAACTTGGAGATGTCCTATTATCAAAAACAGAAAGTTAGAGAGGAATTGTTAGTGTGTTTCTGAACTTGAAAGGTACATTTTCCTTCAAATGCAGTCATATATCAGACTGTTGCTCTAACCATAGCCGAAACTTAAAATACCACGTCTCAATTATTTCAAATCCACTTCACTTGGGAAGAATGTGGCTGAAATTTTAGAAATAAATTTTTCTTCAGTTTTTAGAATGTCCTTCATGACCGTGAAATAAGATTTGGAAAAACCAAAAGGCAAACTAAATGTACATGTATGGGTACGTAAATGTGTGTATATAATCCACAAGTCTATTACACAAATTCAAATACTGCTAACATGCTAAAATGCCATTACCTTCCAAATTAAACTCACTCTTTTAAAAGGAAATCTCCAAACATGAATAAATCTCCTAAAAAGAAAAACTAAAAATACTATTCATATCCCCTATGGTACCTAAGCATACTGAGGGGTGGCCAAGGATACTGGCAATTCCTTTCCATACATCTCTTGCCCACCTACCAGTCTTCTTCCCCACCATCCTTAGCACCTCAATCCAAATTCTTCTGTCATCAACTCTGCATCTCTTGTCACCACTGTCCGCATGGGTCATAATATCCTTACTCCCAGTTAGTGAACTCCTCCGTGCAATATCCATGCCAGGCATTGTAAAAGTAGTTTAGAATTTATAAAAAAATAGTCCTTGATTCCCACTCATTGTTAAGTCTAAATTGGAAGACAAGCCATTGTCCTGGAGAATGCTAAATAACATCTCAATGACTTAATTAATTCTTTTAAGATAAGTTACAAGACAGTACACAACTAATTGGCAAATTAACTATATCCTGTAACAGAAGTATCCTATAATAGAAAACCCAAGAAGGCTTTCTGGAAGAGATGAGGTTCTCCTAAGACACGAAGAAGGAGTTAGGCAGAACTCTTCCTTTAGTTAAAAAAAAGTTGTTCTCCCTGTGCTCTACTCATCCCCAAACATCTACTCCTCTCTTTTGTTACCACCTTCTTCTCTTTCCCTCTACTAAAAAAAAAACAAAAACAAACAAAAAAAAACTTTCTCCTTTTTCTTTCACAATCCAGAAGCAATCCACCATCTCTCCTTGACCTACCACCACCATTATCAATACTTAAATTGTCAAAATGGTTACTTCTATAATTCATTGGTTTCTGTTGTCTAGCTTATGAAAATTAAATAGAACTTCCTGAACAAAACTCTAAACTCACAAATCAGGTAAATGAACAAATATTCATTTATACTAAAAACTATTTGGCAGCTCTGGGAGGGTAGAACCATGGTAGCCACTGCCCCTAACGCACTGCTAAAGTCAATACTCCTGACATAGGGGGACCAGAGGCCAGAGATAAAAAATGCTGACATATTGGAGGAGACACAGCAGGACTCAGCAGAGCTGGCCACGCAGGCATTGAAGAATGATCACAAGAAGATGTCACTGACAGCCAGCAGCCCTGCAGGTGAGGAAGACCTTGGTGGTTGAGATGTCTATCAAACCAAGTGCCTCATTTCCTTCTACTGAACTAAATGCTTTTTTTTCAACTCATGAGCCAAAGCACATATGCAGGAGTCTATCCAAATACAAGTACTACAGTTGAATTCCACACTCCAGAGTCTAAAATCTGTAACCTCACTGAAGAAGCACCTCCAGGAACACCTCAGTCCTTAAGTTTTTACTGAGCTGTTGGTTGAACCACACCCTCTGTACTTGGTTGAGAGCAACTAACAAGAAAGCTCGCATGTGTATTTTTCTCCTATACCACATTTACTTCCCCAAATCCCATTCTCTTTTTAAAAATAAATCTTTTACAGTGAAAAAGATAAAGAGGTTGCCTTAGGTGAATATATTGAGTGTAGGCTTTTATAAAGGAGGCAAATTTTCTAACACACTGTTAAAAAGCCAGACAGTGCTGGATATTGGAGTTTTCATTTCCCAAGATTTGAATTCAACACTACACTAGTTAAAAGCTTTTAATATTTTTAAAATTTAGAAATACCAGTCGTTATGTTGATAATATGATTATGATATAGTTACACTTAGGGAATAGATTGTGAATTTAGAGGATACAAAATCCTAGCCCAGTGCAAACATTTAATAATGATTTGTGGAATGTAAGAAGAGAGAAAGAGAGAATGAAGGAAGGGTGGGTAACTAAACATGAAGCAAAAAAGAAAGGTGTGCATATAAGAAAAGGAAATGAAGAGGAGTGTACAGAGTAAAGAAAGAAAATGGGAAAGGAATAGTGTCAGAAGTTGATGTTCTTAGAAAAAAGCAAGAAGATATTGGCAGAATAAAAGAGGCAAGAAAATTGAAGGGGAAAATAAAAAATAGAAGATCATGAATGAACATTTTCACTTTCCCTACTGAATTTAAATGTCCAAAGAGCACAGATGCAATTTTATTACATTAATTTTATTTTATTAAGATAATAAATGAGGCTATTCCAGCCAAATTTCTCTCATTTGTCTTTGTGTGTTATAGATATTGACATTTTTTTCTGCTATTTGTTTTCACTCTGTTTATACCATGTGATCTGCAAAATTTTCATTTTCATGAAGTCAATATATCTATCTGAATTCCTATATTGGTTAAAAAGTACTACTCCACTTTCAGGTTGTTCATGTAATATCCTAAATTTTCTTTTAAAATGTTTATTATTCTTATAAAATTAAAAAAAGATATTCAAGGTACAATTTTTGTTTATACAGTGGTGTAAGAATCTAAGCTTCTTTCCTTTTAGTTGGATAGGAGACACAGTTCATTAAATAATGTTCCTCTGAGGGACGCCTGGGTGGCTCAGTTGGTTAAGCAGCTGCCTTCGGCTCAGGTCATGATCCCAGCGTCCTGAGATCGAGTCCCGCATCGGGCTCCTTGCTCGGCGGGGAGCCTGCTTCTCCCTCTGCCTCTGCCTGCCATTCTGTCTGCCTGTGCTTGCTCTCTCTCCCTCTCTCTCTCTGACAAATAAATAAAATCTTAAAAAAAAAATGTTCCTCTGAATTATATATCATCTACTATTATAAAATTTTCATATTTTCTAAGATCTATTTCTGGGCTCTCTGTCTTATTTCTCTGATCCATTTCCTATTCCTATACTAATACTCTGCTGGGTTTTTTGGTTTTGATCTTTTACAGTCATTAAGTATGATTTAAAATATCTGAAAAAGCACAACTCTTATTCATAAATCTTATGGCTCTTTCTGTTCATTTAGTCTTCTATATAATAACAATATCAGCAACAGCAAAAGTAATAGTAATATTAGCTAACGTATACTGAGGGCTTACTGTATGTCACATACCATTTTAAGCACTTTATATGTATTAACTTTTTAAATATTCAATACAGCCTTATACTTATTTTAAATGTGAGGAAATTGAAAGTTAGGAAAGATAAGTATCATTCCAAAATAGCACAGCTAGTTTGGAGCTAGGATTCAAACCAAGGCAGATCTTGTTTTAGATCCATCAGTAGAGTTTACAGTTCTTCATATATGTCCTATATACTTCCTGTTAGATTTATGCCTAATTTATTTATTTTTATTATTTTATTTATTTGTTTGTTTTAGAGTGAGAGAGAGCGAGCACGTACACATGTGTGCACAGTAGGGAGGGGCAGAGGGAGAGAGAAAGAGGGAATCTTAATCAGGGTCCACAGTCAGCATAGAGCCAGATGGGGGGTTCAATCTCACAACCCTGACATCATGACCTGACCCAAAACCTAGAGTTAGACCCTTAACTGAATGAGCCACCCAGGCACCCCCATCCCTATTATTTTTAAATTGAGATATAATTGACATATAAAATTGCATTAATTTCAGGTGTACAACATGTTTGTTATATGTATATCTTGTAAAATGAGTCACACAATAAATTTAGTTAACATCTATCACCACACACAGTTACAAATTTATTTTTCTTGTGAAAAGAACTTACAAGATTTGCTCTCTTACTAATCCTCCAAAATATACTACAGTATTGTTAACTATGGTCACTTTAGTGTACACACTATATCCCCAGGACTTAATTTCCTTAAAACTGGAGGTCTGTGCTTTTTGATCACCTTCATCTATTTCATCCTCTCTCATACCCCCAACCGCACTCCTGTTTCTGGAAACCACCTATCTGTTTGCTGTATCTATGAGTTCCAGTTTTTTAAGATTTCATGTGTAAGTGAGATAATACAGTATTTGTCTTTTTCTGTCTTATTTATTTTACTTAGCATATCTTCTAGGTCTATTCATGTTGTCACAAACAGAAAGATTTCATTTTTTTAATGTTGGATAATATTCCATTATATGTATGTGTAGAGAGGCATAGAAGAAAATATCTTCTTTATCTACTCATCTGTCAATGGGTACTTATGTTGTTTCCATGTGTTGGCTATTCTACATAATGCTGGAATGGACACGGGAGTACAGATATTTTTTTCAAGACAGTGATTTTGCTTCTTTTGGTTAAATACCCAGAAGTGCAATTGCTAGGTCATATGGTAGTAAAATTTTTAATTATTTTAATTAAAGTTTGCCATAGTGGCTACACTAATTTACATTCCTACCAGTACTCCTCAGTATTTTATTTTTTTCTACTATTGTGAATTGAATAGCTTTACATTTTTATTTCTTGATGATCATTGCTAGCTTGACGAAAAGTTATTATTGCATGCTTATCTACTATCCAGCCATGTTATTGTACTCCCTTAATAATTCTTACAGATTTTTTTAAAAATTATTTATTTATTTATTTGACAGAGAGAGAGAGAGAGAGAGAGAGAGATCACAAGTAGGCAGAGAGGCAGGCAGAGAGAGAGGGGAAAGCAGGCTCCCTGCTGAGCAGAGAGCCTGATGCGGGGCTCGATCCTAGAACCCTGAGATCATGACGTGAGCCGAAGGCAGAGGCTTAACCCACTGAGCCACCCAGGTGCCCCCTTAATAATTCTAACGGACTTATGTTTTCTGTTTGTTTGTTCTTTGTTAGAACTTCTTTGTTTTTTTTGTTGTTGTTGTTGTTGTTGTTTTTGTATAAACAATCTCTTCACAAACATTTAATATTGTCCCTATTTTAAGACAAATGACATTAATTTTTCAACATTTAAAATCATGTCTACTTGGGGATGGTGGGTTAAAAAAAGTTACTGCATTTAAAGTTTCCTCCTACTTCTATTTTTACTTTAAAATTTTATTATAAATATAAATGACTGCTGAATTTTTTGTATACTTTTAGCATCTACTGACATTGCTATATGGTTTTCCTCCTTATCAATATAACAAATTATACTCCATTTACAGATTTCATTCTATTGCAATACAAGTACCCTTGCATTCCTATTATAAATCTTTCTTGGTCATATTTTATCACTTCTTATACCATGCTGGAATCTATTTGTTAATATTTTATCTGATAACATTTTATTTGAATATCTATATCATTATTATGGTTAGCTATAGTTTTATTTTTATATTAATTTACAGATTTTTGTACTAAGACTATCCTGGCTCTAGGAAAATGGGAGAAAAGGGAATCCTTGTGCACTGTTGGCAGGAATACAAAAAATGAAGTAAGTCAGACAGAGAAAGGCAAGCACATGGTGATCGCATTTATATGTGAAATCAAATAAATAAATAAATAAATAAAGCCAAATGAACGAACAAAACAGAAACAGATTTATAAAGAACAAATGGGTGGTTGCTAGAGGGGAGAGGGATGGAAGATGGGCAAAATAGGGGAAGGGGAATGAAAGGTATAAACTGTAAGGCACAAGGATATAATGTACAGCATAGGGAATAAAGTATGCAACAGTATGTGATAACTTTGTATGGGGACAGATGGTAGCTAGATTTATCATGGTGATCTCTTCATAATATGTATAAGTGTTGAATCAATATATTGTATACCAGAAACTAATATACTATTGTATGTATACTACATTTCAATTAAAAAAAAAAAAAAGAAAACTAGTTGAAGAGTTTCCCATCTTTTTCTCTGATTCGGTATAGTTTAAATAATGTAGGAAATATATGTTACTTAAGGGTAAGATACAATTCAATTTTAAAATCATCTAATGACAGTGTTGTTTGAACTAGTAGACTCTAAACCAGCTTTACAATGGTAATATATCTATTCAAGTCCTTTTGTGCTTTGAAATAAATTTTGATCACTTGTTAGTAAATTATCCAGTTTCTCTGGGTGAAGAAATTTTTTTTAGGTTTTTATTGATTTATTTATTTATTCTTAATAGATACATATATTTTTAGGTTTTTAATTTTGGGTAGCAGCTGTGATAACCCCCACTTAGATGTACTATACTTTAAAAAAAAATGGCATTTTACACACCATTGAAAGGCTGTTGAGGAAAGCATTGCTGGAAGATAAAAAATTTTGTCTAACACTTAAGACATATTCAATTTCCTATTAGTTTAGATCCCCTCCAAGTAATTTTGAAGATCACTTCTCTTTAGCTAAGACAGAATTAAACATGTAATGATCTTATTAGGGGAAATATTGATGTATAAGTTAACAGGGAAGGGAGCAGGGAAGGCTGGGAGATATGTCAGACCTAGATGCAAGTCCAACCCCCAAGTGAAGGAGAGAAGGACAGAGGTTGGATGGAAGAACCCAAGGCCACTGTCTAAATCTAACCAACTCTTGGAAAGCCATCTGGGAGTCTCTGAACCAAAATCAGTTAATAACTAGGTCCCATATCCTCTAAACACAAATCTGCTTTAGTATCCTGCCATATTCATGACCCACAGGAAGCTGCCTGTGGAAGAAGTCTCAACACAAACTATGTGTGAAAGATTTCATGTATAGCAACTGGGGCCATTGTTCAATTTCACTGTAGTGGTCCATAAGGCATATCTCATAACTACCACAATATCTCACCCCCCCCTCAATTGGCAAAGGATATGAAATCAGAATGGCAAACAAATATGAAAATATGTATAATCTTACCAGTAATCAAGGAACTACAAATCAGGAAAAAAAGAGAGAGAGAGAGAGAGAGAGAGAGAGGACCTCTGGGTGGCTCAGTCAGTTAAGCATCTGCCTTTGGCTCAGGTCATGATCCCAGGGTCCTGGAATCGAGCCCTGCATCAGGCTTGCTGCTCAGCAGGGATTCTGCTTCTCCTTCTCCCTCTGCCTGCCACTCTACCTACTTGTGCTTTCTCTTTCTCTGTGAGTCAAATAAAGAAATAAAATCTTCAGAAAAAAATAAAGTATTGGGTTGCCTGGGTGGCTCAGTGAGTTAAGCCTCTGCCTTCAGCTCAGGTCATTATCTCAGGGTCCTGGGATTGAGACCCACATCGAGCTCTCTGCTCATCGGGGAGCCTGCTTCCCCCTCTCTCTGCCTGCCTCTCTGCCTGCTTGTGATCTCTCTCTCTCTGCCAAATAAATAAATAAAAATCTTTTAAAAAATAAAAATAAAAAAAAAAAGTATCAATAATGAGAGCTTTCAAAGATGTGAATCAATGGGAATACTCAAAAATGACTGGTAGTAGTATAAATTGGTATAACTACTTTAAAGTACAACTTAGCAGTATCTAGTAAAATTCAGAATGTGCCTATGTACACAAAAACACCTAAATTCAATTGCTTGATATCTACTCCAGAGAAATTCTTGCAGATGTGCAAAAAGAAATATTCAAAGAATTTTCACTGCAGTATTGTGTAAAATCTTGGAAAAATCTAAATGTTCATCAGTAGCAGAATGAGTAAATAAAATGTGGCATAGGAGTAGAAGAATGAAAAAAATTTCTACATATAAGTAGTATGGCTAGACCTCAAAAAGGTAATAGGGACAAAGAGAGCAAGTTGAGAATGATGTGCGGAAAGTCCACCACTTACATAAATTCTTAAGCTACCCAAACAGAACTTAAATATTGTTTATTGATAAGTACATGTATACATAGGTATAAATTCCATTAAATGGATTGGAAAAATATATATCACATTCATCATAGTGACTGTCTGAAGCTTGGGGTTTTATGGGAAAATGATGGTGGAAAGATTTGTTAGGAAGTTCTACTTAGAGTTTGTCCAGGCCCCTAAGGCACTTAGAAATCAAGGATGTTGTCATATGGTTATTTCCTATCCAGAATGGATACTAGAGATATAGGCTATCTTTCAAAAAGCATGAAAATAAAAGATTCCCACATCTGAAACGATTTGAGGTTCTAAGCCAGCGTATTTGGCCTCTTTTTTCTAGATAGAAGCCATTTATGAAGAGAAATGTATAAGTGGGGATGATAATTAGGTAAGTTTTTCAAAGAATGTAAGTCATAGGAAACAGTTGATTGAAAGGAAACAAAATAGTAAAGATACACTGAATAGAATTGTGAATAAGCTCATTATTTTAAGATCAAATAAATTAGTAATATCAATATCCTGTTGCTAATGTGAGTACTTGCCCTGATTGCCTAGTTTATTGTTCATTTGTAGATTTCTTTATTAGTGTTTGGCTTTTTCTATTTGGTTAAACATAGAACACTTTGTTTTGTATACATTGTTAAACATTTATCTTTGCTAATTACTAACGGCACTCAAACCTGATAATATATTTATCTTAAGGGTGGTAGTTTTCAGTCTCCACAACACATTTTCTTCTACGTGAAAATTATAAACTAAAAAAAATAAAAAAATTAAAAAAATTAAAAAATTGTACCACCTGGTACTGTGACATGAGTTTGACAAGCACCATAAGGACATGGGTTGGTTAGAGAAGACTCCGTGCACAGAAACAAATGGTTTTTCTCTTCACTGGCACAAAACTTGAGTTCCTCAGGAGCTATCCATAAAAAATGTTGGAGGAATTCATTCAGTGCCATTAAGATGCTGGGCACGATGTGACTTCTTATGTAAAAACTGACTACTGAGATTTTTAAATAAAAAAACCCAAGCCATAACATAAATCAAATATAAACTTTTAAACACTGTGCTAAACTTTCTTGTTGAAGGAGACACTGAAAACCCTTTTTCTGAAGCTCTGCTATACCACCATTTCATTTCTTAATAATTTTCTCAGCACAGCTTATCTACAGATAAAATCAAATATGTGGATCATTGTTTCTCAAAGTGAAGTATGTGAGCCAATTATTTCAGATTCACCTGGGGAGCTTGTTCAAAATGTTATACCTATTCTCACTCAGATGAATTAGAGAAAAGCCCAGGAATTTGCATCTTGTAGTTATTCTACCTGCTCAAACATTTCCTTACTCTTTTGGCTAACTTCCTTTACAATATGCTGGTCAGAAAGGCAAATGCCAACTTAAAAGGATTCTGTGCATATATTAGGTCTGTTTGAGATTGTAAAATAAAATTTCAAGTGTAAAATACTTGAAAATACCTAGATAAAGAGCATGAGAGAAGGTCAAAGTAATAGTATAATAAGTATGCAATAAAGATTATTATTAAATATATAGTATACTCAACATGATACATGCACTTTTCACACAAATGTTTATCATTTTACTTTTAAAAATGCACCTAAACACCACCCTAATATTATTTAACTGAGCCAGACAAACCAGAAGTTGTTAAAGAGGAATTGCTAATATAAAGCTCACTAACTGACTTGAACATTGGACAAAGGAATGATACAAGGTGTCATTACATTAAAGAGAGGGAGAGCTTTAAGAAAAGGGTGGAGTGTTACATTTAATGGTTCTTTGCAATTTTGCAATATTTGCTAAGTTCATTTGAGCTTCCTGTGACTTTGTAGATAGGAAAATATCATAAAACTTGCTTTAAGGCTACCTTATCACTCTTTAGAACAACCTTGACAACACAGCTGCTTGTGGTAAGGGAGGGGGTGTGAAACTTGGGTTGAGGGAACATGAACTTTAGAGGGGATAACATGCAATAAAACATGTTTTTAAGAATAAATCACTAGACAGTGCCAATTTTATTAATGTTTAATAATTACTAAGCTCTTATGCTTTATACATAAGGAAAATGAGCAAGGAGGAAGATGAAAAGAGGTGTTGGGGAACAGATGAAGGGGTAGGAGAATAGAGGAAGGGACAGAGAGAATGGAGAAAGCTAAAGCGTTCTAGAAAGAGAGTGAAAGAATGAATTTTAACAATTTTTGCACAGAGCTTTTGTAAACATGGATGTTATCCTGAGAGTGCTGGGAAGTTCTTATGATTTATTAACAGAACTTAACACCTACAGCATTAAATACACATGAACGAATTCATAAATTAAAACATGGAGTTCAGGGACGCCTGGGTGGCTCAGGGTTAAGCGTCTGCCTTCAGCTCAGGCATGATCCCAGGGTCCTGGGATCAAGCCCTGCATTGGGCTCCCTGCTCACCCAGGAGTCTGCTTCTACTCCTCCCCACTTGTGCTCTGTTGCTATCTCTCTCTCTCTCTCTCTCTCTCTGTCTCAGGTGAATAAATAAAATCTTTAAACAAAACAAAACAAAACAAAACCCTGGAGTTCTGCTTATTAGGAAAGATAATTTGTTGACCTAAGTCAAACCTGATTACAAGTAGCTGTACACAGAAACACTGGCTAAAGATTAATCCTTGCTAGAAAGCATAAGAAGTGAGAACTTTTTATCAACTTGAAAAATAAAAGCTCTTCTTTCATTGAGATTTGATATGGACCAAATTTATAGCAGAAAACTCAAATTCCAATATAATTTTTACTGCTGGCAACAAAAATACAAAAAGCTAGTTCTTTTATATAATGGATGTTACAGTCTTGTCACAAATATTAAACTATTGCTTAACATTCAAGGATATACATATGTATATATGGTTTTATGTATGAACTTGTGAGTATATACGTAATTCTGTTGATATCTCTAGCCTCTTTAGTGTTTATTTCTGTATGTATGTAGGTCTGTATTTGTATTTGAAGATAACATAAGCATTTTTAAAGGAAGAACTGGAATGCAATGATTTAAAGTGTCCTTGAGTAAATGCTCCCAAGGAAGTAAAGTTAGAAAAGATACTTAAACAAAGTATCTTATTTCTCCTATTCTGGCTCTACATTAGATTCATTTAATTTCTGAACTCCAGATCTCAGATTCTCTGAAATGACATTTAAAAATCTAGTTTTTAAAAGCTTCCTAGATGATTTTGATTCAGTTGGTCTAAGAATTGGCACTTAGGGAGCTGTTAATTCCTTCACTATCTTTTCTAGGTCTACCCACCCAAGATTCTGGGACAAATCCAATGCCCGATAAAGCACTTCTCTCCCAGTACTCTACTGCCACATTACTATGCTATCCTGCAGTTGCTCCTGCTCTGGACTTCCTAACTCAGCTCCCAGCTCCCCAGTGCCTAAATCAGCTTTGGAATTCAGTTCCTTAGCTGCCAGGCTTCAAAAAGCACTCACTCACGCCCTCTGAAGTAATTCCACCATGATCCTTGTTCCCTCAAGACCTGACATTGGAGCCTAGCTGCCCAAGTGGCTCCAAGCAGGCTTCCTGCCCTCTACAGATTGCCCTCCTACTTGGACCTGTCTTTATTTATTTATTTTTAAGATTTTATTCATTTATTTGACAGAGAGAGACACAGTGAGAGAGGGAACACAAGCAGGGGGAGTGGGAGAAACAGGCTTCCTGCCAAGCAGGGAGCCTGATGAGGGGTTTGATCCCAGGAGCCTTGAATCATGACCTGAGCCAAAGGCAGACGTTTAACGACTGAGCCACCCACGCGCCCCTGGACTTCCATATTTTAAAGTTGAGGTTATAAGGCTTGAAGAAGAGATTCTGCCTCAAGGGCAAAGGAAAAGGAGAAAATAATTTGGAAGAGGATCTAGGAAGAAATGTCCTGACTTATTTAAATTTCAAGTGTGTGGTATAGGTGGTTTTTCCAAGATACGCTTATTTAGGAGCTGCAAATAGTTTTCACAGCTATGTCATGGAATTCTCAATGCCATTAGGTCACAAGGCTTTCCTATCATAACTTCCCCTTTACAATCGGCAGATTTATAGTCTTAATGGTTTAATGATACTGTTAACATCACAGTGAGATTAGTCTAAAGTTCTAACTTAAAGCCAGCAATAGTCAATGGGTAAGTCATTAGAGTCTAATCTAGAGTTTCTTTTCTAATAAGAAATAACCCTAATAGAGTACAGAAAAAAAAAAAAAAGTGAGTCAGAAGACTTGGATTCTCTTGCTGATCCCATCAATTATGGATCTTCAACAAGTCCCTTAAAATTTTTACTTCTTTTCTTTAAAATTGGAATGCCAATATTTCATTAACTTCTAACCACAACACTTCCATTATCCCCCTCCAATTTGCATATTCTATTAGATGAATCTTCCTAAAATACTGTTTTTATTATGGCACTTCCTCCAATAAAGAAACGCCACAGTGGAGGATGCTAGAGACCCATTTGCTCTCCTCCCAGGGTACTTCCCTGTACTCCCACCAATTACCACATTTCTCTCACTCCTCTGCAGCTAGAAGGCTGTTTGAGAAGTGGATTTCACCAACTGGATTTATATGAAACACAAAGTGAAAGGGGTGACTTTGTCTTTCTGCCTCTTTTGGCTTTTTTTAAATTGCTGGCAAATGGAAGGACAGAAACCATGATCTGATTGGCCTCTCCTAGTTCAGCTATCAAGATATACCCCTGTTTTTCCAGATCCCAGTCTTGCTGCCCTACCCAGAGCTCCTGCAAAAGTGCAATGCTCTCTCCTGGCTCCGGGCTTATTTCATTATACACTCTGGCCACACAGAACTGACTATAGCTCCTCAAATATAGAGTGCTCCCTCTGGGTTCTCGGCCTTGTACATTCTGTTCTTTTTCTGGAATGTTCTCATTGTTCTTCTTCACTCAAATGACTCCTGCTCTTCCATCATCTCTCACCTGAGATGTCAATTCCTCCAGGGAAGCCTTGCCTGAACTTCTAAGATCAGATTAAATGTTACTTCCTTGTACTCATTAAAGGACCCTATATTAATCAATATCATAGAATTTATCAAACTGCTCTGGTTTTTACTTGGTCATCTCCACTAGAATAAAACCCCCTTAAGGACAGGGATTGTGTCTTGTTCATTAATAATTCCCAGAGTTTGGCAGAGTCCTTAGTTCAATGTTTGCCCTTACAAATATTTACTAAATGAATATATATATAATCTTTCCCCCCAAATATCTATAAGTCAAAAATTAATTGCAGACAGGGACCCTTGTTATAATTGAAGGCAGCATCCACAGTGCCTAAAATGTTACACATCCATGAGAGGAACTCAAATATTTGCTAAAGTCAACTTTTTAATTTAGAAAATTTGAGTCAAGCCTAGCTAAACCTTCTGAATAAAAATTAGGTATTACAGACTTTGCTCTGAAAGACACTAACGGTAATACAATTGCCATTTCGAGGGCTATTTTGTCAAGGGAACACTTATACTCAGAATTTTTAGAAAAAACAAGTTTCCTTTCCTAACAAAGACCTTTATGAACATCACTGAGTTCTAAGGTATGAAATATAAGTGTAAGATCTTCCCTTGATCTTGTTTTGTTAGCCACTGCTACAAAGAAGATAATTCTGAGAGTGCATGGCTCAGAATCCCAGTTCTTCAGGAGGGATGAAATCTTGAGCATAGACATGATGATACATCATGGTTTTTAACCTTTGGAAATGTCATTTTGTTTTGTTTTGTTTTGTCTTTTAATACAAAACCTTACCTTGAATATCTTCATTTCATTATTTATTCCTAAGATAGACTGGTCCCAGACCATTATAATTAAATTTTTATATTACTGTTCTGTTGACTTGTCTAAATCTTACTGAGATCAGCAGTCTTATGGCTATTTTGGTTTTAGAGATGTAAAACTCTCATTTGTTAAGCTAATAATTAATTCCAGAATTTGTAATTTCAATTCCTAAAATCAGGTTCACACTTTAAGAATCCAGCACAGTTTCTCTCTGACAGCAAACTCTAAGCAAAGCTATCACTAGATAACAAGAAAGTGAGAATTCGATGGACCAATGTGTGCAAAGTGCTTAGCACAGCAATGCCAACATGTACTCTCTCGACAGATGTTAGCTAGAGTTTATTTTTTTAAGTTTCAGGGCTCAAATGAAGTGAAATAACAGTTCAGTTCAGGAAGTGCTATGGCATTTCTGTTAGGTTCTGGCTCAGTGATTCTATAAAATAAATGTACTTGCTTCATATTACAGTAAATAAATGGCTGTGCTTTCCAACTTAATTACCTATTAGGAGAAAATTACAGGTGGTTCAAGGTGCAGTCATTAAGTACAGTTTATTCTGGTTTAGGGGACATAGTTCAACGTGTTTCAAATATCTGTTTTATGTCTCCATTATGTCTTGGCTGCTACTGAATGCAGATGTTAATTCCTATGGCCCCTTTTTATTTACAGATCTCTCAAATGAATGTTCCTGAATTCTCCTGTGGACTGACCATCCAAAGGTTAAGCCTCTGTTCACACAGGTTAGTTTTGGCCAGATCTGGATATCCAGAGGTCAAATTCAAATTTAATTAGACTTGCGGTATCTGCATGATGGAATTTATTTTCCAGAACAGTCATTAACTCATTTCTTTGCTTACTTCCCTCCCAAGTTTTTCATATTTCTTGCCAATTTCCCTCCCAAGTTTTTTTTTTTTTCTTTAGCAACTTCTTGCCAATTTTCCTCCTAATTTGCTTTCTTCTAGTGACTTAAAGATGAAAACTGCCAAGCAGTGGTGGTAAAGAAAACACAAGCAGATTTTAATTCTGCAACAAACATAGTAAATATTTTTATTACAATGCATATGTAATGGTTGCCAAGACGAATACTTAATGAAGACCATTTTGCAGTTACAAAAGGATCTCAACAACTTTGTGAAGACCGATTATATATCCTAAGTCCCTAGCTTCTTCTCATATCCCACGCCCCACCACACACTATCATAAAAGCCAAACCCAGGTACTTTTACAAGAGAGTGAGTCACTGAATATAGTCAGTCCAACTACCCATTACCCAAACACCAGCCCGCCTAGAATTCTCTTGCTGTCAACTGTGGGGTTCTATGGTAGGGTAAGATATTGGTGAAGTGTGAAAAAAAAAACAATAACCTGAAAATAAAGAAAGAGAAGAGAACAGTGAAGTCTGTCCCTCTTTTAATAACTAAACAGGGTTACAATCTCCTTAAGAGATAAGTAAGTTAAGAAGGGCCCAGTTAAACTGAGTCATCTTTTTTAAGCTAGCAAAAATTTCCAGGGCTGGTTACAAAAGCATACAAATATTTAGGAGAACCCTCAGGGGTAGTCTGGGTACATGGAAAGAAGAGAATAAGTTGATTGGCACTGGGATATAAAATAGTATCTTAAAAAAAAACAAACCACGAAGAAAACAAACACCTCTACATTTGTCTAGGAATCTGTGGTACCATCATCTAGATCCAAAGTAGGAAACATAAAGCAAGACATGGAGACATTCCCAAAGGAGAAGGGCTGAAGGCGAAGGATCCACACCTGACTTGCTCCCTCGGGTCTGCACACTACAAGTCATTCTATCGGCACAGAGCTGTCTCTGGGCCCTTCCCCGTGATAAAGTCTTTAAGCTATCCCTCTGAGGGAAGAGTTTTCAGCAGACTGAAATCAGAAAACTATGTGAAATATGTTGTGCGTGCTATTTCCTATCCACGCCAATTTACCCCTACCTGCCTGCTCCTATGACGGCAGGCATCACTACATACGCAAGTGCTCTGTAGATATTAGAGCTGAACAAAAACACAAAAATGAGGAAGAAAATATCCCGTTCTCATCTCCAGTTCCAAGTCTGGCTGGAGCACACTCAGAGACAGATCAACGCTGGCAGTCAAAATGAAAACAGATGGACTCACGACTCTTTGTACTGGGGGCCGTGGGCCCTGCGGGGGACTCGGCCAGGGCGACTGTGGCGGGCACCAGCTGCTCCCCCTTGGGGACACTGTGGGAGTTTCATGGTCCTCAGCTCCAAACTCCTCCACATTTAAAAAAGAAAATCCTCCCTTGGGAAGGCCCCCACTGGCCTCTTCTTGAAAGGTGAGGAACGCTTATTTCATGACAACAAGAAAAATATCAAAAGTAGAAACTCTTAGCAGACTGAAAATAGAGGACACCTTTGAGTTTGACTAAGATAGTCTAGCACTTGTAATTCCTTTCCTTACTCCTTACTCAGTAACATACTCCTGCCATGGAACCATCTCGTCCAACCCTGACCAACCCTGAGACTGTGAGACTCAGAGGGGAACAGCTGCTGAGAACGATTCCCGTAACTGGCCTGCCTACCCCAAGATATTGCTGAAACAGTCACCTGAAAGAATTTGCAAGACTGCCTCTCCACGTCCTGGGCGCAATATACCAAACGAAATGTTTAAGAGTCACAGCCCTCAAGCAGTTTGTCATGTGGTTGGATAGATAACAATGGACAGTGAATATTCAGCACCAAGGAAAGCAGCAGACGCGCTCTATATTCAGCGTACTCACTACGTTTACAGAGAATTTAGGGTGCTGGATGTATTTTTGCCTGTTACGAGATGACTAGAAAGGCCCAGTTGCAACAGTCAGCGGGACAGGGGGGAGGAAGGACTCAGAGATCATTAGAAATGAGAAGCTCAGTGTTTTGACAATTTAAGGCAAAGGGGAAGAAGAGCGAAGTGTGCATTACAGAAGCAAAATGCATGTCGTCATCGTTATAAAGTTATTTATTCAAGTCTACCTAGTGGTGTCCTCCACTGGAAACCTTATTAGTAAGACTTATGATCTTTCTGTCTTGAGCAGATGTCTCAGTTGTATGTAATTCACCTTCACGTGCTTCTGTCCTCAACCCACAGCAATCTTACCTGGCCCCCTTTTCAGTTCCTGTTGTGCAAGGAATCCTTAATCCTAAACCAATTTCTCTCTTCTTCTAATTTCTTCAGGAAAAAAACTCTCAGTCTTCCCTGAAGGCCCATTTTCCCTGATACCCTTTCCTTTGGATGGAAATAGTATATAAATATGGCATTCTTGATCTCCTCACAATGCCTCTGCTTAATTTCTGTTTCTTCTTGTCCCTCCAAACCATTATCTGGATTACTGAAACAGTTCCTGTTAGTCCCCCTTCTAGTCAGAACAGCAAATACTACTACTATGATGACGGCGACAACTACTCCTACTGGCTGTTTTATTAAGTAATTTTGGTGTGCCAGAAAAAAATCAAAATAAATAATATAATCTCCATATTAAGAGGACAAAATTCAGTGTATAATAGGGTTAAGTAACTTTCTTTAGTAACCCAACTCTGTCAGATTTCAAAATATATATTCTTTCTGCCATCCCAGTTTCAAAATGCACCCACCTTAATTCTGTTTCTCATATTACAGCCAAGTGATATATCAAAAACACAAATCTGCCTGCATCCTTCTTCCCCTGATTAAAGCTCTCCAAGACCAAATTCCTGAGATTGGTGTACAAGGCCCCCAGTCCGTAGTCCAATGGGTTCATTCCTCTTTCCACACTCAGTGCCCCCAAGTTATATTCTGGTTCTACCAAGACACGGTTCCCTGCACTAACCAACTGGTTTCACATCCTGTGTTTCTGCTCAGTTCCTTTTGTCCAGAATACCCTTCCCACTTTTACTCATCCCTCAGGTTGTCCACTTTTAGAGAAAGCCTTTCCTGAACTGCTGAGGCAAACCAAAAGCCCTCAACTGGGCTTCTGCAGTGCCCTAAGAATACCTTTATTCCAATACTTGCTATCTCTTCCTTTATGTTTTCCCCCAACCAGCCCATAAGTTATTTGAGGAGGGATAATAATGTTTTCATTTTGTACCTGCCCTGACCCCACCACAGTGAACAGTCTGGTACAGAGTCGTGTTTTGGGGTGTGAAAGGCACATAGAAACTAGAATCACTGCCCAACCCCACTGCCATTTCTGGAGCATGGAAACAATGTGCCTGAACTCTAAACTGTCCAATGCCATCTGGTTTCTTTGACAGAATACTCTAACTTCTGTTTGGGTCAGGAAGAACAACTACCATATTTACAGATAACCACTTTTATCATTTTTCTTATAACCACTTTCATCATCATTAAAATTCACATTGATGACTTTTTATAGCCATCTTAATTATACCAAGTTCCATCTTATTTCCATAGTAGTCACTCTCTAATAAGAACTGACTCTAAGAACACATCTACCTTACATCACATTCTCTAGCAGTATTCGCCACCTCAAAAGAAAGTAGAAAGGAGCTAATATTTATAGAATAGCTTATTTACACCAGACACTATGTTACATACCCTATATTCATCCCATTTAATTTTCTCAATAATCCAGTTACCATTTATTCATCAATCTCCCACTTCTTCGGACCAACCTAAACTTCTCTCTACTTTAATGGTAGCTCTAATGTTGTTAATCAAAAAAATTCCTCCAAAGCCATCAATTTCACTCTTGTCACATTGGAATTCCACAGTGAATCATTCTATTAGAGGACATTATCCTTGTACCACCTTCGAAGGTTATTCTTTACATCAGGCAGACGGAGATCTATTCTTATGCTCCCTCCTTTCACTCCTACAGAAATCACTCTTTCATTTTCTATTAGAGCACCAACTACATTCCTTATTAATATGTCTCTTTCCCCTACTGGTCCATGAACCTCTCAAGTATAAGGATCTTATCCTATTTATATTTTTACGGAATGCAGCAAGCCTCAAATGTTTTCAAAATGAAGACTTCTTAACTTTTTCTAGTTTAAAAGTTTATTTGGGCACAAAAGGCCATATACTGAATGTTTTCATTTGTGTTAAACGTCCACAACAGGAAAATTTTAGAGATACAAGGTAGATTAGTGGTTGTTTAGAGACAGGTATGTGTGCTGGGGGACAAGGTAGGTATGAAGAAATGGAAACTGAGTGTTAATGAAACTACTTTTAGAGGAATTAAAGATGTGATGGCCTTTCCTTTGGATGGAAATAGTCCATAAATATGAATATACCAAAAAAACTAACTTATACACATTAAAAATAATTTTGAGGTTGGTCATAGAATGAGAAAAGAATATGCTCTTCTTCCTCTTATCTTCTTTACTTTCGTTATTTTTAACAGCTTTATTATGATATAATTCACATACCATACAAGAGTTCATTAAAACACAGATCACTATAACATGAACCTTTAGAAAATGGACTGTGTATTTTTCAGCTTGGTTTTCCCACACTTAGCGCAATGTTCATGTTAGTAAATGCTCATTTCATGAATGAGGGACCCACAGCTCTGAATTTATTATTAGTAATACAGCTATGGTCTATTTGGGTTAAATATACTTTCATTTGTTGGAATCAAATCACCATTTATAAAATTATTTCGTGAGGAAAGGTATATTCAAAGCAAAAAATAATAACAGTAATAATAAAGCTCACCAGAAACCTTCCAACACCTTTCAACTAATAAATAAGGCTTGTGATTTATCTTGCAAGACACTACCACTCCTATATCCCAGTCCCCACCTAGACAAATATCTGTGGTCTCTAAAAACACCCAGATTTGTTTTGGATAAAATATAATCACAATTTTATCTCTGATTCTCTACTGGCAGATCATTGCTCATTTTCCTAGGCTATGGTTGTTACTTAAAATTATTAAAATCCTCTCAAGTAATTTTGAAGTATCTTTTAAAAAATGCATGCATATAAGTGTCCATTGAGGACACATGACTCACGAATGAGTCAATAAAATTCTCTCCATTTCATAAAGGTTTTATTGTAACCAAATCAGCCCATCATTTTAAAAATAAATTGTACCTTCTCTATGTTTTTGTAAGTCTCCTAGAGCAGGAGTCATATATTTTATTAGTGGTCATATATTTATTAGACATATATATTTTATTAGTGGATTTACTTAGAGTACTTTGCCCATGTTGGAAACTTGGTTAATATATGTAGACTGACTGACTGAATAGGGGACTAATTATATATCTTAAGTAGTTTAAAGATTTCATATGCATAGTCAGAATTATGTCACATAGTTACTTACCTCCTCTAGCTGGCATGCTTTGATGACACTCCTGTATCTATACTCATCATAGGAAACACCAAAGATGATGTTTTCTTTGATGGTGCCAGGCATGATCCAGGAAAACTGAGAGCAGAATGAAATTCTTCCACTGTGCTTAATTTTGCCCTCTGAAGGCTCCAACTCTCCCATAATCATCATCAGAAGTGAAGTCTGGAAACAAAAACCACGGTTATTAAATTAAATCACTTGATCAAATCATTCTCAGAATATACCTCCCTCCAGCTATTATCCTAAGCAGATATAGCTGTTCTGATTTTAAAGGATTCCAGATTAATTCATTTGATTCAAAACTTATTAAGCACTTCCTATTCTGGATTTGCTGCTATGCACAAAAGATACAAAGAGGAATAAAAGAGACAATTACAGTGGAGTGTGGTAAGTGTTGTAGTAGAGGTTCACAGGGATGGAGCCACTGATTCAGATTGTTGGGATGGGTTTGGAGAACATCAGGGAAAGATAAATACCAGCTAATATTTGTTGATACTCGGTCTATGTTGGGTGCTGTTCTTTGTGATTTAACTGCATTCATTTACTTAATCACAATTTAAATAAATTCTGTCAATTTATTTAAACAAACAATGTAGATTCATTTTGATCTTCATCTAACAAAGAAAAGATTAGTTAAAAAAAAAAAAGATAATATTGTTTCCATGAGCCCTTCTTGAAGAAACAAGGATAAAATCATCCAAGAAATGACTGAAGAAGCTTCAGCAAAAGGACTATCAGTGAGCAAAGACTTTATATAAAGGACTGTGAACTAAAATTTAAACTAATGTGGGAATTAGAGTTGAAGAAGATAATTTAAATACGTTATATGCCCTGACAATAGGAAAAGTTTTAAGTAAAATACAAACAAAACAAAGGAAAGAGAGTATAAAGGAAATTTGCTGATTGCCTTATCAAGAAAAGCTGGAAGTCAAAGGATACCATGTAAACGTAACACAGTGGGTAACAGAAGCATAAGCATATTTAACAATACAAAGATAAAGCATTAAGAAAGATAGCACAAGGGCGCCTGAGTGGTTCAGTGGGTTAAGCCTCTGCCTTATGCTCAGATCATGATCTCAGGGTCCTGGGATCTGGCTCTTTGCTCAGGAGGGAGCCTGCTTCCCTCCACCTCTGCCTGCTTCTCTGCCTACTTGTGATCTCTGTCAAATAAAAAAATAAAATCTTAAAAAAGAAAGAAAGAAAGAAAGAAAGAAAGAAAGAAAGAAAGAAAGAAA